>NC_142702.1:23596849-23912763 GCF_029339155.1 Prunus mume
GTGGGGCTTATCCAAACTCATGTTTGATTTTGTGTGTGTGTGTGCGTTTTTGAAGGAAAATGTGATCATTCCTACATAATTTCACCGTCACTAATTAAATAATGGGGTTTTATTATTTTAGGTTCGACCCATTTAAGACGCAGTGTCTCTTAAATTACAATCACTTACTTCAAGGGAGCACTCTTTGATTCCATAATAAAGAAATAGAACGTATGTGTTTGGTTTTCCGGCTGCTCCCAAGTCCAACCTCAGGGTACCTATGTATCCCTTGCGGGAATCAAGCCATTCGTAGTTCAAAGAATTGCAATGACTAAATGACTCATTGCAAAAAAGGGAAATTTCAATGAATTTGATTGAAAAAAAGTGTTTGAGTGAATTTAGCTGAATAAACTAGGGATTCGATTTTGATATGTGTTTGGGGTGAATTTGATTAAGAATAAACCAAGGATTCAAACTTGGTTGCGGTTGCGTCTATTGAGATGCTAGACTGCTTACGTATTCCTGAAGGGATCAAACCAATGTAGTTCGGAATTGATTTGTGTGAAGATAGATATTTGATTTGTGGGAATTTGGTTGATGTAACCAATGATTCAAATTTGGTTGCTATTGCGTCTATTAAGATGCTAGACTGCTTACGTACCCTTAACGGGATCAAATCTATGTACCATTGCCGCAAGCTACCAAGGGGTACTAGCCCCTTTTTCTTTTATTATTTCTTTTCTGTACTTATTTTTCTGTTGCCTGACATCTTTCCTTTCTTCTTTGCTGGCCCATTTGTAACATCTCACATCGACCAACAGAGAGGGGGTGATGTGCCTTATATGTACATGCCCACCTCCATCTAGTACGAGGTCTTTTGGGAGCTCACTGGCTTCGGAGTCATGGGAACTCCAAAGTTAAGCGAGTTGGGGCTAAAGCAATCCCATGATGGGTGACCCACTAGGAAGTTGCTCGTGAGTTCCTAGTAACAAAACTGTGAGAGCAAAGAGGGAGGCCCAAAACGGACAATATCGTGCTACGGCGGAGCCGATCTCGGGATGTGACACATTAGTCTTCAACCCTTTAGCCAAACGAAGTGGCGTACAACCACTTCCCTCTTTCTCTGCTTTTTTCATTCTTCTTTTTTGTTGTTGTCTTCTTTGTAGACTTTACTTTTCCTTTTTTTTCCTTTTTTCTTTGCTACCAACAAATGTCGCTGTCCCTTTTATCCATCCTTTTTGTTGTTTGTTGTTGCTAACAACACCAAGCTAACACCCCAAAAAAAAAAACATGGTTGTGTTCAACTTTTTTTTTTCTCAGTATATCGCCTCTGTATGCACCAGAACTTCTTCCAAAACAAAATACAAACCTTCTCCATTTTTTTTTCTACTGTAGCAAACTTTTGTTTTGTTTTAATCTATCTCAATGCAAACAATTGATTTTTTATTTTTATTTTGATTTTTTGTTTCAGAGCAGTCCAGACACAGAAGATATTAATGTGCCTTTGTTTTTTTGACAGAGAGGGAGAAAATTGATCAGATTCTCCAGATTCTCCAAAGGCAGAGGTTCCATTTGTATTTGCTGTGAGATTAAACCCCTCCCCACGGTTTTGTTTGTGGATTTTGCACCCAAATTGGACCTGTCATCCAGAAAACTGAGTGAATGAGCTTTATGCCCAAAATGGATATATCACAGAGTATTTGATTGAGGGTTACACGCCCATGATGGGTTTTGTAACCTAGATTTTTTTGGGGTGCAAAACCCAAAGTCTTGATTGAGGGTGAAACACCCAGACTTTATTTCTAGGGTGCAATACCCAAACTTGTTTACAGGGTGCAAACCCGTATTTGTTTTCAGAGTGAAATACCCAAGCTTTGTTTCAGGGGTGCAAAACCCAATGCTTTGATTTCAAAGTTTATTACCCAATGATGGATTGAACATCCAAGAAATTTTGATTCAAGGGATGCCACCCCCATATGGATTGCCATCCATTTGATTGACTAAAGGGTTGTCATCCAACATGAAGGACATCAAGAGAGGAGCCTTGATTGCCTCTGTCATTTTTCTTCAGCATGGATGTGCCCTATTCTTCCCCAAGCCTTGCTGCATCCTTTTTTATTTTTTATTTTTTATTTTTGTATCTCTCTACAGCCTGTCAGCTGTCCCCTCTTTTTCTTTTCTCTCCTCCTTTTTTATAGAGTCCTTATGAGAGAGATTTGAGATGGAAGAATTCCCATTCAAATTGGATTACTCTTCCCCTTTATCTTATTATCCTTTTTCCTTATTTATTGAATCATGATCCTTTCCTTTTCTTTAGGCATAAGATTAGGAACAATATGACTTCCAGGTAGTTTCAAACTTGTTTTGAAAACAAGCATAGGGTGAGGACCAGACTCACGCAACATTGTGGGGCTTATCCAAACCCATGTTTGAATTTTTTATTTTTTATTTTTTGGTGCATTTTTTAAGGAAAATGTGATCCTCCCAACATAATTTCACCACCACTAATTAAATAATAGGGTTTTATTATTTTAGGTTCAACCCATTTGAGACGCAGTGTCTCTTAATTACAATCCCTTACTTTAAGGGAACACCTTTGATTCCATCATAAAGAAACAGAACGTGTGTGTTTGGTTTTGCGGCTGCTCCCAAGTCTAACCTCAAGGTGCCTATGTATCCCTTATAGGAATTAAGCCACTCATAGTTCAAAGAATTGCAATGAATAAATGACTCATTACAAATAGGGAAAATTTCAATGAATTTGATTGAAAAAAGTGTTTAAGTGAATTTAGCTGAATAAACCAGGGATTCGATTTTGATATGTGTTTGGGGTGAATTTGGTTAAGAATAAACCAGTGATTCAAATTTGGTTGCGGTTGCGTCTATTGAGATGCTAGACTACCTACGTACCTCTGACGGGATCAAACTAACGTAGTTCAGAATTGATTTGTGTGAAGATAGATATTTGATTTGTGGGAATTTGGTTTGATCCCATTAAGGCTATGTACCCTTAATGGGATCAAACCGACGTAGTTCCAAAATTTGGAAATAAATGGGTAAGTGTGGCTCAAAAATTTAGAATTTGTGTCTTTGAGACAATTTGAAGATTTTCATAGGTAGATGACCCATAGAAAAAATTGGAGATTAATGGATAAGTGTGGACCATTAATTGAGAATTTGTGTTTGATTTGATTTTAATCTCATTGGAATTTTCATGGATAGATAACCCATGAGAAAAATTGAAAATTAATGGGCGAGTGTAGCCCACTAATTGAGAATTTGTGTTTGAGAGATTTGAATTTAGTCTCATTGAAATTTGCATGGATAGATGACCCATGAGAAAAATTGGAAATTAATGGGTAAGTTTAGCCCATTAATTGAGAAATTGTGTTTAAAAGATTTGAAATTAATCTCAATAAAATTTGCATGGGTAGATGACCCATGAGAAAAATTAGATGGTGTTGTACATTTTTTCTTTTTGTCAATGTCCAAGAAAAATAATGAGCAATTTTAATTAACCCACTAATTTTCTAAAATTGACATTTGCCTTTGGTCCCAAATATGGCTATGAGGATTTTTTATTATAAAATTAATCCATTAACCATATAATGGGAAATTTGGGCCTATGCAAATTTAATGGGTAATTATTTGGATTACCCATTAATTACTATGGGCTTTTGAGAGTCAATAGACAATTATTTTTGACAGCCCATTATTCTATTTGGGCCTTTGATTTTTTTTTTGTCAGTTAGCCCACGAGCAAGGAGCCTAGAAAAGCTTTGGTCCAGCAACCGATTGAAACAACTTGATTTCTATTTTTTTTTTTTTTTTTTTTTTTTTGTTTTAGTTTTAGAGCAGTGCAGACACAAAAGAAATTAGTGTGCCTTTGTTTTTTTGGACATAGAGGGAGAAAATTGATCATATTCTCGAAAGGCAGAGGTAGAACCCATTTTTATTTGTTGTGAGATTAACACCCCCTCTCCCCCAAAAAAATGATTTTGTTTGTGGGTTTTGTACCCAAATTGGACCTGTCATCCAGAGAACTCAGTGAATGAGCTTTATGCCCAAAATGAATATATCACAAAGTGTTTGATTGAGAGTTACACACCCATGATGGATTTTGTATCCAATATTTTTTTTGGGTGTAAAACCCAAAGCCTTGATTGAGGGTGAAATACCCAGACTTTATTTCTAGGGTGCAATACCCAAACTTGTTTTCAGGGTGCGAACCCATATATTGTTTTCAGGGTGAAATACCCAAGCTTTGTTTCTGGGGTGCAAAACTCAATGCTTTGATTTAAGGGTTTATCACCCAATGATGGATTGAACATCCAAGAAATTTTGATTCAAGGGATGTCACCCCACATGGATTGCCATCCATTTGATTGATTAAAGGGTTGTCACCCAACATGGAGGACCTCAAGAGAGGAGCCTTGATTGCCTCTGTCATTTTTCTTCAGCATGGCTGTGCTCCATTCTTCCCCAAGCCTTGCCGCATCTTTCTTTTTTTTTTTTTTTTTGTATCTCTTTACAGCCTGCTGGCTGTCTCCCTTTTTCTTCTCTCCTCCTTTTTATAGAGTCCTTATGAGAGAGATTTGAGATGGAAGAATTCCCATTCAAATTGGATTACTCCTCCCCCTTATCTGATTATCCTCTTCCCTTATTTATTGAATCATGATCCCTTCCTTTTCTCTAAGCATAAGATTAGGAACAATATGACTTCCAGGGTATGACTTCCAGGGTGTTTCAAACTTGTTTTGAAAACAAGCATAGGGTGAGGACCAGACACAAGCAACATTGTGGGGCTTATCCAATCCCATGTTTATTTATTTTATTTTTTGGTGAATTTTTTTGGTTCAGCACCTGCTAAGACATCTTACTTTACAGCTCGCTTCATACTCTCTTTTACAATTAGAGAGTTCAGTGTTGCCCATACCAGGGAAGGGCCCAAGCCCCAAATTTGTCTTCCAACAGGTTGAAGCTGCCAGGGCAGCTACTGGGGCCCACAAAAACAGGTCTTCCCTCAGGCAAAACGAGCCCGTGCTCTAGCCTTGATTTGTGTCGCAACAACAAAAAAATTAAAACAAAAAGAAAAAAATCTACAAAAACTCTATGCAAAGAATTTCAGAATTTTTAAAAAATAAATACTTAGTCATATTCTTCACTTTCCACACCAAAACTCTATGCAAATTACTCTCCTCATAGCTCGTATGAATAGTGGTTGACATGGCAATGGGTGGAAATACCACAACGTTTTGCAAGGGCTGCCACTATTCACGTAAATAGTAACAACCCTTACTTTGCCCTTACCTTTTGCAATGACAAATGGGTGGAAATGCTCTTAAAGTCAACAATGTAAAAACTCCATTGATCTTCTTTTTTACACTGAAAATGGCTTATCATAATTTTAATCTCAACTCAGTTCTCCATCATTTCATTGGATGATGCCATTATAGTTTGAGTGAAACAGGAGAAGAGCCCAAACAACAAAACTAACCCATCAAAGAACTGGGCCTGGCTAACAACAGAAAAAGTGCCTTACCAAGTGCAGCCCAATTGAAGTAAAAACTGCTAAACAGTTAATATAGTTTGTTTTCTCATCAGTAGTGATTTATGTTTTCGGAGATGCAATGCGCCATGGAAGGCCTTTCCTGGTCAAAGAGCAGCGCAGTGCTTCTCAACTGGGGGACATACTGCTTGTGGCCTCCATCACTAAGACTCTCTCAAGCTCAGGCACTCGCAACCTCCCCGACCCTCACACCCTTTCACTCTCCGAGCCTCTTCTGCTTCAAATCCTCCGCGCCCAATCCCTCCAGCCTTCCAAAAAACTCGACTTTTTCAAATGGTGCTCTCTCACGCATAACATCAAACACTCGACGCGCACCTACTCCCACATCCTCTGCACCGCTTCCCGCGCCGGCTTCCTCCACGAGGTCCCGCATTTGCTTCACTCCATGAAAGAAGATGGGGTTGTGGTTGATTCCCAGACCTTCAAAGCCTTGCTCGACGCGTTTATTCGTTCAGGTAAGTTTGACTATGCGCTTGAAATCTTGGACATTATGGAAGAGGTGGGTGCTAGCTTGAACACAGATATGTATAACTCGGTTCTTGTTGCTCTGGTTAGGAAAAACCAGGTGGGTTTAGCGATGTCCATTTTGCTTAAGCTTCTGGAAGGAGGCTGCTCCACCCAGGTACCCAATTCCATTGCCTCCAATGAATTGCTGGTTGCTCTTAGAAAAGCTGACATGAGGGTTGAGTTTAAGCAAGTGTTTGATAAGCTTAGAGAGAATAAGGGGTTTGAGATGGATAATTGGGGCTACAATATTTGTATTCATGCATTTGGGTGTTGGGGTGATCTGGGTACTAGTCTAAGCCTCTTCAAGGAGATGAAAGACTCTAACTTGGAATCAGTGGGTCCAGATTTGCCTACTTATAATAGCCTCATTCATGTGCTCTGCTTGGTTGGGAAGGTGAATGATGCACTTACTGTATGGGAGGAATTGAAGGGCTCTGGCCATGAGCCTGACGCCATCACCTATCGAATTCTTATTCAAGGATGTTGTAAATCTTATCGAATAGATGAAGCCACCAACATTTTTAGTCAAATGCAGCTCAATGGATATATCCCGGATACCATTGTTTATAATTCTCTCCTAGATGGGTTATTCAAGGCCAGGAAGGTTAATGATGGCTGCCACCTCTTTGAGAAAATGGTTCAGAACGGGGTGAGAGCCTCAACTTGGACGTATAATATTCTCGTTGATGGTTTATTTAAGAATGGAAGAGCTGAGGCTGCTTACACCCTATTTTGTGACTTAAAGAAGAAGGGTCAGTTTGTGGATGGTGTTACATACAGCATTGTTGTGTTGCAACATTGTAAGGAAGGTCTGCTTGAGAAAGCGTTAGGGTTGGTGGAAGAAATGGAAAGGAGAGGCTTTGCTGTTGATTTAGTTACCATATCATCACTCTTGATTGGGCTGTATAAAGAAGGTAGGTGGGATTGGACAGACAAACTCATGAAGCATATTAGAAATGGTAATCTAGTGCCAAGTGTTCTTAAATGGAAGGCCGATATGGAGGCTTCAATGAAAACTCCGCAGAGCAGCAGAAAGGATTACACACAATTGTTCCCAAGTAAAGGTGGCTTTAGCGAGATTATGAGTTTAATAAACTCTGCTAACTCAACAATGGATGCAGACCTTGATTCAGAGGATGCCAGAGTTAAAGATGATGATAAGAATGTGTCCACCGATACTGATCAGTGGTCATCATCTCCATATATGGATCAATTGGCTAATCAGCTTAAGCCCGTTGACCACTCCTCTCAGCTGTTTTCATTGTCTAGGGGGCGAAGAGTTCAGGACAAAGGGGAAAGCTCATTTGATATTGATATGGTCAATACTTTTTTGTCTTTATTCTTGGCCAAGGGAAAGCTGAGCTTAGCTTGCAAATTGTTTGAGATTTTCAGTGATCTGGGTGAAAACCCAGTGAGTTACACTTATAATTCCATGATGAGTTCGTTCGTCAAGAAGGGCTACTTCAATGAGGCATGGGGTGTACTCAATGAAATGGGAGAAAAGGTTTGCCCCACAGACATAGCAACATACAATGTGATAATTCAAGGCCTGGGGAAGATGGGAAGAGCTGATTTAGCCAGTTGTGTTCTGGATAAACTAATGAAGCAGGGTGGGTATCTTGACGTGGTTATGTATAACACCTTGATTAATGCACTGGGGAAGGCTAGCCGGATTGATGAAGTAAACAAGCTCTTTGAGCAGATGAAGAGTAGTGGAATAAATCCTGATGTTGTCACTTTTAATACACTTATTGAAGTTCATAGTAAAGCAGGTCGACTCAAAGATGCATATAAATTTTTGAAAATGATGCTGGATGCTGGCTGCTCCCCCAACCATGTTACAGACACTACTTTAGATTTTCTGGGAAAGGAGATTGAGAAATTGAGATATCAGAAGGCATCCATGGTGCGTAATAAGGATGATTTCCGCTGAAAAGAATTTGTTCTATTCAGTTCGAGTGTAGTTGAACATGTTGTGACTTTCAAGTCATGTGAAATGAGAATTTGATAGGCACGCCCTCTGAAGTGCCTTTGGGGACTATGGATATAGTCTATCAACTTTGGTCCTTTCTCTTAACTTTGTTAAGGTAGCTCTGCCTGAGCAAGTGGTAGAGATTGTGGATCCCGTTCTTGTTCTAGAAAAAGTGGAAGTGGAGACGAGCTCAAACAATCGTGTTAAGAAGGATAGGGCGAGGATTCGCATCATAATTGAAGAAAGCTTGAGTTCAATTCTAGAAATTGGTGTCGCTTGCTCTGCAGAGTTGCGTGGAGAAAGGTTGGATATCAGTTATGCCATGGCTGAGAATACTGATGATATGCTGCGTTAGCTTGTAAATTTTACTGTTTCCTTGAGTGAAAGAAGAAGCTTTCATATTTGATAATTTTACTATTTCCTTAAGTGAAAGAAGAAGTTTTCATATTTGCTTAATCAATAGCCACAGTATAGTGGATAACTTGTTCAACAGCCCGAAGTGCCCAAAACTTTGACAAAATTCCCCTGATAATTTATATTTTGTTGCCTCCTCCTTTGCCATTATTCAAAACGCAGTTACATAGAATACAATGACTTAACACATAATCTCCTTCCGTAAATCAATTTCATTTATTGTCTGTTACGTTACAACAACACGTATGACAATTACCCCACTAGACTTTTTCACTTCTCATGCCTACTTGCCTAACAACTCTCCCTACGTGCGATCTTGCATATGGTCATTACTCAAGTACCACCAACGGGTTTCTTTCTACGCATACCTGTCCAACAGAGATGAAATAAGCAATTGTGAGAAAAAGCAGGTGGCAGTGTGTAAGAAATAGGAATGCATTTTGACCTTTGCATCAAGGATTATACAAAAATGACATTTGAATCTAATACAATGTTTGACACAAATCATCATAATCATAATTCAAGATCGGATGTATATCCAGTTTCTCTTTTCTAATTTTGAGTGGGAAAATTGGGAGGAGGTGTTTCGCAAAGATGGTCCAATTTTGAGGAAGCTGTAATCTGTAAGAGGGTTACGGCATTACTTCCAACAGATCTTGGCAACAAGCAATGATGGCTTGTGATCAACACATTCTGGAAGAATGTATTTTCTTGGGGAATTGGCTATGGAGAAGGTGGAAAACTAAGCTGCACGGCTAAAAACAAAATTCTAGATCCTGTCACATAAACTTGGGGTTGAAAAACTTGACAAGTTGTTTCAGAAAACTGCAACTTTGAGTGAATAGGCAGAAGTTTTGGGCAATGGAACATCTCCACATTTATGCAGGGTCATAACAAAAACGAAGGTATTATCATTTACAAATTTGCAAGTGTCTCGTTAACATCTCATAAAAGATAAATTCTATCATTTATATGTTCCTAGATCACTTAGCAACGTCTAGAATGAGCTAGGAATAGGGCACTGAAGTTTTTCGTTGTCCTTTAAGGAGTACGTACCCGCAGAGCTCTTGCTCCAGAGAACCTGACCATCAATAGCAGTGAGGTGCTGATCATCAAGGCGCTTCCAAGTTTTGATTGACTTGACTGCTCCCCAACCTCCCTTTTCGGATTTCTCTAAGCTTGCTACCACCACCCTTGATCTCCTATCCCATCCAGCCTTCCCATAAGCGTGATATCCAAAGCCCCCAGCATAACAAAGGTTTATACCAGATAGCTCCCCACAGAAGTCATTGAGGTGATCATGGCCTATGAAAGCTGCCTTCACATCTCCTGCTGCGACCATGGTTGTGAAAAAGCCAGAGTTCACAGAAGCAGAGCTAATTCCTTCCTGCCTCACTCCTGTAAAGTTTGATGAGTCAAAACTAGCAAATTCTGGTAATGGTATGTGAAAGAATGTGAGCCCTGGCGCAGGTGCTTTCTGTGCCTGTGGCTTGCTCGTGTATGCTTTCTGCAGGGTAAAACAAAAAGTTTTATCAACTGTGTCATCAGAATTAACCAGAAACCAAGATAATTATTCAGTTTGAATATTAACCAACACAAAATAATCCATTGGTAGGTATTATGCATGGGTTGATAGAAATGACTTGTGAAGGTAAATGTGGTCCAGCAAAACTGGTGAATGAAATAGCGAGGTTAGTACCCGAAGCTTTGCGGAAGTTCGTTCGAACCAATATTGCTGGGAGGGTTTGATCCAACCATAGCCACCTATGGAGGGAACCGTGGAGTAATCTCCACTGTCAAGGAAGTAGAGATTAAGAACCGATTTGTTTTCAAAACCAGAGCCCTCAACTCCAGAGACCTCCAGGTTATAGTTCCCAAAACCATCAATAACATCTTGGTCCAAAGGATTAACTTGAGCCCGAGTGTTCTGCAACCCAACTATGTGTTTCATCACCCCTTCCCTCGAAAGGTCGGATTCCTGATCATGATTCCCCAAAACAGCTGTCCATGGGATGTTGGAGGAGATTGCTGGGGCAAATGCCTCATTCAAAGACTTAGCACCATCCGCGGCATCAAACCCATATATGTTATCTCCTGTTGCACACAGGTCACATAGGAAATCCAATCAGAAATGCAAGGACCAGAGCTAAATCAAAACTTGCTAAGCAAAGCATGCCTAACGGTGGCAGTGAGTGATTCATCTTTGTCAAATACCAAGGCACAAACCAAATTTCACTGCCCATCAGATAATAAAACAACCCATCCTATTGGCATAATCCCAGAGATGGGCTGTAACTCTTTATTATCTGATGGGCAGTGAAATTTGGTATTATGAAATTGAATATGAACATCAGTTAATAAGGACAAAGAAATGAGAGAATAAATACCAGTGAAAACAATGAGATTGGGCTTCTCAGCTTGAATCATGCGGTGAACAAAGGCGGTGGTGTTGAGGTCAGAGCAAGTTGGAAACTGGCTCGGCAACACGTCCAAACAAGTCGTGGTCTTGCCATTCCCATAGTGCATATCAGCCACTTGCAGGATCTTAAACTGCCCATCTGACCCAAACCTCAGCTTCTTCTTCTCACCTCCTTCTTGGTGGTGTTGTTTTGCTGCAGCCAAGACCCAGATGGGAAGCAAAGCCGCCGCCACCACCACCATTAAAAATGGAATCTTTACCTCCTTCATCGTCATCTTCAATGCACCAATCTCATCTTGCAGAACCACAGGTTTTACTTATATGAGAGAGAGTCTGAACAACCATTAGAAATTCAACACTTTGCATTTAATCGTTTCTCCAACAATCAAACAAAAGTCTGAATCTTGTCCGTCTGTATAATTTGTTTGTTGGTAGATATCTCTCTCTGTATGATTTAATTAACAATAAATATCACGAGACAGAATTGACAGAATTTCTGTAAGCATATTCCATGGCCGATTAAAGTGAGCTAATCAGCATGGCTTTGTGTCATTGTAAGTATGTCACACAAGCTTGTTTTCTTGCTGGCACGTGCCAGTCCCTCATTGGAATTTCCAGCCATATTATAAAAAGAAAATAACAAAAGAAAACTGTTGTCCTTTTAACACATGAATTACAATTTACACCTGACTACGTACGTATGAGGTTGGCTTTCCTTTTGTTTCAGGAGAGAGAGACTTTCTCTGTCTTATCATTAAATATGGGTAATCCTGCTTTTCTGTTCACTTATTATTGACTAAACCAAAACCACAAATAATCTTTTTTGGTTTATATGGAAAATACTTTTAGGTTTTAGACATAAAAAAAATTTCACTTTTGGAAAAAGCCAAAGCTTTTTCAAAAAAGACAAAAAAACCACTCAACTTTCAAATCAAAGACATGCAAATGTATTGGATTCCTTAGAAATCTAAAAATAAATAAGGGCATTTTTGTCTATTTTTGCTTCTTTTAAAATTTTTCTCTCTCCTTTTGCTTTTTCCAAAATGTCCCGAGCTTCTCTAAAAGTAGAAACTCCTACTTTACCGTCAATTAGAATTTAATTCATTATTTTTGTAAACATGTCAAACTGTTATTTGTATGAAATAGAAATGTCACATTTCGGGGAAAGAGGGAAGAAGCGTCCGGTAAATATGTGTCAGCTCTTGCTTTAATACATTCTTAGTAAACAACAGTACAATAAAAAAAAATTCTGGCTGAAATAGATTAGTGGAATTGTTTATTGGAGAAACTATTAGAAAATAGTAATAAAGCTGTGTTGTATGATCAAAATCAAACACTTGTGTTGCATGGTGACTTGGTGTGCCTTGTAGGCTTTTGTAGTTCATTATATGTCTTGACTTCTTGCTGCAACTTGAGGGTGTGAATATGAATGATCATTATTATTTATGGTCATCAATACATGTCAGCTATTTATTTTGCTTTCAGGCCTCCGCATGTTCAACTGTGAAACACAATGAGAAATTTATGCAAGCCTTTAACTCATCATGTAGGGTCTTGTAGCTGTTAAACTGTTAGCTCTCATGGTGGTCAATATGATTGCATGGAAGCAGGTGCTGTATGGCAACTGGGTAGCAGCATGTCTTTGTACTGATGGGCAACAAAATACTTTATAGTATGACTGTTAGGAGAGGTGAGAATCTAGCCAGGCAATCTAAAATAAGGCAAGTTTTCTTTTTCATAGTCAACATGTTTCTGGTCTCCAATGCTGCTAGGTCAAGAACAGAACTCTCCTTAAAGCAAATTTCAAGATCCTTTGTTTTTCAATCATATCTGTCGAACATATAATAATTAGAATCCTATACCAGCTGCTTTTCAGCTCTCGCAGGACAAATAGAGGGCCGAAAAACACCGAGACCTAACAAGCCTAAACTCATTGAATTACCTCACTGTAAAACATTCTCTTTACATGTAACATACTCAAAGGTTTAATCTTTAAAGTTTAAAACAATACACAGAGAAAATCTTTCGAACAATTCTACTAATTTTACAGCACAGGTAAAGTGAAACTATCATTTTGGGATGCTCATCTTATTTTCACCTCTAAGTTAGAGTTCTCTGAAGAAAGATCATGATCCATTAGCATAATTTCCCACTACTCATGTAGCTAAGCACATGCCAGGACAACTCTTCCACACATTACCGGGGGAAGATACAGCCGCTAACACTTTAGCTACTATACCTTTTCCTTTGCAGCAGATCCACCAGTGGGATTCTGTTGGTTAAAAAGAAAAAGGTTCCTACTTCCTAGAAAAGAAAGGGGGAAGGGGTCCTGGAACTGTTTCTTTGTACACTGACAAAGCTAACAGCTAGCTTTGAGGTGAAAATAAGATGAGGGGGAAGGGGTCCTGGAACTATTTTCAAATATGTATTTGAAAATAGAAAGCTAAATAGGTGATGGTGGGTAAAGCTGATTGCACTTTTGCATCAAATATTCCAATAAATGAGTGTTTAAAATGAGTAGAATAACTAGAAAACACAATGGTTCATACAAGATTCCCTAGAGAAGGGAAAAAGTGACATTCAGCAATGTTAAAGTTCAAACACGATGTAACCTTGGATACCAATGGAAGTTTTTGAAGTTTCACAAAAGTAGGCAAATGATATATATCCTGGTTATAGAGATTATTACTGCTTTTCTAATTCATTCCTGCTGGCTTCCATTGCACAAGTTGGGTCCATATGCATCCCAATTGAAAAATGTTCTGGAATGAATCGTATCTTGGTGATACTTTAAATAACTTGTCAAACAAACATCTTCATCTTCTGGTGTTACATCTAACAGTATAGACTTCGATCTCAGTTATTCGTAACACAACCAAATTTAAGAACAAAGCCAGATCTCATGGAAATTCCTCAATGTGCTAAACTAATGTCTGGCTTTTAGGATTTCGGATGTCAAAGGACACTTTTTTTCAGAAGATTCAGAACAATTCTGTACAATTTGTTACTATTCTAAGTAGACAGGTGATCACAAATAAAATCCAACTTGCATTCATTTCTTTCAAATAAATACCAGTTGATGACAACTTTGAACATAGGACATTATAAGACAAGGAAACAGATTATGGATAAAAAAAAACAAATAAAAAAAAGTAGCAAAGCATAACACACTGCTAGAAACATCAATTAAGCATTCTTATCTTTTCCTCCTGGGGATGACTTGAACCAAGGTATCCACACAGAGGTTGTCTTCTGATATCGCCTGTATGCTTCTGCTCTGTAATCTTGTTTCAGCATTCGCCGTTCCACAAGAGTAGTCACATAAGCTAAACACATTGTATTGATGAGAGATCCAACAAAGGCCCATCCATGTCCCAGGCTCCATGCAAATATAACTAGCCCCCACCACCACAACTGCTCTCCAAAGTAGTTGGGATGCCGTGAATAACGCCACAACCCCTCATCAAGATTGGGGACAACTGGCTTGCCAAGCTCTTTCAGCTTGTTGTTTCTGCTTACAAAGTCGTGGAGCTGCGTGTCGGCACAGTATGCTACAACAATGCCAGAAATGCAGACAATGACGGCAACAATATCCCATATGTTCAGTGGCACATTAACTGAGTGGATCACATACATTGGAAGGCATACCCCAATCAGAAAAACCTACAAAGATTAAAAAGAACCATCAAGAAAACAAAAAAGCAGCCATTTTTCACTAGCTTGGAAGCTCATTGAGGCAATTCAGCAAACACTTAAAGCACTACCTGCTGAGAGAGGTAGACGGCGAAGAAGGAAATCCACCACCAGTGCTTCCCATACTGTGAGCTCATATCGGTGAACCTCCAGTCCTCTCTTGCACCCCATTGCCAATTTTCCCGCCTAAAGTAGTTGTGGGAAAGCCTGAGGCTCCAAACCCAAGTCATCAAAACTACGATCGTTGAGCGCCACCAGTTATAATCAGCCAGAGGGTGAGAACCATAGTAATGAACAAGCATTACAGGTATCACAGTCCAATACAAATCGATCATCTGCACCAGCCCAATTATATAAACAGTTCAAATCGGAAGCTGAAACTAAAAAGAACACATTTTGAACGAACATTAACATACCCAGTGGTTTTTTAGAACTTGGCTGATGACCCAGAAGAGGACATTGACGTTGAGGAAGAAGAGGACATTGGCTAAGAGAAGAGGGTGGTGGTAGCACCACGCCCAGAGAGGAGAGAGAATCCCATCGGTTTGGTGATGGTTGTTGCTGAGGAATATGAGGTAGAAGATAATGGAGGGAAGGGGAGCCAGAAATGCTACGACTGCATTCTTCAAGTTACCACCAGCCATGGTTGGTTGTAGAAATAGGCACATCAACAACAGAGGAACAGAGGCCTGTTTTTATAGTCCTAGCTAGTCCCTTTCCTACTAGCTTTTCTTTTTGTTCTATAACGTTTCAAAAATCAAAAGAGGCCCTCCCATGATATGAGAAAGCAGAAAATATGTAGATGATTCTCTCTCTTTCTGCTTGGTGGGTCAGTGAGATCCCTCCAAATAATAATCATTAGCACACCCATTATCATGTCAAATCCATAAGCTCCATTAAAAATGTTATTCATTTGGTAACCTTAATCATCTCTTTTATTCCACAAATAAATCAGTCTATGCAAAGAGAGTTGTAATTAACAATGTGATCAGTAAATATGACGTGCATAACATTACATTGGAGGGATATAATTAGTAAATGTCAAGCGCATGGAGAGAAATAATTAACAATATGATCAACAAATGCGACGCTTTAACACTACACGGTTTTGAGGAGGATTCAAAAGCCTACTTATGCTTGTCAAAGTGTTATCTTTTACAGTTGAAATATTTACTGCTGCAAAAAAGGGTCAATATGACAAAGAGAGGGAAAAAGGACTAGATATGGAGTTGTCTCAATGGTTATTGACATCTGAACTTAAACCCTGCTCAAATAATTAATCAAGTAATAATATTCATCAATCATAAGGGGCGTGCAAAATACACATAAAAATCATCTAATCCCACACAAAATATGTAATTATGAGATGGTTAACCATGGTGTTTGCAATGATGCTGCTTTGCAGCCCATAGTGGTGTTAGCAATCATATATCCTCACATGCCACCCCAACATTAGGCCTTAAACCCTAATTGGTCCCCCCCCCCCCTCCAACTCTCTCAAATCTCCTCCACAATCTGCGCCGGAGAAATCGAAAGCTAACTTATTGTACGGCTGCTGCCAGCTTCAATGTCCAAGTCTAATCACACACCAGCACAGCACTTTATAAACACATAAAATAAAAGCACAAAAATGTGTTTCTTTTCTTCTCTCCTAGCATGCAGAGGTAGGTCGGCGGATACAATACAGCTCCTTTTTGCTTTTGGCATGCTGTATATTTGATTAGTTTAACCAAGTCATAAATCCAGGCATGCAATGTATTATACCTAATTCTGTGTTAGCTTGTTATCTGCCGCATTTGCACTGGAAAATGAACGTTGCAGCTTTGATTTCTTGGAGCCATGAGGTAGTACTTTGGTGGTTGCAAAATTATACACAAAAAAGCATAGCCCCTCTCTTTAACTTGCTGCTGCCACCTATCACAACACAACACATGAGATAAAGCATAGCATGTAACCTGTATTTGAGGACATAATCACGAAACAATTCCACAAAAGCATATAAAAATGATTATGCAATAATATTACTCCTATTTAACATTGTTTACAAATGAATTCCCATTAGTTTGTCAATTTTACCCCCAAAAAAAAACAGAGGAAAAATTAAAATAAAATAAAATAAAACCTAATGATAGACATGAGATTATCTATTTATATAGATGATAGGAGTTTGGTGAAGCTTTGAAAATGAGAACAAATACTCTTATTTAAAATCATGCTAAAAAGAGGCCAACAAGGTCTAGTCCAGTGAAAAATTGCATTGAATTGCAAACCAGAATCTGAACCTCATAACACATTGGTAGTGTGTATATGTGAAACCCCATTTCCCCTGTACATTGGCAAAACGACACTAAAGTACAATGGGCTATAGTGAGATTTTTAGGGAAAAAACATCAAACCTATATAATTAACTTGTTTTAAATATCGCATAAAAAAAACTTGTTTTAAATATTAGCACAATATATATTAACTTATTAAATTCCAAAAAAAATTAAATTCTTTATGAATTTAGTTGGAGAACAACAATAAAATACACATTAAAATAGGTAAGTTTTCAATTTATGTTGTTGAACATATTTTCATTTTGATAATGTGTTTTTCGGTTGCATTTAATATGTATTTGTTTTACTTATTATAAATTATTCAATGGAGCTATAAGCTAGCGTGATTTATATGATTTAATGTTTACTTTTATTTTTAGAAAGACTATAGAAACTATAAGTATCAGAAAAATAATCATTAAATTTTAAGTTAATAACTTTATAACCCACCTGTTGAATCCTTGGATTCCGCCCTTCACTTGTAGTTTGTAGTTTAGATTATGAGTTGTATTTATAAAAAAAAAACATCTAATATAATACGTATATATAGTAAAACTAAATAATTAAACAAAAGTCAATTAAACTCTATGTCTATGTGAAGACTATTTGAAACGTTAATTGGCATGAACTCGAGCCAAAGAGCTAGTTTAATTAAAATTCACGACTATGATTAACTTACCTTAATCAACGAACATGCCCATATGGTTTAATTAGTATAAAACTCTTTATAACCTTATCTCCTTTCAGTCCTGATTTCTATCCTCAACAAACAAAATCAAAGAAGAGGTTTCTTGAGTCTATTTCATTTTATTACTTCATATGAATTGTTAGATTTTTGAAAGTAGGATGTAAGTTTTTCCTGTAGTGTATCCACTTATTTTAATCTCATGGTCTTTTTGAAATGAAAATTTTGATCCACTTATTTATACATCTAATTTTGAACATGATATATATATGTTCCATTTTATTGAGGGATCTCTCAAATATTTGAGGGACACCCTTTAGGGTTTCCTTCAATTTTTTTTTTTAAACGATACAAACCATCTAATTTTTAAGTTTACATTCATCATTGCAAAAAAAATTAGAGAAATTGAAAACCGGCCGTTTCGACATCCAATTGTGTCCTACAAAATCAATGAACATTGTCCTTCAAGAAAGTACTAAAATTTCAATAATTCAATTAAATGGTCAAATGATATCAGATTTAAGTGATTTTTTGTAGAGATGATATTTAAATGAAAATATCTACAAAATAGACAATTTGAATTAGTAAAATACAATAAGGAGTGAGCTCTATAAGGGTGTCTCTCAAATAAGCTTATTTGAGGATCCTCAATAAAAGCTCTTTGTATATATATAAAGCGTATAGTAAATATATTCGAGCAAAATTTGGTTGGGATTGAATGAAATTTCAAAGCCCTAATTCCTTAAAGCTTGAAACTCAAAATTTTCGATTCCTTGTGGTTCCATGTTTTGAAATTAGTGATATCAACTAGCTCTTTATTTTATATTGACCATGTTGGAAGAAAATTGTTGTAATAAAATTTTATTCTTAAAAATTAGACTCTAATAATAATCCTGCCTATTTTTAAAGCATAAAATAGTATTGACGTGGCAAATTGAGCAAAGGAGCATCGATCGAGTGAGGTCGTTTTGGTTTTTCCTCTCTGTTGTGAGATATCGTAATCGACAGAGTCAAGCAAACATTTTGATTATTTAGGTTTAATTGTTTGACGGTGAAGCACTGAAGCTGATTTGATCAGAAGATTGAGAATTTGTGAGCATCGGGTTTGGGATTTTTGAGGCGATGTCAGGTCGTTTGTTGAAGAAAGTTTTGAAGGAACAAGAAGAGGACCAACGCATAGAATCGGACCACGAAGAGGAAGAAGAAGAAGCCCAGCAGCTGAACGGGAAAGCTTCAATCAATCCCTTCGACCTCCTCAACGACGATGACCATGACCTTGACCACCAGGTTCACTTTTTTTAGTATTTTTTGTTGTGCTAATTTTGTTTTCTTATTCAATATTCTTAAGCTTATTAGGGATTTGAGAAACTGCAACAGAGCAAAAAGATGGAATTTTTATTTATTTTATTGTTCAGTATTCTGCATAAGCTGTTTTTGGGTTGGTATTGGATTGTGCAAAAGGGTTTTACTTTGGATGTTTAATTGTCGTTTTGGGTGGCTGCAGGAGGATGAATCAGAAACTTTTGATGAACCCTCAATTGTGCCTCAGCTGAAAACTAAGGTTGGTGGTGTGGTTTCAACGTCCAATCAAAAATCAAAGAAGAAGAAAAAGAAGAAAGGCAAAGAGGTTTCTTCTTCTTCAAGTACATCCAATGTTGAAAAGCCCTTGGATGCGATTCTTGAATCACTCTCTTTGGATGCCCCTGGAAAATCAGCTGACACAAAGGATTGTGATAATTTGGGTAAGCCATGTGCACCCTCTACATTACAAGTGGATCCCAAGTTTTTAAATGCTGAAAATGAGATGCGAAGAATCTTTGGCTCTAAGGTGGTAAGGTCCTTTGAGAAACATGAGCGAAGTGGCAGTTCTAGAATGGCACGAGGTGGAAGACGCAGTGCTTATATTCCTAGAAAAACTATCCTGATCACACCATCAGAGCATTGGCCTCGCTGGGATGGTTCTTTGTCCATGGAATTTCTTCACGTGAGCGAAGGATACCATCACTTTCGGTAAGATTATTCTCTGTTGCTTAGCTATTGTCTTTGAAATGAGTACAAAAACTGCTAGGGCTATCAATTTTTTATCCTGGCAGTTGCACAAGAAAAATTTGTGGATGCTTATATGAAATTAAGGTCAACTGAGAAGGAGTACAGTCTGTACTAAATTGTTGTTGGTTGGTACCATATAGATCAGTCATCCAGCTATCTTCATGAATGTGGTGTCCTGCAGTATAAGTAATGATAACTATCGTTGGAGTCAAAACATTCACTACTCTTTAATGGTAGGTAGACAAAGTTTGATTGCGGTATTACTCTCAAGAGTGAGAGCCAACTCTTACTTCAGCATTGATATTTATGTTTCCTTTTCTTTTTTTCAAATTTTGGTTTTTCCTATTTTTACCCATCCCATTGTTTATAGTCACAGTTTAGAGTTTGTCAGAATGTGTTCAAGACCAGATTAGGAGTTATGATATTTGATCCCACATCTTTTTGGTTCGGTATTGATTCATGCATCATTATCTTGATTTTAATCTTATGTGCAGATATGTACATTCCTCATCCTACCATCAAGCACAGAGTGAATTTGAAGCTGCCAAAGCTATACATGATATCAATGCCATTGCAAGTGTTTTATTATACCATCCTTATCATTTGGATTCTCTTATAACTGTGGCAGAGTACTATAAGTTTACGGGTGAGCATCAAATGTCAGCAGAACTGATCTCGAAGTGTTTATATGCTTTGGAATGTGCATGGAATCCAATGTTCACCCCCATGCAGGGTAATTGCCAAGTGAAATACAGCTATGAAACAAACAAGCCTCTGTTCACCGTACTTTTTACTCACATGAAAAATATGGATATGCGTGGCTGCCATCGATGCGCTTTAGAAGTTTGCAAGTTGTTACTTTCACTAGATTCTGATGATCCAATGGGGGCCATGTTCTGTGTTGACTATTTTTCTTTGAGGTCAATGGAGTATGCATGGCTAGAACGGTTCTCTGAAGAGTATAAAAGTGATAACTCCTTATGGTTGTTCCCAAATTTTTCATATTCCCTTGCCATTTGCCGATCCTATCTTGAGAAAGAGGAACCTTCAAAAGATGCACTTGTAAAAACTGCTAAGGCTACTTCAACTGATCTTATGAAGCAGGCATTGATGCTTCACCCCACAGTCTTAATGAAATTAGTAGACAAGGTACCTTTGAAGGACAAGGTGTGGGCGGATATACTCAAAAATGCATTTTTCCGAGCAGATCAAGTAGGAATCCCATCGTTGGATCACCTAATAAACATATATGTTGAGAGAAATAGTCTTATATGGAGGCTCCCGGAGCTGCAAAATTTGCTGAGGGATGCTGCACAGCTTGTGATTGAAAGACTAAGGCATAATAGTAGTGATAAGAAGGATTGGGCATGCGTGAGAAAAGAAGCATTCTCATCTGAGAAAAATGAGTAAGTGTAAAGTCATACTTCAGCTACAATTTCCCTAGTATTTTGTTTATCACTATTGCAGAACTTACAAGTTATATATCTGCATACATTAAGGCTGGATTTGGTAGAATGACTGACTGCCTACTTGTTTACTACAGGTATGCCCACTTGTTGGTTTCAGATTTTGCTTCTTCGGCGCCATCTGCCCCACCTGAAGTTTTGCAACATTTCATGCTTGATCCAAGGATGAGGGATGCTGCGCAGCCCCCTGTTGGAGATCCAATGGAGGGTGGCCATGCTCCCCGTAATGTTGCAAATCGAAATACATTGGCTGTTTTGCTTGAGTCAATGTTACCATGGGTTCATTATGGGGATGGAGATGGAGGTGTTGAGGAGGAAAACCAAGTAAATGGCCATGGTGCAGGCAATGACTAGTATTGAGTCAATGCTACCATGGGTTCATTATGGGGATGGAGATGGAGGTGTTGAGGAGGAAAACCAAGTAAATGGCCATGGTGCAGGCAATGACTAGTGTTGAGTGGAACGGAAGAAAATGCTAATAGAAAATTTAGGGAAAGCCACCTTTTGTTAAGTGACACAACTGTGTTCAGTTGCTGGCGACTTCTAGGGAAATTTTTGCCAATTAGTTTCGTTTTTCTTCATGTTTTTGGCCGCCTAACAGGACCATTTGAACCTTTCTTTGAAACTAATACCATTTTATGATTCAATGTCGTCAATATTTATCCAAGTTAGCATTTTATTCGAATGCCATTCCACTTATATGTCACACTTCGCTCATTCAAAACAACTGCACCAATTTCGAATATGCGCATGACCCAACTATTGATGCGGTTCCCTTGCATGAACAGCTTGAAATGCCAAGAAATCCGACCAAAAAAAATTCCAAGAAAAACATGATGTGGCGGAGTCAACTGTGCATATGTCATGAAGAATAATTCATTTCAGAAAAGAAGTATATTCTTATCAGACAATTTGACAATATAAAATATTTAAAAATGTAAACTTAAATTGTTAATTTGATTAATTTTTATTTAAATGTGTGGTTCAGATTCACATTAAAACATCATATATGTTTGACAAGAAAACATTACACATGAGAAGTGGTGCAATTGCAAAGAAAGGTTTGAATCATAATACAATATGATAGTAGGCTCCCTAAACCATCTCCTTAGAAATTTTTTAGGGAGAAATTGGAAAAATACAACTCCAACCACACGAGAAATTATACAATAGTACAGATATACCACGTCAGCTTATAGTACTCCCACTTAAATATTGCCATGTGTTCATTTTTAAAATTAAATAATTTACTTTTTTACAGCTGGGCTTCTCAGTTTTTATATTTTGAAATAGAATTATAAAAATAAAAGACTTGATTTAAAAAAAAAAAAAAAAAAGAGTATTGCCCCAACAGCAGCACCACCCCAACCCGATGAACCTAATCTCCAGTACCTGCCATGACACCATCCCTTTCCCTTCCTCTTTCTCTTTATCCCTTATACTAATTTCACGCAGTAGGGTTGGGTTTAGAGGGAGGATGATTAAACTGGTTTTGATGATAATAGTTGGGAAGTAGTCTTGATAATTAAAAATAGTTCATGCTTGGGTAATCAGGATCGGCCAGTGGCAATCTAAGAAAGGTCTAGGTCTGAGAGAAATAAGAGAAAGGTGTAGGGGCACTATGGAAGATAACGATATTGTTTGAAAGAGGAAGAGAGAAGGGGAAGAGAGAGGGGTGGCCACTGATAGTGGCAGTGGTGAAGAGGAAGAGAGAAGGGGAAGAAGAGAGAGAGGGGTGGTGGCTATGGTACTTTTTAATTTATTTTTATTTTTCTAATTCTATATAAAATATGAAAATTAAGTAAAAGTCCAGCTGTGAAAAAGCAAATTATTATTTTTTTAAATTGGACAAGTGGCAATATTTGAGTGGAAGTATCATAAGATGACGTGGTATAACCGTACTATTGTATAATTTCTCCAACCACACTCCCTATCTACCTCCTAAAATAGGGAGACCTCTAGGAGCTCCTAAATATAAGGAGAGAGAAATGACTCTTAGTGACTCTCTATAATTTAATGCTGCTTTATTCAATGAGTATTTCACACCTTTATTTAATGCTAACTATTTTTTATATACTTTTTAATAGAGATGGACCAATTACAAAAGAGTTATAGCATTTATGACTCCCTAAACTAGAGAATATGAATGGAGTTTAAATTTTATAAAGAGCTCCTAAAATAACTTTTATATGTTTTTAGTTAAAATTTAATTAAAATATAGAGAGCATGATTGTAGATGCACTTAGAGATAGATAGATAGATTGGAAGCTAGTGAGAAGCCCAATGGACATTGTAAGGGACCTCCATATCCATAAAAGGCTTAAAAGCTTGCAATAATGGCCAGCATTAGCCATATGCATCAGCATTGCCACTCCCTCCAATTTCCTTTTTTAGGCCTTGGAAGCTATCCATCTATTCATCATTGAAAATCCCATGTGGCATGTGCCCACTCTCTTCTCTTCTTCCATCCCCATACCTCCCTCTCCTCCATCCAAAAACTAATATTACTCCACTCTCCCTTTTCTCTCTCTTTCTCTCTCTCCTCTCCCCATTACCAATTCCACAATAATCCAATTTCTCTCTGCTTTCTAGGGTTTTGAAATTGGAACCAAAGCTAAAGCTGCTCACCTCCCCTGAATACACACATACCCACATTTAACAATAAGGAATCCAATCCTTCACCTTTTCTTTTTTCAGAAGAGAATATTAGAGAAAGAGAGGCAGGCTCTCTCCCATCCAAGTGATTGTCTTTGCTCTGCTCCCAAGGCTTTTCCTGGAGAGAGAAAGTGGTGTTGGTGCTAACATGTAGAGGAATTGTCACAGAGAGATATGTTGGCAATGGAGAAAGATTTTGATGCTAAGTTGAAGATTCAGGGGAATTCTTCTAATGGTGCCAATGTTCCGAGATCCAAGAGCTTTGCTTTCAGGGCTCCCCAAGAGCAATTCAGCATTCAAGACTTTGAATTGGGCAAGATCTATGGCGTTGGTTCCTATTCCAAGGTCCGGTTTTAAATTTATTATTTTCCGAACTTTGTTGGTTTTTGTTGTTTTGATTTTGTTATCTGAGTAATCTCGTAGACTGGTGGATTTTCATGGTTTGGAAACGTAGTTGTGTGATTGGATGATGTAATTGATATGTAAATGAACGGGTTGCATATGCTATACATTTATTGGGTGATCAGCATTTTTTTTTAAACGTGAGTTATTGGCAATTTATAGTGGTTTATATTCACTTCTAGACAATATCAATTGTTATAAAAACAAAAAGAACAAACCCTGTAAGGCATTGTTTGAGGAAAGTCCTGCTTTTGGCTGTATCTTTCCCAACCTTTCTTTGAGTAAACTAATAGAAACATTGCAAGTGTAATGGAAGGGCAAAAAGAACTGTCATATGGGTCGATCAGTTTCCCTGAGTTGGGATGCTTGAGTACATTGTGTTCTTTACTCTTGGGACTGTAGAGCTTCAAACCTGCATTTGGTTGGTGTGAGCTTGTAGTAAATTTTAGGACATAGGATTTTTAGTTGGTCAATATGTTATTTATGCTGGTAGAAGAATTTTGAAGATTTCAGTGGACTAGGGGAGGAAGAGCGTTGGGAAAAGATCAGATTTTGGGGCTCTCTACGGGCTGCAGTGTGTTAGACCAAAATAGTTAGAAGTGTTGGGGAGGGGGTGGTTTGTTGGCATTTTAGGATCCAAATTATTTTACTTTTTAATGTCTACATAGATGTAATTTTTGTTAGCATTAAGAGAAGTTTGTTTCTTCTCGATGACAAAAATATTATCATGCTGGTATGTCTTGGAGTGAGATGGAGGCTACCTGAAATGATGTTATTATGGTGGTACTGATACTTTATTCTTTTTTTTCTTCTCATGGTTGTTTTGTGGTTATGTAATTTCTGTCATAATGACCATGTTTCAAAACTTTTATAGATATTATATAATACTATGCATATTGTTGTTGAACTGTTTGTGCTGCTTAAAGTTTTTTCCTGGTTCTTATTTGTCTCTTAATGCCAATAAATTTCAGGTTGTGAGAGCTAAGAAGAAGGACACAGGAACTGTCTATGCATTAAAGATCATGGACAAAAAATTCATTACCAAAGAAAATAAAACAGCTTATGTGAAGCTGGAACGGATTGTTCTTGATCAGCTGGATCATCCAGGAATTGTGCGGCTATTTTTTACATTTCAAGATTCCTTTTCACTGTGTAGGTATTCTTGGTTGTAAACTTGTAACCTCTTCTAAGTCACCATGTCTTTTGTACTTGTTTCAGATTTACTTCTTCCTTCTGGTTCAGTGTTTTTGTATTCTCAAATTTTTATTCTTTGTTTGCTCATTCTGGAATCTCATTGACACTGGTTTCTTTAATTTTTTGTGAAGACATGGCACTTGAATCCTGTGAAGGCGGAGAGCTTTTTGATCAAATAACTAGGGTAAGCTTTAAGATTATAACATGTGCTTTTCATGTTATTGTGGAATTACCTCTGCATCTACTTTTCAATAAGAAGAATTCATTTTATGTTGTGATTTTTCATCCTCAATTGTATATCAAGGAATATGGTGAATATTGTAATTCCTTCTTGAAATTAATGTTGACCTAGCATTACTTCTCTTTCTTGAACTCAAAATATGATTTTTCCAAAAATCACTGATTAGTGAACATGCCAGCTAGCTACTAGCTTGAAGTACCTAATTTGCAGTGCCTAACTATTCTGTGTTATTGAATTTGTTTATATGCTTCCAGTTCATGGTTCTCTGCCCCCTCTAGATTGTCATTCTACTGGATCCATTGTTTCACTAAATTGTGTGCAGAAAGGTCGTCTCTCTGAGGATGAAGCTCGCTTTTATGCAGCAGAAGTTGTAGACGCACTTGAATACATACACAGTATGGGATTGATTCATAGAGATATCAAGGTATTTTCTTAAGAATATACTTGTGCATTTTAAGGTCATATGAACATGCTAATAGATTTTCAAATGGCAGCCAGAGAACTTGTTACTTACATCTGAGGGTAATATCAAGATTGCTGATTTTGGGAGTGTAAAGCCTATGCAGGATAGCCGAATTACTGTTCTTCCAAATGCAGCATCAGGTATCTTATAATTTTAGTCATGTGGAGGCTACATGGTTCTTTTTTTGAGTAATATGATGAGATTGTTTTCTGGATGCTTTGTCTAGATGATAAAGCCTGCACATTTGTGGGGACAGCGGCATATGTCCCTCCCGAAGTCCTGAATTCTTCTCCTGCAACTTTTGGGTAAGGGACTTAAGCGGAGTTACTGGGGCTTGTACTTTATTTCTAAATTTTCTTAAGCTTTTTTCGGTCCAAAAAAAGTCTTAAGCTTAGTGTAAAGCTTGTAGACTTTTTGGCTAATTTTGGCAAGTGGTTCGTCTTTTCTTTGTTTCCTTGTTCATTTTGTCTGTTCTTAATAATATATGACCTTTGTAGGATAACATTTCTTTTGCTCGTTTGAACATATCAAAACAGAAATGACCTCTGGGCACTTGGCTGCACCGTGTACCAAATGCTTTCAGGAACTTCTCCTTTCAAAGATGCAAGCGAGTGGCTTATTTTCCAAAGAATTATAGCAAGAGATATTAGGTTTCCAAATCATTTTTCAGAGGAAGCTAAAGACCTCATTGACCGGTTATTGGTAAGCTACCAACTTATACTTATTGCAATCTGATTCTATTAGTAATCCTGCTAGTCATAACTAGGATTCCTTTAGGTTTTTTTTGTTTTTGGTCAGACCAAGTAAATAGCCATACACCCAGAAACAAAAAGTTTCTTGGTCAATTGGGCAAATGATATTTTCAAAATCTTTATGGGAATTCTTCCCTTACAAAAGCTACAGAGTTATATACCACTTCCATTCTTGAGAATGTTCAGGTATTTTATATTGCATTGACTAGTATGTAGTTCAAGCCTTCACTTCACCATGCAACTGTTACAGGACTTAGATCCCAGCAGGAGACCAGGTGCTGGGCCAGATGGTTATGCTGCACTGAAGATGCATCCATTCTTTAAGGGAGTTGACTGGAAGAATTTACGAGGGCAAACCCCTCCAAAACTTGCATTGGAGACGGGGGTATGACTTTCATGTTGTTTTGGAATATTAATATAGAGAAACTCAACTCTTGCATATATTCTTCCTTTCTTGAGTGAGCATTCTTAGACTGTTTCTTAGAACATTGTGTTTTTATGTTTTTTGTGTTCAGTCAGTTGAGGGTGGTAGTCGTGATAACTCATGGAACCCCTCACACATTGGAGATGGTGCAGTAAGACAAATTGAGGGTAGCAGTGGTGCCACATCTTCTTCTGAAGCATCTGGTCATGTAACTAGGCTCGCTTCAATTGACTCCTTTGATTCAAAATGGTATCCTCTAAACCATTCTGCTTTGTGCTTCTCATCACTCATTTTTTAATTTCAAAAGAATTATAATCTTTTTCTTGCAAGGTCTGTTATGAGCTCTAGTGTGATAAATACAGTGTTATTCTGGTTTGTTGGCAAGAGTCTCAGATCTAGAAATATGCTTACATGAGATAATAGCACTTGATTTGGAGGCTAATTTTTTCTTTCTTTAGCATTTTAAGGACTCCCTGTATTGCCTAAGTACTTCCTAAAATCCTTGCAGAGAGTTTATGATATTGCATTTCCTGTTTCTGTTATGAAATCCACATTGATCTTTAATACGTATACCATGCTAACAGGCAACAATTCCTCGAGCCTGGGGAGTCAGTTCTTATGATCTCAATGGTGAAGAAGATTCAAAAACTGACCAGCAAGAAGGTGCAACTTATCCTTACCAACAAGCCTAAACTGATTTATGTGGATCCTGCCAAGCTAATAGTGAAGGGAAATATAATTTGGTCTGACAACTCTAATGACCTCAGCATCCAAGTCGCTACTCCGTCACAGTTCAAGATTTGTACGGTATGGCCTTACTGCTCTGTTATCTCTCAGTCACATATCTTCAGTCAGTTTTGTCCCCTAAGATTTTGCGGCATGGTCCTATCATTGAGATGATTCTTTTCAAAGTCTGGAGGGCCATGAAACGTGATGCTGTAATGATCTTGGGGTTGATGAAATTGCTTCACAAGAAATTAACTAGCTGCATGTTTTTTTTCTTTTCTCTGATACAAGTTATGTCATTTCTCAGCCAAAAAAGGTACTGCAATTTGAGGATGCAAAACAAAGAGCTTGGCAGTGGAAGAAGGCAATTGAAGGGCTTCAAAATAGGTGAAATGCGTGGTTCTTTTGACAGACATTTTTTTTTTGGATATTACGATAGTCTGGAGGAACAAGGATGTGCCCCTGGTAATTATTATTTAATGAAAGAGGCTGGGGTCTGCGGATTCATCTTTTTCAAGGTGTAAAGCTCCCGTCCCTCTAGATGCCTAGAACTGAGTATGCGATAAGGGTTTTTTTGCCCATTTTCATGCTTTGTGTGGCATAATTTTGTACTCTGTGAGGTCCTAATTGTAGGGTCTGTAAAGGGGCTGGGATCGTTATTTGTTTATTGTATTTAAAAAGTATCATCCATTAATGAAAGTTTTAAATATCTTTACATTGAAAGATATAATGTTTCCAAGAAACCATATGGGAAATGAGATTGTTGCATTTTGTTTTTACTTTTTGAGATGGATACAGTTGCAGTTTACTGTTAAAAGTACCAGCGCCATTGGCCCTTGAAGAGAAGCATGCCTTGTTGAGTTTTGAGTTCTAAATCATTCATAACTTTCTCAAAAGGATTGAATTCTTGAGATCCGATTGATCAAACATTTCAAGTTCAGCCCGAAGGAAATATTTGAACTTAGTAAGCTTTGGTATGATCGACTCGTAAAGATTGCAACTAGTTTGGTGCCTTATCTTCTATATCTATGTATTTCTTCTTTTCAGCATGCACGCATCCTTGTTTAATTGGAATACCGAGATTAAACTCATGAAGATCATACACAGGTTTGGCGTCGCCCTGAATGAGCTCAGTTCGTGAGAGTGGTGGTCTTAGGTTCAAATCTCAGTGTCAGCTCCAAGTTACCCTCAGACCATAACGGTCGCATATTACACTGTTGAACTGGTCAAAATGGTTTGCAGATGATTATCTGTGTCATTATCTCCATGACTTAATTTATAATCAAGTTTTTCCATGGTCTAACATGAACTGTATATTAATATCTCAAAGGCTTAATATTCACCGAATCCTGAAATTTTATATACTTATACGCTGATATAATAATCATAACCGTGAATAGACAAGTAAATTTATTATTTTTCCGCAGAACATATTGTTGAAACCAGGACTATGTAACTTTATTATTGTCCGATGTATAGAATTAGCATACTTTTGTCATCCTTTCAAATTTTAATAATGAAAAGCCTGCCGTGCAGCCAAAGGTATGAAGAATTACATAAATGTCTTCTGTTGACGCTCGGTATATACTGAGCCCGTCTGCCCAATAAAAATGGAACACGTGGACCTTGCTGGCCACTTAGCAAAAATGACCATCCGGACTTCCTCTACCTCGGCCTCGGTACCACCCCACCCCCCCCTCCCCCGTCCTCTCCAAGTCCATGCGTAAACCACCTAACCCACCACTTGACCAGGTGGGACTCTGCTCGCTTGTGATTGGCTACTCTGCTCAAGCCCGCCTTCTAGCAAAACCATAATGAGAAGAGGACATGGTTGAATCCCCGACTATCCACCACCTGATAGGATGGCTTGGTGTGACATAAACGGCTCAGTTCCGAGCCGAGGTGACCGGCTTAGAAATATCTTGTACAAATTCCCAATGAATAGGGTTTGCCATTTGTGTAAAAGAGAGGGAGAGATAAACAAAACTGGCAAGAATACAGGTTTTGTATCCTCGTCTTTGTGGAAAAACTGGCAAGAACACAGGTTTTGTATCCGTCCTTGTCTTTGTGGAAAAACTGTCAAGAATACAGGTTTTGTATCCGTCCTTGTCTTCGTGGAAAAACTGTCAAGAATACAGGTTTTGTATCCGTCCTTGTCTTTGTCGTACTCCACATATTCAAGAGACCGCACTTTGTCTCCATCTTCAGTGGCCAGTAGTTCTCATCACCAGCTTCCTTGTTGTGTAGCAATTTCGTTTAGTTCATCGCAACCATGGCTGCAAAACGATTTGCAGCATGTTTTCTTAGGCTGGTTTTGATCTCCCTACTCGTTGCTTATTCATTTTCTTTACCACTAAACTGGAGATCTTTGAATTTAATCAAAAAAGTAAACCGCAAAGGACCATACATTGGCCTTATCACAGTGTTTCCACCAGAAGAGACTGCCTTTTTTCAGATTGGGGCGTTTAAGCCTAATCAAAAGCATCCTTCTGTGGATCTCTCAGGTTGGCACATTTATTTTCTGTGCTACTTTTCTGTTTATTTTTTCTCTTCTCCCTTACCATTTTGAAGAAGATTTTCACGTATTTTAGTTCGGTTTATCTGAAAGGAAGTGTGGTGTTGCAGGGCGGCGATTCCTGGTGGGAAAGATCCATGACAAGAAAGTAGTCTATGTGAGATGTGGAGTTGGGATGGTGAGCCATGCTACTTCCCTGCACTTCCACCAGTCAGCCCCTTGCCATGGCGAGGGGGCCCTAGGGCAGTTACTATTCACGTGAATAGTGGCTGCCCTACCCTCCCTTAGCAAAGTGTGTTTTCAGCAGTTTATGCTTGCCATGACAAATACTATTCATTTTTTTTGTTTTTTCACAACTTTGTTTACTTAAACAATTAATTTGGATAATATTTTCGGATAAGATTTTTGGATTCCTACGTATGAAAAATCATTTTCTCAAGATTTTTAGCGGAGGTGCAATATTGACTAAGTATGAAAAATGGTTTTTGAAATAATCATTTTCTCAAGAAAATTTTTGGCGGCTTTTATTCTTTACACATCAAATAAGAAAACTTGATTTTATGGGATTTTAATATGAAGTATATATTGACTTAATGAGCCATTATTTTTAGCCTAAATCGTATTTTGCACTAAAACCGATTTTTCATATTTTGATTTGGTGGGAATTTGATTTTCTAGTATTTTTATTTGAATCCAAATAGGGGGTACTTCCTTATTTACATTGTAAACTTAAGTAAATGGAGTAATATAAAAATAAATAAAAGTAAAAGGACAAAAACATTTACTTAAATGTTGAAAATGGAAATAAGGTATAGAGACAAAAAAGAAGAAGTAATTTTTTGGTATTTTTTTCAATTTTTTATTACAAAAATATTGGCTGTTGGTGTTAAAAGTGAAGAGTATTGGTTGGTATTTATAGAAAACAATTTCAGTATTTTTTTGGGTATCTTTTTATTTTTTTCTTTTTTTTTATTGGGAACAATGGGGGTGACGTCATCATGACGTCAACTCAGCCCGCAGGCAAGCACTCGGGCCGAACCCCACCTCAGGCCAGCCCAAGCTGCTGGCCTCCACCTCTTGCCCAGGCTCTCCCCCCTCCCCTTCCAGCCCGAGCCCAGCCTCATTGCTGGAAATGCTCTTAATGGACCAAAAGTCAGCTTCTGTCATTTTTGTCTCTAGAGGGTTTTAATGCATACAAGTTACTAGCCAGTTATATTATTATTATATCACACAATTCATAAAATATGAAGAGACATAGAAATTGGTAATTTTTATCCACTATATTTGAGCCTTCAGGATTTTCATTCCTTGAAACCACTTCTCAATCAGATGAATGCTGCTGCAGCAACACAGCAAATGCTGGATCTATTTGACATTCTGGGAATTGTCCATTTTGGCATTGCTGGAAATGCCAACAATTCCTTGTCTATAGGTGATGTCACCATTCCTCAACAGTTTTTCACACTGGCATTTGGGATTGGCTGGTAAAGTATATTCTGAATCCTTTTCATCTTTTTATGTGCTTCTACCATTTTAGAGTCCAACGAATTGCAACAAAGTTCTTATTGACAGAACTCAAATCGATCTTTGAATTACGATGAAGCAAGCTTGGACTTTAAAAGATACAATGTACCAAGAGGAGATAACCTGTTGGGACACATTGGATTTAGATATGAACAATTTTTTTCTGAGTACGGGAAGGCCAACACTGCTCGGCCGCTGTTTTGGGCAAATACTACTCGGCAATGGCTTCAGGTTGCTGCCAACTTGAAGGTCAGACATCCAGATCCCCTCATTTCCATGTCAATCTACGCCGGATTAAACTTAGAGAACAAGAAAAGCAAATGATTGATATCAAAGTCTTTGTCATTTATGGTAAACTTTCCTGAAAACTAGTTGTAACTTGTGTCATATTATTTCAGGGGATCAAACTGAACCAATGTTTGAGTTCAAGTGTGTGTCTGCCACAGAAGCCGCAGTTAGTTGTTGGTCTTAGGGGCTCGACAGCCAATATTTTTGTGGACAATGCAGCTTACAGGGACTTCCTTTTTCAAAATTTTCGAGTTTCATCCGTGGACATGGAAAGTTCAGCTGTGGTAATGGTAAGCATTTCGTATACGTGTATGATTCATTTTACAAAAAAAAAAAAAAACTCATTTTCACCTACAAAAGTAGCAAATAAGCTGTGGTGGTTTTGGCAGACAAGCTTGTCAAATGGCTTCCCGGTGATCGTCATTCGAGGGCTATCCGATCTTGCAGGAGGACAATCAGGACATAACTCAATTGACACCTTTGGGTCTCTTGCAGCTATGAACGCTTGCAAAGTAGTTGTACAATTTATCAAGCAACTGCATCTTGATACTAGGGAACCTGGCTTCCCAAGATGTATACAACCCTAAATCTGAAGGAAAAAGAAAATTGCATTTGGTGAGATGTAAGTACTTATAAGGAGAAAGAACCATCTTTTGTTATTGTAAATGCTTATAGCATAATACAAAAATAATCGATACATCAATCCTCTGTTTATTTTGTTTGGTAATAAAGAACCTTTGTCAAAGTGGTAAGAATGCGTTTGCTACTATAAACCATACAAAGCACGTATGCCATCAATCTCTATGCAGATCCCGTTTTATAATCCCATAATCGAAGTAGGGATACATGATTGATGCCGGGAGGTCAGGATTGTGATTAAGCCCCAGCAGATGGCCTATTTCGTGCACGGCGACAGATTCCAAGTCTACCTCATTTGGTCCTGGATTGCTACTCCATCTCTCATCTGCATCATAATGGAAATTCCCACCTCTAGGCGGATTAGCGTGCGCGAAAGTCCCTCTGGGGCCATCGAATGCGGAACCATCTCCATGGTTGCCCCTGTGAAATCCAATGGTAATATCAGCTGCTGTAGTAGCAGGGACTTTCTCAAATGTAAAACTGGTCACTTGTGCCCATCTCTGAAATGCTTGTGCACATATGGACCTTACATTCTGTGTGCCAGGGACTTGGTTCACACTTGAACTAAAGCGATACGTCAGATGGGTTTTGGACCATCATCGCGGTCCAGGGAAGAACTCATAATGAGCAACCCCCCATGGATAGACTTGTGCTTATGGTTGTGTTTCTTGCTGCCCTTTCGTGTGCCATTGGCAACATCCGGCACACCACATGTTGCATATTTGTGAGAGTGTAAAACTACACGGAGCCAAATTCAGGCTTGAAGTGACCTTGACCTCCCTTTACACCCATTATATGACATATTCTAATACATGCAAAATAAAATAAAATGATAGTACATAAAAAATTTCACAACTAAGCTAATGTTGAACTCCGTTTAACATGACAAAGCCGTTTGCAACTAAGTTATGTAATAAAAAATTGTCTCTGTGAGACATTAGAAGCATAAGCGCTTTATAAAACCAAACCAATCATATATGTAGCAGTGACCTATTGACAAACTTGAATTTATGGTGGTGGGTTTTGTTGCCAATCAAAAATTAATTCTTCAATAGCTGGTATACCACATCTAAAATTACAGCGCAAATCCAAATTTTGGATTCTCTCCCTCTCGTGTGAAGGTATGATCACAAATATTTCAACCAAAATAGACTGATCACAAAGCTCAAGCAATATTGTTGAAATGTGGCTACTTGCACTGTGATCAAGCATGCATCAAATGCCTCAAGCCTACGCAAATTATAATGATTTTGATATTCACACAGTGTATCAATCAAAACATATTCGAAGTCACCCTCATTAGCCAGTAAAAAGAGCACAAAGTTGGGCTTGGATCTTTTGCTCCAGCCGAAAGGAAACTTCTCATATATATACACACACTAGTTGAATTATATCAAGTCATTAAACTAATGTGGTGGGCCCAAGTCTAACCACTAAAAAAAAAAATTCTAGTATAGCCGCGCGGCTAAACGATTTAATATAAAAAAATTTAAGAACAAAGACCCTTGTTGTTTCATTAGTTTATAATTTATAGATATTAATTTGCTAGTTTCAACATATCCAAAGCAAATATTGAAGAGAAAGAAATTTCACAGTAAATCATTATGAGAGTTCTTTTTTTTTTTTTTTTGGGTGTGGGAATGTTTGCCTTTGATCGACCTTATTCTTAAATAAAAACAAAGCCAGTAAAGCCGCGCTGCTATATCAATCAAAACATATTCAAAGTCACCCAAATTGTTTTTTTGGGTCTGAATAAAAGTCACCCTCATTAGCTAGTAAAAAGAGAACAATTTGGGCTTGGGATCTTTTGCTCCAGCCAAAAGGAAACTTATCATGTATATACACACACTAGTTGAATTATATCAAGTCATTAAACTAATGTGGTGGGTCTAAGTCTAACCACTTTAAAAAAAAAAAAAATTTGTAGTATAGCCGCTCGGCTAAACTATTTAATATAAAAAATGAGGGGGAGGTAAAGGAAAGAAAATCAAATGCTGAGTGAGAGGTAGGATCTTTATTTGGCAATCACAGACATTGTAGGATCCGAATTAATTTTTGGATACTTTACTTGCTCTGTATGTATAAATAGTATCTGGAGTAAGAACAAGAATACATTAAACTTTCTCAGATGTGCCCCTGGTAATTATTATTTAATGAAAGAGGCTGGGGTCTGCGGATTCATCTTTTTCAAGGTGCAAAGCTCCCGTCCCTCTAGATGCCTAGAACTGAGTATGCGATAAGGGTTTTTTTGCCCATTTTCATGCTTTGTGTGGCATAATTTTGTACTCTGTGAGGTCCTAATTGTAGGGTCTGTAAAGGGGCTGGGATCGTTACTTGTTTATTGTATTTAAAAAGTATCATCCATTAAGTGAAAGTTTTAAATATCTTTACATTGAAAGATATAATGTTTCCAAGAAACCATATGGGAAATGAGATTGTTGCATTTTGTTTTTACTTTTTGAGATGGATACAGTTGCAGTTTACTGTTAAAAGTACCAGCGCCATTGGCCCTTGAAGAGAAGCATACCTTGTTGAGTTTTGAGTTCTAAATCATTCGTAACTTTCTCAAAAGGATTGAATTCTTGAGATCCGATTGATCAAACATTTCAAGTTCAGCCCGAAGGAAATATTTAAACTTAGTAAGCTTTGGTATGATCGACTCGTAAAGATTGCAACTAGTTTGGTGCCTTATCTTCTATATCTATGTATTTCTTCTTTTCAGCATGCACGCATCCTTGTTTAATTGGAATACCGAGATTAAACTCATGAAGATCATACACAGGTTTGGCGTCGCCCTGAATGAGCTCAGTTCAGTGTCAGCTCCAAGTTACCCTCAGACCATAGCGGTCGCATATTACACTGTTGAACTAGTCAAAATGGTTTGCAGATGATTATCTGTGTCATTATCTCCATGACTTAATTTATAATCAAGTTTTTCCATGGTCTAACATGAACTGTAAATTAATATATCAAAGGCTTAATATTCACCGAACCCTGAAGTTTTATATACTTATACGCTGATATAATAATCATAACCGTGAATAGACAAGTAAATTTATTATTTTTCCGCAGAACATATTGTTGAAACCAGGACTCTGTAACTTTATTATTGTCCGATGTATAGAATTAGCATACTTCTGTCATCCTTTCAAATTTTAATAATGAAAAGCCTGCGGTGCAGCCAAAGGTATGAAGAATTACATAAATGTCTTCTGTTGACGCTCGGTATATACTGAGCCCGTCTGACCAATAAAAATGGAACACGTGGACCTTGCTGGCCACTTAGCGAAAATGACCATCCGGACCTCGTCCTCTCCAAGTCCATGCGTAAACCACCTAACCCACCACTTGACTAGATGGGACTCTGGCCGCTTGTGATTGGCTACTCTGCTCACGCCCGCCTTCTAGCAAGAGCGTAAAACCATAATGAGTTGAAGAGGACATGGTTGAATCCCCGACTATCCATCACCTGATAGGATGGCTTGGTGTGACATAATCGGCTCAGTTCCGAGCCGAGGTGACCGGCTTAGAAATATCTTGTACAAATTCCCTATAAATAGGGTTTGCCATTTGTGTAAGAGAGGGAGAGATAAACAAAACTGGCAAGAATACAGGTTTTGCATCCGTCCTTGTCTTTGTCGTACGCCACATATTCAAGAGACCCAACTTTGTCTCCATCTTCAAGCAAAACAACGCTTGTACTTCATACGTTGACCATAGAAAGTCTGTGGATCAAACATCTTCAGTGGCCAGTAGTTCTCATCACCAGCTTCCTTGTTGTGCAGCAATTTCGTTTAGTTCATCGCAACCATGGCTGCAAAACGATTTGCAGCATGTTTTCTGAGGCTGGTTTTGATCTCCCTACTCGTTGCTTATTCATTTTCTTTACCACTAAACTGGAGATCTTTGAATTTAATCAAAAAAGTAAACCGCGAAGGACCATACATTGGCCTTATCACAGTGTTTCCACCAGAAGAGACTGCCTTTTTTCAGATTGGGGCGTTTAAGCCTAATCAAAAGCATCCTTCTGTGGATCTCTCAGGTTGGCACATTTATTTTCTGTGCTACTTTTCTGTTTATTTTTTCTCTTCTCCCTTACCATTTTGAAGAAGATTTTCGCATATTTTAGATCGGTTGATCTGAAAGGCATGGTGTTGCAGGGCGGCGATTCCTGGTGGGAAAGATCCATGACAAGAAAGTAGTCTATGTAAGATGTGGAGTTGGGATGGTGAGCCATGCTACTGCCCTTATGCACCAAAAGTCAGCTTCTGTCATTTTTGTCACTTGGGGTTTTAATGCATACAAGTTACTAACCAGTTATATTATATCACACAATTCATAAAATATGAAGAGACATAGAAATTGGTAATTTTTATCAACTATATTTGAGCGAGCCTTCAGGATTTTCATTCCTCTAAACCACTTCTCAATCAGGTGAATGCTGCTGCAGCAACACAGCAAATGCTGGATCTATTTGATATTCTGGGAATTGTCCATTTTGGAATTGCTGGCAATGCCAACAGTTCCTTGTCTATTGGTGATGTTACCATTCCCCAACAGTTTGCTCACACTGGCATTTGGGATTGGCTGGTAAAGTATATTCTGAATCTCTTTTCATCTTGTTATGTGCTTCTACCATTTTATAGTCCAACTAATTGCAACAGAGTTCTTACTGAAAGAACCCAAATCGATCCTTGAATTACGATGAAGTCGCAAACTTGGACTTTAAAAGATACAATGTACCAAGAGGAGATAATCTGTTGGGACACATTGTATTTAGTTATGAACAATTTTTTGCTGAGTATGGGAAGGCCAACACTGCTCGGCCGCTGTTTTGGGCAAATACTACTCGGCAGTGGCTTCAGGTTGCTGCCAACATGAAGGTCAGACATGCCTCATTTCTATGTCAATCTACGCCGGAGTAAACTTAGAGAACAAGAAAAGCAAATGATTGATATCAAAGTCTTTCCTCTTTTATGGTAAACTTTCCTGAAAACTAGTTGTAACTTGTGTCATATTATTTCAGGGGATCAAACTGAACCAATGTTTGAATTCAAGTGTGTGTCTGCCACAGAAGCCGCAGTTAGTTGTTGGTCTTAGGGGCTCGACAGCCAATATTTTTGTGGACAATGCAGCTTACAGGGACTTCCTCTTTCAAACTTTTCAAGTTTCATCCGTGGACATGGAAAGTTCAGCTGTGGTAATGGTAAGCATTTCATATACGTGTATGATTTATTTTACCCAAAATAAAAATAAAAATAATAAAAATAAATAAAAAAATCAACTCATTTTCACCTACAAAAGTAGCTAATAAGCTGTGGTGGTTTTGGCAGACAAGCTTGTCAAATGGCTTCCCGGTAATTGTCATTCGAGGGCTATCTGATCTTGCAGGAGGACAAGCAGGACATAACTCAATTGACATCTTTGGGTCTCTTGCGGCTATAAACGCTTGCAAAGTTGTTGTACAATTTATCAAGCAACTGCATCTTGATACCAGGGAACCTGGCTTCCCAAGATCTATACACCCCTAAAGCTGAAGAAAAATATAATTGCATGTGGTGAGATGTAAGTACTTGTAAGGAGAAAGAACCATCTTTTGTTATTTCAAATGATTATAGCATAATACAAAAATAATGGGTACATCAATCCTCTGTTTATTTTGTTTGGTAATAGAGAACCTTTGTCAAAGTGGTAAGAATGCGTTTGCTACTATAAACCATACAAAACACGTATGCCATCAATGTCATCCCTATGCAGATCCCGTTTTATAATCCCATAATTGAAGTAGGGATACATGATTGCGTCCCGGAGGTCAGGATTGTGATTAAGCCCCAGCAGATGGCCTATTTCGTGCACAGCGACAGATTCCAAGTCTACCTCATTTGGTCCTGGATTGCTACTCCATCTCTCATCTGCATCATAATGGAAATTCCCACCACTAGGCGGATTAGCGTGTGCCAAAGTCCCTCTGGGGCCATCGAATGCGTTACGAGGTCCATCTCCATGGTTGCCCCTGTGAAATCCAATGGTAATATCAGCTGCTGAAGTAGCAGGGACTTCCTCAAATGTAAAACTGGTCACTTGTGCCCATCTCTGAAATGCTTGTGCACATATAGATCTTACATTCTGTGTGCCAGGGACTTGGTTCACACTTGATCTAAAGCGATATGTCAGATGGGTTTTGGACCATCTTAGCGGTCCGGGGAGGAAGAACTCATAATGAGCAACCCCATGGATAGACTTGTGCTTATGGTTGTGTTTCTTGCTGCCCTTTCGTGTGCCATTGACAACATCCGGCACGCCACATCTTGGCATCATCATCTGTTTCCCCGTGCTGGCGTCTAGAGTTCCAGTGACTTTTAAGTGATAGCTTTTCTGGTATGACTTGATGGCAGACTCTAGAATGTCATCAAACTCATCGTCGTTGGCATGCTTTGAATGATCATAATTCAGGTAGCCAAATTTGGTGAGGTATTTTTTGAGCTCTTGCAGCCCGCTCACATTTTGACCCTTGTGGCATCCCTCCAAGTGTTGGATGAACTTGAAGGGGTCATGCTGGTCATGAGTAGATTTGGAATGAGTGTTTTGAGATAGCAACACAAAGATGAGGAAAAAGGCTACACAAACTGAGATGGTTTTTGAGGCCATTGCAGGCATTTGGTAGCTAGCCAGAGAGATGAAAGAAGGCTTTGTTGTGTTGGTCCTGGCTCCCTTGCCTCTATTTATAGATGAAGATTGCAGCATGTGAACAAGTGTGTGCCTTCCATATACTCGTTGTAGGACTTGGTCATTAATGGAGTCAATGGAGAAATATATAAATACAATGGCGGTCTTTTTGCTCTTGTCGTAGGCCATGATTGATTTGCTTATTAGCCGGGAAATCTGTTTCCTAGCAAGTTATTGAGACTGTTTTGGCTCAATGTAGGCATCCTTCGTGTTTGACACTCTTGCCACAAGTGTAATTGCCTTCGTCGACGGGGCAAGGACAAAGTCGAAGTCCCTTGGCCTCACGGGGAAGAACCCGAATCTCAACATCAGTAGAAAAAAAGGTTTTTTAGGTTTTAGACATAAAATTTTCACGAAAAAGCCAAAGCTTTTTTAAGACAAAAAAACCACTCAACTTTCAAATCAAAGAATGCAAATATATTGGATTCCGAAATCTAAAAATAAATAAGGGCATTTTTGTCATTTTACTTCTTTTAAAAATCCAAAATGTCCCTAGAAAAAATGGTCTCTGGCTTTAACATGATAAAGCCATTTGCAACTAAGTTATGTAATAAAAAAATTGTCTCTGAGAGACACTAGAAGCATAAGCGCTTTATAAAACCAAACCAATCATATATATGTAGCAGTGACCTATTGACAAACTTGAATTTATGGTGGTGGGTTTTGTTGCCAATCAGAAGGATTAATTCTTCAATAATTGGTATACCACATCTAAAATTACAGAACAAATCCAAATTTTGAATTCTCTTCCTGTCTTGTGAAGGTATGATCACAAAGCTCAAGCAATATTGGTGAAATGTGCCTACTTGCATTGTGGGTGGAATATTTTCCTGGTTGTATTTCATTATCCAAAAGAAGGTATTTATAGTACAAGGATGTAACCCTAATATGGTCAAACTAGAAAACAAGATAAAAACTTAATTACACAATATCTTTACAAAAAGGAAAGAAATATAATCCTAATAAACTAGGAAATAAATATCCTAATTAATCTAGGATCTCGCTTACACTTCCCCTTAAGTTAGAGCAAAGATGTCACGCATGCCCAACTTACCAAGCGAGTTGAGAAAGACCATAGTAGACACAACTTTTGTAAGAACATCTGCCAGTTGATACTCGGATGATATAAACGGAAAAGAAATAATTTCAGCATCTAACTTCTCTTTAACAAAATGTCGATCAACCTCCACGTGCTTTGTACGATCATGTTGCACAGGGTTATGCGCAATTAAAATTGCAGCTTTATTATCACAATACAAATCCATGGGTTTCTGGGGTCCAAACCCAAGATTTCTCAACAATCTTCTCAACCATAGTAACTCACACACACCTTGAGTACTCAGCCTCGGCACTAGACCTAGACACTACATTTTGCTTTTTACTCCTCCAAGTAACAAGATTACCACCAACAAATGTGAAATACCCAGACGTAGAACGTCTATCAGTGACTGAATCAGCCTAATCGGCATTCGTATACCCTTCCACATCTGTATGACCATACTTGCAAAACATTAACCTCTTTCTAGGAGTTACTTTTAGATACCTCAAGATGTGCATCACAGCACCCATATGATCTTCACTAGGAGAATGCATAAACTGACTCACTACACTCACTGCATATGCAATATCAGGACGTGTGTGAGATAAATAAATCAATTTCCCCACAAGTTGTTGATAACGCTCTTTATCTGTAGGGACTTGATCAGGATACAACCCCAACTTATGATTTTGTTAATTAGGGGTATCAATTGGTTTACAATCTAACATTCAAGTCTCTGCAAGTAAATCCAAAATATATTTTCTTTGAGACAGAAAGATACCATGTTTAGATCTGGCAACTTCAATCTCAAGAAAGTACTTCAAATCACCCAATGACTTCATCTCAAATTCGGAAGCCATATACTTATGAAGATTTTGCATTTCTGCTTGATCATCTCCACTCGCAATCATATCAACATAAATAATTAAAGCTGTCAATTTACCTTTATAACGCTTTAGAAATAAAGTATGGTCTAAGTTTCTCTGCACATACCCAAATTTCTTCATAGATGCTGCAAATCTCCCAAACCACGCTCTTGGAGACTACTCCAATCCATATAAAGACTTCCGCAGCTTACACACAACACCCTCCTTAGAGGTTATAGGAATACCAGGAGGGAGATCTATGTAAATCCCCTTCTTGAGGTCACCATGTAAAAATGCATTTTTGACATCGAATTGTAATAAGAGCCAATCGTGGTTAGCAGCCAGAGATAATAGTACACGCACAGTATTGAGCTTTGCCACTGGAGCAAATGTCTCCAAATAATCCACTCAATAGGTCTGAGTATAACCCTTTGCTACCAATCTAGCCTTATAACGGTCAATGAAACCATCAACTTTATGCTTCAAAGTAAACACTCATCTGCATCCAACAACTTTATTCCCTTGTGGCAAAGGAACTGAATCCCATGTTTTATTCATGTTCAAGGCATCCATTTCAACATTCATGGAATCCATCTATTTGAGGTTAGATAAAGCATTTTGCAGCTTAATTGACACACATACATTAGATAATTGACACAAATATGATGCATATGATTTAGATAAACGATGAGTTGACACATAATGGCTAATGGGATATTTAGACTTGGCATGTATATCAGGAGAATATTGTACTTCAGGTTTTCCACGAGTGGTTTGTGGGGGTAACTGATAAGTTGACACAGATAAATCATTAGAAATTATCTTACTTGATTCACTATCACGAGTAGATTGGGGCATTGGCAAGACAGAAGGGGGTATTGCATCGAACTCATCCATACAAGAATCATTGTTATTATTTTCAGATACAGGCGATCGTTACTTGCTTCAGTGTGACCGCTCGTTTCGACATCGAGAGCACCTGCTTCATCTCTAGATATGGGTGATTGATCGAGTTCCAAAGGGCGATTCATTTCTTCACAGGGACCACAAGTTTCAGCTTCAGATATGGGTGACCAGTCACTTACTTTAGTGCGACATGTCGTTTCCTTTTCGAGAGCAGCATCTTCAAACAAATCATTCTTCAATCCAAGACTCTCCAATTCACTCCCCCTCTCCCCCTGAATTGGAGAGGAGGGAGAGATATAATAAGGCACTTCTTTATGGAAAGTCACATCCAAAGTAACATGCATCTTTTGGGTAGGTGGATGATAGCACTTATAACCTTTCTGAGTAGACGAGTAACCAATAAAGACACATCGTAGAGCACAAGGATCAAGTTTACTCCGTTGATGAAAGTAGACATGAATATAAGAAGCACACCCAAAAACTTTAGGGGAAACTTGAAACTGAGACAGGGGAAACATGATCACCAAACACATCATGTAGAGTCTTGAAATCAAGAACCCGACTAGGAGTACGATTAATCAAATAGGCTGTAGATAAAACAGCATGCCCCCAAAAATGATGGGAAACAGACATGTCAACATAAGGGAGTGGGCAACTTCAAGTAACTGACGATTTTTGCGTTTAGACACACCATTCTGCTGAGGAGTAAATGAGGTTGTCGTTTGGTGAATAATACCGTGAGCACGGAAGAAAAATGCCAAAATGTTATTCACATATTCGCCTTCGTTATCAGTCCGAATACTTTGACCTGAACATGAAACTGAGTATACACTATAGTATAGAACTCTAGAAGGATGGAAGCAACATCATGTTTATTTTCCAACAAGAAAACCTAAGTGAGTCGGGTACAATCATAAATAAATGTGACAAACCAACGAAATCCTTTTGAAGTAACGCGAGCCGGACCCCACACATTAGAATGCACTAAATCAAAAGACTTTGCAATTTTATTGTCACTCAAAGAAAACACAGTGTGATGACTCTTGGCCAAAATACATGTCTCACACTTAAAACTGGACTCATCACAAGAGCGGAATAAAGATGGAAACAGACGCTTAAGGTAGCCAAATGAAGGGTGTCTCAAGCGACGATGCCATAACCAAATTTGTTGTTTGTATTTGACACTGCAACTTTAAATAGTATTAAAGACATGATCATGAACTGATGCAGAAGGTAATGTCAAATAATATAACCTTCTATCCATTTATCATGCCCAATCGTCTCGTGAGTCTTGAGATCCTGAAAACAGTAATGCATAGGATAGAAAGTAGCAGAATCATTAAGTGTATCAAGTAATCGACCAACATATAACAAGTTACAATGGATATTGGGAACTAGTAATGCACGAGATAAGGACAGAGTATGAGTGAGAGAGATTGTGCCTTCACTAGTAATTGGAGAGGTCAAGCCATTAGCACTAGTTATGTACGGGTCATGGGTGTTACTAGACAACTCATCAAAAAATTTAGCATCATAAGTCATATGATAAGAAACACTAGTGTCAATTATCCAAGTATTGGAGTCAGTACTTGAAATATAATCAGAAACACACAAATTTGTAGATGCAGCAGCAATAGCAGCAACAATGAAGTTATCACCCATGATTGTAGCTGAAATTCAACAAATCACGGCATAGTATACAACGGAACACAGCAAAGGCACAAATACGGCAAATGCACGAAGACAGGTACGAACACAGCAGAACACAGTAAAGGCACAAATACGGCAGATGCACGAAGACAGGAATGACACGAACACAGTAGAGGCACGAACACTACAACACGACACACAAACCTAAGAGGGTATGCACGGCACAGGTAGAGAAAAAAAAATATGGGGATAAAATACGGGTGGGCACAACACACAGGTTACCTGAAAAGTTGGCTCTGATGCCAAGTCAAACAATATGGGTAGAATATTTTTTAGGTTGTATTTCATTCTCTAAAAGAAGGTATTTATAGTACAAGGATGTAACCCTAGTAGGGTCAAACTAGGAAATAAGATAAAAACCTAATTATACAATATCTGTACAAAAAGGAAAGAAATATAATCCTAATAATCTAGGAAGTAAATATCCTAATTAAGCTAGAATCTCACTAACAGATCAAGCATGCATCAAATGCCTCAATCATACGCAAATTATAACGATTTTGATATTCACACAGTGTATCAATCAAAACATATTCAAAGTCACCCTCATTAGCCAGTAAAAAGATAACAATGTTGGGCTTGGATCTTTTGCTCCAGCCAAAAGGAAACTTCTCATATATATATATATATATATATATATAAACGCATACTAGTTGAATTATATCAAGTCATTAAACTAATGTGGTGGGTCTAAGTCTAACCACACCGAAAAAGGAAAAAAAAAATTGTAGTATAGCCGTGCGGCTATACTATTTTATAAAAAAAAGAAAAGGCAAAAGACCCTCATTGTTGCATTAGTTTATACTTTATAGATATTAATTTGCTAGTTTCAACATATCCAAAGCAGATATTAAAGAGAAATAAATTTCATAGTAAATCATTATGAGAGTTCAATTTTTTGTTTTTTGGTCTGGGAATGTTTGCCTTTGATCGACCTTATTCCAAAAAAAAAAAAAAAAACTAGTAAAGCCGTGCGGCTATATCAATCAAAAGTCCCCCAAATTGTTTTTTTTGGGTCTGAATAAAAGTCACCCTCATTAGCTAGTAAAAAGAGAACAATTTGGGCTTGGATCTTTTGCTCCAGCCAAAAGGCAACTACTCAGATACACACACACACTAGTTGTATTATATCAATTCATTAAATAAACTAATGTGGTGGGTCTAACTAATCACACAAATGTGGGTTAGACTTCGACAAAAAAAATAAATAATGTGAGTTAGATTAGTTGGCCAAGATAGTGTTAACATCCCATTGTACTCGGATTAATAAGTCTCCCTTCAACCAAATAACTATTGACTACGAAATTTGAAGAACTAAAAAGTAATTCACAATCATATTAGAAATAAATTTAAATGGAGTTTAAATACACCAACAAAGTATATAAAATATATTAAAAAAAACCCTTCATCACTATTATTATTATAACATGCGTGAAGAGCCTTATAAATGATTTAAAAAAAAAAGAAAAAAAAAGTGCAAACTATAGGGAGGTTAGGTGGGTAAGTCTGCTATTACATGGGATCTGACTTTTTTGTTGGGTCAAACTTCGCAGCCCACCAAAAACTATTGAGCTCAATCACAAATTCATATATGCACCTCTCCTTCTGTGTGTCGCATTGAGCAGAATTTTAAAGTGGAAAGAAGAAAGACACTTTCTTTTTCTCTGTGAAGGGAAAAAAAAAATGGCGCTCTCACGGCTTCGACACCCAGTGATCTCTCGCGCGCCCTCTCTCTTGAGAGCTCGCCTTCTCTCCTCATCCACCAGATCACTCACTCGGTACACTCTCTCTCGTCCTCTGTCAATCACTTCCGATACATATGTTCATTTCATGAATTGTATGGGATGCTTTTAAAGTTAAGTATTGATTTTTCTGAAACGGGTTGGTGGAATGTTGTTGATGGTTTTGGTATTTGATTGAATTTAGATTGGAATGATGAGAATTTTGAGATTTGGGGAGTTGGGGATTGGCGGGTAAGTGTTAAGAGTGTCTTTAATACTGGCATACTTATCAGTTTGAGTAGAGGCAATTTGTAATTGCAATGTAGGGACTGTGTGTTTTTCACTAATTGATGAGAATGTGCGTTCTCTGTTTATGAAATAGAAATGGGTTTTAGTGATTTTGCTAATTGGAGAGGGTGTTAATTGTTAAACCAAAGGATTCTGTTTCACGAAGTTGCTGATTGAATTTGAATCTAGTTTTTCAGCATTCAAGGAAACTCTTTCAATATGAACACATCCACCAGTTCTAGGATTAAAGCGGGTTTCTCTCTTTGCACTGTACTATGTACATATTATTTCTCTCACGCATAAGGGTTAGCTGAATATGTAAATACGTGAGTGGGGTTTATTCCTTTGAAAAAGTATAAGATAAGATTTTTACTATGGAAATCATGGTATCAAATTTCACTTAAACTATGTGAGAAATGATCTTGATTCAACACTGTGGTCACTGGTGCTCTTTAGCTTCAAACTCTTGTTCTTGTTTGAATAATTGTGCGCGATAGGTCTTTTTCAATAACTTCCTTATTAAAGAAAAAAGTACGTAATTTAAAGCATCATCTTGTGGTATTTTATTTTTGTTTACTAGTCAATGGTGCTATCACATTTTCGGTCATTGATTTTAAAGTAAGTTTGGGATGCTGGTGACAATACTACTACTTAGTGTCTATTTTTGTTTGATGGTGCAGAACTTTCAGTGTGCAAAATTCTACTACGCTTGGTGATAATACTCTGTCAAGGTCTGTAATTGTTGACCTTTTACATGGATGTTATTGCAAAATTCAGTTCTGGTTGCATAATTCTGTCATCCATATATCCACCATCATGGATTGATGATTACTTAATTGTACTGCATCAAGTTCTTGATGTTTAATTTGATGGTGGCCTACCGTTTTTCAATGAGAGGAGGCCAGTTTTGATAACCAGTTGTTTTCCCTAGTTATTTTCATCTTCTCTCTCTCTCTCTCTCTCTCTCTCTGCTGGCCCTTCACTGACAATGAAATTGACCAGGCCTGCAACTTTGTCCATGCTCACTGGAGTTCACGATAAACTATCAAAGCTCAAGGTGAGTGTTTGAAATGTACATTAGCACACCCCTATTTATAGGTATATTATTTTTTGACGCTTTTATAATTTTCAGCCTTGGACGGCTGTCAAGTATTACTCAACTGCAGGTATGGCTTTTCCATTTCGTTGCAAGTCTCTTCTTTTAAAAATTAAAAGGTGTCTGGACTTGGTATTGTCGTTCTGCATTTGGTTTCTGGACTTGATTTTGTTCTTTTAGTATTTTCATAATGATGAGTTTTGTAAATAATATATCATCTATTGTGAGAGGAGGGATGCAAGAGACTTTCCAAATTGTATTCTTAGGATCTATGTCATGGACACCATTCACAGGGATGGTACCACTTTTGATGCATGTTGGATGTGAATATGTGCTTGGCATGCGTCTTACATGTCTCAGATGTGCTTCCATACGTATGTAGCAGTATTGGGGTTGAGCAAAAACATTAACGAACTGATTAATTGACCAATCCAATCCAAACTGAAAGACTGCAAGTAATTACATTTCAAAAGTTGAGTTTATTGCTTTGGTGCTTGGTTACTAGGGAGAAATAGAAGATATTATGAACCTTCAACTTTCTCTCATTCTTGCTTACCCCAACCAACCTATTTTCCATTATTGCCTTGATTATTCCTTCCCTTTCTCCCTCTCTCTGCTCCAACCCTTTTCACTCCTTGTTGCCTTGCAGTTCCTTTCTCTTGTTCAATTTCTTAACAAATTGAGAGAACTTACCAACTCTTCTCCTCTACAATTTTTCCCTATTCATGACAGATGGCAAGAGATCAGGTCTCTAGAACTTGGCCTCCTCTTAGTGATGACACTTAATGCATCTGGCCATGTTGGCAACTGTGACTTGCTATCAGAAACAATTATCTGCACTGGACTAACTGATTAAAAAGGTTTGGATTGGATTGGTTCTCTTGGATTAGTGGTATTGTCTAAAATTTCAAAACAATGCTTATCTGTTCAGTTTAATTGGGGGGCTAAAAGCATTGGTGCCAAGCTCACCGATGGCGAATATCATGGCTGTTTTGGTCTGCTTTGAAATTTAGCTAGAGGAACATTTATTATACTTGTGTTGTCAATGAATAATATTCTTCTGTCACTAAGTTGTTTATGATTACAGATCCTTTGCATGTTGTCCTCACGATGCCTGCGTTATCTCCTACAATGGTAAGAATGTGGGAAACAATTTTACTTCTAAACATCTGCCATGTGTCACCCTTAATTTTTATTAGCAAGTTTATGTCACGTTCTTTTCTCTCACTTGTTTATTACTAACTTGCCATTTTTACCTGGTAGAGTCAAGGTAACATTGCAAAGTGGAAGAAGAAAGAAGGGGATAAGGTAAGTTCTACCAACATGTTCACAAAATGAGTGTTCTAGGTTATGTTTCATGTGAGCTGATTTAGTAAGTGCACAAAGACAACCCCTTCTTACGATATAGCAGATAACAGTATGTTGGTTTGGAAGTAAATTGTGTTCCTGACTGCTGTTTTGATTTAACAGATTGAAGCGGGTGATGTACTATGTGAAATTGAAACTGACAAAGCTACCGTTGAATTTGAAAGCCTTGAAGAAGGGTAACTCTCATTCTTATTCTATTATTATAATCTCTTAGAATTTGGCAGTATATGATGCATGATTTATGTTACCTTTGGAGTAAAACTTTATCTGGTCCCAATTTTCACTCCAAATGTTTTGCTTGGCATAGACAATGAAAATGTTCTCCTTCTAGAATATTTGTAATTTTGTTATTGTTATTATTTTTCATCTTTGATGTTAAACTTTGCAAATACTTTAGTTATCATTCCTTTTTTATATTCCGTAATTATGTTATATCATGTTTTTTTAACTAATATTTACAGCATAACGCAAGAACAGTTTGAATTATGTGATGCTTACTGCACTAGTATGGTAGTACCTTTCTTTATTCAACTTTCTGTTTTGCAGATTTCTAGCCAAGATACTGATACCTGAAGGGTCAAAAGATGTGCCTGTGGGACAGCCTATTGCAATAACGGTAGTCTGGGATTATTCTCTAGCCATGGTTGCTTTACAAACACCCACACCCGCATATGAAATGGAGTTTTAATTCAATTGTAACAAAAATATAATCATTCGTGTCATTCAAATGACAATTTTTTATATTTTTTATATTTTATTAAAGTATTTTAATGAAAAATGTTTAATTTTTGTTTTAATGTTTAAGCATTTACTTTGATTACCACTCAAGCATTTAGTTGTTGTAGACACTAATTTGTGTGCATTCACAAGGTTGAGGATGCAGATGATATCCAAAATCTCCCTGCTAATGTGGTGGGTGGATCCGAGGTCAAAGAGGATATACCACCACAACAGAATGTCAAAAAGGAAGATGGGGTACAAGATACAAGTTCTGTGGGCATAAACACATCAGAACTTCCTCCTCACATTCTTATTGAAATGCCAGCTTTATCCCCAACAATGGTAAGGAAGTTTAAATCAGATTTTCTGCTATGATTATAGATGAGTTTCCTCCTATAGAACTGAATGCTGCTTTTCTTGTGTTACTGTTCAGAGCCAGGGAAACATTGCTAAGTGGAAAAAGAAAGAAGGAGATAAGGTTAGTTATGTTTAATGTAAGGTTTTAAATTTTCGTTGGAATACATTTTCGTCTCAATTCTTTAAAACTTTTGACCATATCAACATGGACTGTTTTCTTGATCATATGTGAAACAGATAGAAGTGGGTGATGTGATATGTGAGATAGAGACAGACAAAGCAACTGTTGAATTTGAATGCCTTGAAGAGGGGTAATTTTTTATTTTTTCCCCTCTCATGCTGAGTTTATCTGTTGTAGAACTTAGCTTATGTTCATTTTCTGTGTGTCCCCACTGTATTAATTATTGGTTGTAGTGTAGATTGCCATTGAACAAAAATTGTGAGGGCATGCTTTAATTAGTTAAAATGCATTATAACCTAGGCTATTTTGGATACATATCTTATTAACATATGCCTATATGTGTTCAACGTGGTAAATGGGATTTACAAAGAGTCTTTCTGTAAACTACTATTGAGTTGTCTAAGAATTCACTGTAAAATTTTAAATGGAGAGAACATGGGAAATGAGGATTTTCGTTTGCAACTTTACATTGTGTTATCCAATGTTTTCTGCATAATAGTTTAAGATTTTAGGTTCATGTTCAGCTGTAGGAATCCTGATTCTAACCAAGTAATAGTGTGAACGTTTTCTCTTGATCATTCTGCTTCTGCTTTGGTGAATATCTTGAAAAGATGAATATATTATTGTTTATGAAGCAGCTCTTTTTATGAGTAATCTTGAAATTATCTTTTTAATGGAATCTTGGTTGTAGATACTTGGCTCAGATACTGGCACCAGAAGGTTCAAAGGATATAGCTGTTGGCCAAGCAATTGCAGTAACAGTAAGTTCAAAAATGCTTGTAGGACTCTATGATCTGTCTCTTGCTCGTCCTTTAGGACTAATTTGCATCTAATTCGATCATAACATGGCAGCGACCTTCTTTATGCTCTCTCATTTTGATTAGTAGATAAAGTAATTTAGTTCTTTGTGAGTTGGTTAATTTATGATACACTTTCCTGATTTCATGCCTTCAAACAGTTACTAGCGTCTTAGGACATATGAAAATGTTAATTCTGTCTGTTTGGCAAGGTTGAGGATGCAGCTGATTTGGAAATTGTAAAGAATGCTGTTTTCAGTGGTTCAGCTGTCAAAGAAGAAAAACCAATCCATCAGGATACTAGAGATGCAACTAGATCAGAAAAAACTAGTGTTAAAAGGATCAGTCCAGCAGCAAAGTTGCTAATTACAGAACATGGATTGGATACATCGTCATTGAAAGCATCAGGTGCTCATGGTACACTGCTGAAAGGGGATGTTTTAGCTGCAATCAAGTCAGGACTAGGATCTACAATAGTTTCATCTAAAGAAAAGACAACTCCATCTCCTCAGGTGCATCCAAAGACTTCTGCCCCAACATCAACAGAGTCAAGGTCTTCAAAGCAGACAGATTCTTTTGAAGATTTTCCCAATAGTCAAATCCGCAAGGTAGGTTTCATTGACTTGATAGTTAGATTTGGGCAAAAGAATTTGCTTATTTTGTCAGTTTTGAATTAATTCATCAAATTTCATCTGTCTGTGTAATTGACAAGTATCTATCAAATCAAAACAAAATTATGTCCACGGCTTTAAAGCCAGCCGTGCTTGTGGCAGAAAGTGTGGAGTTTAAATCAACACGATTACAAAGGCTGTTAGGTGTTTAGCATTTGCATGCTTAAGTTTTTTTTTAAAATTTTTTTAATCGATTTATACAAAACTATTATGAAGTCCAAGATGGTTAGAAAAGTCTGGCACTGCATGAGAGAGAGATGCATGTAAGGGCCTCAATACAAATGCATCTATGTATATATCTGACAATGAGATAAATATGTATTCTGTTTTTATTATCAATTCTTTTCTATGTGTCATAATGGGATTCATATTTTGTTGTGCAGGTTATAGCTACCAGATTGCTGGAATCAAAACAAAACATACCTCACTTATATTTATCATCAGGTCAAGTAACTATTTGATGAAGTCTTTTTGTTAATATAAATTAACCTTTATCTAAAATTTGTCAATTTCTGATTCAGATGTTATACTGGACCCTCTTCTTTCTCTTAGAAAGGATCTTAAAGGTATGGATTATGAACTTCAAATTGTTCTTATTCTTGATCCTAGAGAATTCTTGAATCAAGCAAATCATTTCTTTCTATGGGTTTCCTTAATTGCAGAGCTGCATAATGTTAAAGTTTCAGTGAATGACATTGTCATCAAAGCTGTAGCTGTTGCACTGAGAAATGTACCTGAAGCAAATGGTAATGGCACATGAAGATGTGATACTTTTTCTTTCCACTTTTTGTTAAATTTTGTGTTACTTGAACATGCTTATCAGAGTTTTTGTATTAGTTTCTGTGGTCTTTCATTTTCCTTTTTCTTTCCAAACTTTGTTTTCTTTGAAGTCCATAATAAAACTAGAAACTTTGATACTTATTCTGGAATATTGATACTGGGGGCCAGCCACTTTCACTTTAATCAAGTGTAGTTTTAGAGAATTCCACGATTCATGGTTCAAGTCTTGGAGTAATTTTTGTTTTTGTCTTTTTTAACTTCATATTTTGGTTATTATAGTCTCTCAAACTTTTTGATTTTTGTTTTTCTATTTCAATTCAATACTCTGGAATGAACTTCTAATCAAATATTAGACGACAATAACACATTTTTTATTGTAATACCCAACAGCTTACTGGGATGCTGAAAAAGGAGAAGTCTTTCTTTGCGATTCTGTTGATATATCGATTGCTGTGGCTACTGAAAAGGTAATTTTCTGATTATTAGTGTTTAAAGTTGTTATACAGCATCTCTTATAAAAAAAAAGGTATTATACTGCATCCAATCACATGATAGGGTATTGGTACAGGGTCTGATGACTCCAATTGTGAGGAATGCAGATCAGAAAACAATATCAGCAATCTCCTCAGAGGTACTTACAGTAATTTGAATTTAGTTTGTTTTTTTTTTATTCTTTCCCTTTCCATTATCTATCTGAGAATGTGTTCACACTTAAGAAACAGGCATTACTTAATGTGATGCCCTCTAGGCTCTGGCTTTATGGTAAGTTGGAACTGTGAGAAATTTGTGGCAACTCAAATGACAGTCAATCCAATATAGAATTATGAGTTGAGAATCAAACTTGGTCTAGGTCCATCATTTCCTTCAGGTTTTTCATTTTAGAATTTTATTTTCGGAAGTGAAATCATATTAAACATTTCTTCAAATTTCAATTTGGTCGATGATATTTGCTTCTCAGGTCAAGGAACTAGCTGAGAAGGCACGAGCAGGAAAGCTTAAGCCCAATGAATTCCAAGGAGGAACTTTCAGGTGAAATTTGTAGTATTATTAGTTGCTTTATCTATGTTTCTTTTGTTTAATGCAGTAATTATGAAATACTCCTCATTCCTTGTGCAGTATTTCAAACTTGGGGATGTTTCCAGTGGATCATTTCTGTGCAATTATAAACCCACCTCAGGTTCACTCTCTCTCTCTCTCTCTCATGCATAGTTAACATGCCTTAACTGCACAACGTACAGATATTCTTATGGGTGGTATCTCTTTTGTAAATTTTGCTTTACTTCTTCAGGCCAGTATCCTTGCAGTTGGCAGAGGGAACAAAGTTGTTGAACCAGTAATTGGAAGTGATGGTAAGATATTTTGTTGATTATATTCTACTTAGCAGTCTAAATTTGATGCATTATGGAATGGGATAATAAAGTGAACTTCCCTCACCCCAGGAATCGAGAGGCCAGCAGTTGTCACTAAAATGAACTTGACATTATCGGCCGATCATCGCGTTTTTGATGGCAAAGTTGGAGGTACATAACGCTGCAATCTTCTTCCAAACTGTAGCTTAAAAATAGAAGATATGAAATACAATCTCCTATTATATTTCTTGACATTTGCTTATGAGGTCTAATCCCAATCTATCTTGCAGGTTCTTTCCTCTCAGCTTTACGTTCAAACTTCAGTGAGATCCGAAGGCTTCTTTTGTAATGGCAGGAGAGAAGCCTCAAATTAAGCTAGGAGAGATTTCCCAGAAATAACCATGGTGGCGGTTCTCTCTCAAATCACTTGAGAAAATCAGAGTATTTTTGCTCCCAGCATATCCATCTTGTACATTCGCATTTGTTGTGCCATCTTGATTTGTAGAACTTTTTTGTCACATGAAATTCAACTTGCTTGGTGACAGCAAAATCATTGAGGTACCATGGGTGCAAAATTTTGCGTGACCATCTAATTCCAAATGTTATCTTCCCTGTAATAAAAGGGAATAATGTACAAACACGGCACAGAAAAATATCAAGATTTTTCAAGAATAAATTTCCTTGTTAATTTGCAAAATTCGGTCCTTTTATTTTGTATTCATGTAGAGTATTTCGTGTTTGTATGTATATGTACTCTCTTAAGGCCAAAACAACAAACTACTATCTCAATTCTTTTTTCAAATGAATAAATCATTTAATTATAATTATTTAATAGTTTTGCGGAAGATAAAATTTTCTCTTAAGAAACATGGTCACAGTAAATATGGGTTAAGTCCGTTGGTCAAGACAATGTGCTCATCCCCTTGCACTTAAGGCACGCTACAAACGCTACTCGAGTTTATAACCGAACGTATATATGGTTGTAGGTGTTGGACTTATGGATATTGTAGGGAGACGAGGCCCACAACCTAGAAAAAGATTCAAAAGAAATTACAGCTTATGTCTAAAGCCCATGCCACCACAACCCACCTCGAAATCCTGGCTTGCTAGCTAGCTACTTGTGTGGTTAGTGGAACATTGCTCACCAGCGGTTGTGCCCAATCAATTTCAGTGGTTCAAATGGTTTGAAAGAGAGCTGCAAATTACCATTGACAATTGGTGCACGGTTTGATTATATTGTAATTTGTAACCAGTTTTTAATATAGCATTTTTTATGTGATGAATTATATTGTAAATCATTTTTAATGGAGTACTTTTAATGTGATTAATAATGTGGTCCATCATTTATAGTGTGGAATCACTCCGTTCGTAAATTAGATATTTATGATTAAATTATTAATAAGTTTCCGATGAGATTAGTAATGTGTCCATTTTGTATGAAGGTGAATAATAGTGCACTTTAGTTGGTCACAGAATAGAGGCAAATATTTGAGGTGGGGCCGAAGAAGACTACTTGGTGAGGAAGTTCATGAAGACTACTTCGGGAGAAAGTTTTAAAAGCCTATTGGACATATCACCATTCCTCCAATCACAGCAACCCAGCAATGACAATGCAAATTACAGTGGAATCTGGAAAAGGTTAGGAAGTGGAAAGCACTTTTCCATAGTCAATGTTTGTTTTGTAGTTTCATGCTTTTCCACAATTTTGCCTGCTTTGGTTGTTTAGCAAAATACCTTATGCACTACTGTCTGCTTTGTTTACTGAGAGCAGACAGAAGCCTGTAAATTTCCTTGATGTTAACTATTGAGTGAACATGAAGTGTATGTGAGCCCTGTGTATTTCAGTTAAATAAATTTGGTTTACATATGTCAGCCATTTTTAATCTCTTTCAACATTTAGAAGGTTAAGATTTTCTTTTAAGAAGTTCTTCTTTATTGTCCATATGGCATTTTGTCATCAATCTGGCATTCATATAAGCAAAAAAGAAACGCAAAAGAATGTTACGCTAAAAAAACTTGAGTTTAACTTGAGTTTAAATTGACGCAGGGGCTGATGGTGTAAGAATTCGTAACTTTATTTTTGCCAATTTTTAAAAAATATGGACCAATCTATTATATACTCTAAACCACATGAGTGGAAAATGTAATTACGTCTTAAATTTATTCGTTAAATATTGTCTACATGTAGCAATGTGTCATATCTTTAAATTTCACTTTAGCAATGTGTAAGGATCCGCCTAGTAATACTATTCTTATTTTGTTTCTATTTTAATGTGGAAGTGGAATTCAATGTAGGAACTTTACTCAAAGAAGAGAAATATTTTTGTGACTTGAGGGAGATTTGATGAAAACAACATTTAAAAAAGAAAAAGAAAAAAGCGTGACATGTCAGCAAAACTTGTTTGGGAAGTTCAGGACTTAATTCCTTGGACGGATTGGGGTGAGTTTTGCCTATAAATACAACTTCACTCTGCTGATGCCATTGCAGCTTCTTCTTGCTTGTTGTATCCACAGGAGAGAGAGAGAGAGAGAGAGAGAGAGAGAGAGATGGACTGCGGCTTCAGATTCTGTCCCACTGAAGAGGAACTGGTGAACCACTACTTGAGGAAGAAGAAACAGGGACAAAGATTTTAAAGTTGACCACATCATCCCTGAGATTGATATCTGCAAGTACGAGCCTTGGGATTTACCTGGTAATACATGATTGTTTGCATATCAATCTCAGCCTTGGGATTTTTCTTGTTTCAAATTTAGATATTTTGTTTTGTGTTGCATTTGCAATGCAGGGCTGTTCACAGAGCCAGAGTCGCCATATCAGGATATGTTCTTCTTCAGCCCAAGGGATTACAAGTACATCAACAACAGAGCTCGCACCAACAGGGTCACTGGGCGAGGCTTCTGGAAAATCACAGGCAAAGAACGTGTGATCAAGGGTGCTCGAGGGTCCATTGGGAGAAAGAAGACCTTGATCTTCTATGAAGGTCGTGTGACTCAATGTAACAGGACCAACTGGGTCATGCACGAGTATTATCTCTGTGAAGACGAAGCCATTCCAAATCCTAAGCTGGCCCAGCAGGTCATTCTCTTTCGTCCATGCTTGAGCATCAAGTTTTGTCTGTTGGCTTAATGTTTCATGAACTAATGCTTTTGATGTGTGTGTAGTCACTGATCTTATAAGAAATGCAATTGCTTATCATTCTGATATGGGGTCTTCAACTTATGCAGAGGGATTTTGTTCTGTGTCGCTTGAGGAAAAATGCAGTTAAGAACGTAACTTCAATATGTGCTGTAGCTGAACCTGCATATGCTGAATGGCTTGGGATTTCGGAGGAGGTGAGATAGCTTGCTCTGATACCAGGAAGGAAGGAAGTTGAGATTCCACCCCATAATCAATTGGCAACGAGAGGAATAGACAAACTCCCCTCAATACGTGTTATTGATTTTGGAGTGAAACCTCAACTTCCTTCAATACAAACGTCTGATTATGGGTATACCCAAACTTGACCGCTCGATTGTTTATGATTCTTAATACAGGAATGTCCTCAGCCAGAAGAACTGGAATTAGTCTTTCCTGCACTTCAGCTACAGGATAACATCTCGGAGGAGATGGAGTTTGAGATTTTTAGCAAGAAATGACCTGCTGCTGGAGCTTACTATATGTATTAGTATTAAATCTATCTCTGCCATTTTATTTTAAATTGTACCCTTGTGTTGTGAGTATTGTATTATACTGTATTTGGTATTTCCATAATTAGTATTTTAATTCTTAATCTCACTAATTTGACATTTAGTTTATTGCTTCAACAATGGTAATGGTCATGCCCCCATGCTCCCCCATGCTGTGTATACAGGGTTGATGCCCTGCACTTTAAATTAAGCTAGGAAAGATTTCTTAGAAATAACCATGGTGGCGGTTGAGAAAATCACACTAATTTTGTCACATGAAACTCAATTTGCTTGGTGACAGCAAAATCATTTGAGGTACCAATGGGTGCAAAATTTTACATGACTTCCCATCTAATTCCAAATGTCATTTTCCCTGTAAAAAAATTCGGTCATCTTTTTTTGTTTTGAATTAATGTAGAGATTTCGTGTTTGTATTTATACTCTCCCAAGGCCAAAACAACAAAATACTCTCTCAATTATTTTCTCAAATGAATAAAATAAAATTTTTTTTTTTTTGGGTCCTAGTAAATCATTTCATTATAGTTTGTTTAATAGATATATTATCTGAGTTTTTAATTTTAATTTTTTTAATATGAAAAAATGTGAAGTTCCTCATTTAATTAATAATTTCTTGAATTTATTTTCTGAATGTTCGGAATTCGGTTTTCTTTTTTTGGGGTCGAATACTTGTTTCAATTTTTTTTTTCCGGGTCTAATGTTCCTTTTTACTAAGAGGTTGTGTTAAGGCTTCATAGACACGGTTTGATTATACTGTAAACCGACTTTAATAGAGTTGTTCTTATGTGAACAATAATGTGGTCCATAATTTATATATGGTGTAGAATCGCCCATGTATGAATTACACATTTGCATTGAAATTCATTATCAGATTTCGATGTGATCAGTCCATATCTTTATCAAAAGTTAGATAATCTGATTTACTAGAAGAGGTACAATGGCAATTGGCAAGTGGGGAGCATGTAACAGAAAGAAGAAGAAAAAAATTGTGAAAGATGGTACTTTTGGTGCAGAGAATGGAGGCAAATATTTGAGGTGGGGTCGAAGAATACTTGGTGAACAAGTTCATGAAAGACTAGTTGGGGGCAAAGTTTCAAAAGCCTAAACACCAATGCCAATGCAAATTAAAAGGGAATCTAGAAAAGGTGAGGAAATGGGAAGGAGTTTTCCATAGTCAATATTTGCTTTGTAGTTTCATGCTTTTGCACATTTTTGCCTGCTTTAATTGGTTAGAAAATTTTACTTTATGCACTACTCTCTGCTTTGTTTATTGAGAGTACAGAGAAGCCTGTAAATTTCCTTGATGTTAATTATTGAGTGAACATGAAGTGTATCCAAGCCTGTGTATTTGTCTTTAGAAGAATCTAGATAAAGGTTTATGAGTGAACCTTGAAAACCCCATTTGTAGTTCATGTAAAAAAATGAAAAAAAAAAAACGAGGGTTGCGCCTAAAAACCTAAAGTTAACTTGACGTTTAAACTGGAGGGGCCGATAGTGTAAGGATTCATAACTTTAGTTTTGCCAATTTTTAGAAGATATGGAACAATTTATTACATACTCTAAACCACATGGGTGTTACATACTCTAAATCATATGGGTGTTAAAATGTAATTAGACCTTAAATTTATTCATCAAACATTGTCTACATGTCGCAATATGTGTCATCTATTTAAATTTGACATCACTTTGGCGACGCAATTTTTGTTAGCCTGGAAGAACTATTCATATTTTGATGTGGAATTCAATGTACGTAGGAAAAGGACCTCTAACTTACTAATAAAAGACCAGAGAATATTTTTGTGACTTGATCGAGGGAGATTCCAAAATGTAAACTATTCTAACAAGCTAACTCCAAGAAAGGTTGATGAAAAACAACATTTAAAAAAAGAAAAAGAAAAAACGCGTGGCGTGTCAGTAAAACTTGTTTCCCTTAGGAGGGATTGGGGTGAGTTCGTCTATAAAATACTTCACTCTACTGTTGATGCCATTGCAGCTTCTTCATGCTTGTTAGAGAGAGAGAGAGAGAGAGAGAGAGAGAGAGAGAGAGAGATGGACAGCAACTACAGATTCCTTCCCACTGAAGAAGAATTGGTGAGCTACTTGAGGAACAAGAAACAGGTTGACCACATCATCCCTGGGATTAATATCTGCAACTACGAGCCTTCGGATGTACCTGGTAATCCATTAATACTGTGTATGATTGTTATGTATATACAATCTTGTTATGTTGTTAATTAAACCCCAAAAAAAATAAAAAATAAAAAAGTTCTTATTGTGTTTTTAGTATTTGGTACTTGAAGACTTGAATTGGGTTGGTTTCAAATTTGGATATTTTGTTTTGTGTTGCATTTGCAATGCAGCGCTGTATGAAGGGCTTTTCACAGAGCCAGACTCGCCATATCAGGGTATGTTCTTCTTCAGCCCAAGGGATTACAAGTACAGCGACAACAACTATGCTCGCACTAACAGCGCCACTGCCCGAGGCTTCTGGAAAACCACAGGCAAAGAACGTGTGATCAAGGCTGGAGGGTCCATTGTGAGAAAGAGGACCTCATCTTCTATGAAGGTCGTGTGCCTCCATATAAAAAGACCAACTGGGTCATGCATGAATATTGTCTAATTGAAGATGAGGCCAACCCTACACCTAAGCTGGCCCAGCAGGTGCAGGTCATTCTCTTTCATCCATGATTGTTATATATTTTGTGCTGTGTTTGGATTGTGCAGCATCAAGTTTTGTCCATTGGCTTAGTGTGTTTTCAAGAACTAATGCTTTTGATGTGTGTGTGATCACTGATCTTATAAGAATTGCAAATGCTTATGATTTTGATAAGGGGTCTTCAACTTATGCAGAGGGATTTTGTTCTGTGTTGCTTGAAGAAAAAACAAGATAAGAAGGATAGTTCAATCTTTGCTCAACCTGATGAATGCCCCTTGATTTCTGAGGTGAGATAAAGAAGTTGAGGTTTCAACTCATAACCAATTGGCCGTGGGAAGTGTAATTGGTTTTAGAGTAGAGCCTCAACTTTTGATTATGGGTATATCCAAACTTAACCACTCGCTTGTTTATGATTCTTAATACAGGAATATCCTCAGCCAGAAGAACCGGAATGAATCTTTCCTGCACTGAAGCTACAGGATTACACACTGCATGGGACCTGCTGGAGTCTTGCTATATGTATAGTATTAAACCTATCTCTGTCACCTTCAAGTCTCAGTAATATTCTTAGTATTAAACCTATATTTTTCTTTTCATTTGTATCCTTGTGACTATTGTATTGTATTGGTATTTCCATATTTAGTATTTTAATTCTTAATCTCGCTATATCAAATCACACGTGAAAAAAGAAAAGAAAAGGATATTTTATTGCTTCAACAATGGTGATGGTCATGCCCTTCATGCTCCCTCATGCTGGGTAGGGCTGGTGCCTTGCTCCTTGACAGCTAGAGGCTGATACCAGCGAGGCCCAAACCCAGCAGCTTTCCTCGCCTCTTCATTGAAAGGAGGCTTCAAAGTCCCCCTGAAAATACGACCTCACAATTGCATGAAACTTTTTAATCACTTCATCTTCTTCAGCATCAGACACCAGCCTTATGCAAAGATACTAACCACTTCACTCCAGCAGCACAGTGGGTTATTTCTTCAGGGTAGACGGTAGACCACGCTGTCTAGCATATCAGCTGTTGTGTCATCACCTCCGTTTCGGAACCGGGAGATGTTTGTTGGCAGCACATCGAGGCCTCTTGCCTCATGCACGCAATGCTCGACGGCCAGGGGTGCGGTTAGGTCTTTGGAAGTGGCAGCGGCAGAGGCCCATAGGCCGTCGCGAGAGGGCAATGCTCCATAGAAAGAACCCCTCAAGCCGAGCTGCGACGAGAGTGAAGTGACGGCCTTCGTCCTGAGACACCTTTACGAAATCCGTGAAGAACTCTTTTGGCATCGCCTCTTGCTTGCCAAACCTAGCAATTATGTCCTACAAAAATCAATACGAATATACTATTAATATAACCATGAACAAGATCAATTCAGATTTTTAAAAACTAAAGACAACTGATTTAAATAATTGAATTACCACTAGCGTTTGAGTCCCACTGCCAGCAGTTCCGTGTTTTGTGGATAACCTGTAAATTCCTCTGTAAACACGAAAAGATCTGGAGTTTGCCCTGGCCTTGGGTGTGGGGTAGCCTTTCCCTCCCCTAAACTTTCTAACATATATATATATATATAAAGGTTTTGCATGATTTCCCATCTAATTCCAAATGATAATTTACAAACATGGCACAGAAAAAGATCACTACGATTTTTCAAGAATAAATTTCCTTTTTAATGTGCAGAATTTTGTATTTTTATTTTGAAATTCATGTAAGTGTTTCGGGTTTGTATGTATATATGTACTCTCTCCCAATGCCAAAACAACAAAATACTCTCCCAATTATTTCTCAAATGAACAAATCATTTCATTATGTTTGTCTAATAGTTGCGGAAAATGAGTTTCCTTTTTACTAATGTTCGGATTCAGTCTCTCTCTTTTTTTTCTTTTTTTTTTTTCTTTTTGAGTCGAATACTTGTTTCATTGCAAGACAAAAGAGATGTGCTCAGGCTTCATAGACACGGTTGTAAACCGTCTTGATAGAGTTGTTCCGATGTGAACAATAATATGATCCATAATTTATATATGGTGTAGAATCGCCCATGTATGACTTACACATTTGCATTGAAATTCATTATAAGTTTTCGATGTGATCAGTCCATATCTTTATCAAAAGTTAGATAATCTGATTTACTAGAAGAGGTACAATGGCAATTGGCAAGTTGGGAGCATGTAACAGAAAGAAGAAGAAAAATATTGTGAATGATGGTACTTTTGGTGCAGAGAATGGAGGCAAATATTTGAGGTGGGGTCGAAAAAGACTACTTGGTGAACAAGTTCATGAAAGACTAGTTGGGGGTAAAGTTTCAAAAGCCTATTGGATATATCACCATTTCTCCAATCACAAACTCTAAAATATTTTTATTATTATATATAAATACAGAGAAGAATAAAATCAAAACCATTATCACTTGGCAGTGCCAAGATTGTTAAATCTCTCTTTTATCTTTTTTTCGCTAAAGTTGCACTAAAAATTCTAAAGTTAATATGACGTTTAAACTGAACAGAGAGGCCGATGGTGTAAGAATTCGTAATGAACCACATGGTGTTAAAATGTATGTAATTACCCCTTAAATTTATTCGTCAAATATTGTTATCTACATGTAGCAATGTGTCATTTATTTATTCAAATTTGACATCACTCTGGTGACACAATTTTTGTTAGCTAGCCTGGTAAAACTATTCATATTTTGTTTATATTTTGATGTGGAATTCAATGTAGGAAAAGGACCTCTTAACTTACTCAAAGAACAGAAAAGACTTTTATGACTTGAGGGAGATTCCAAAATGTAAAGTACTCTAACCTCCAAGATGGGTTGATGAAAAACAACATTTAAAAAAGAAAAGAAAGAAAGAAAAAACTCGTAGGTTGAGTTTGTCTATAAAATACAACTTCACTCTACTGATCCATTGCTGCTTCCTCTTGCTTGTTAGAGAGAGAGAGAGAGAGAGAGATGGACAGCTACTTCAGATTCCTTCCCACTGAAGAGGAACTGGTGAGCCACTACTTGAGGGAGAAGAAACAGGTTGACCACATCATCCCTGAGATTGATATCTGCAAGCACGAGCCTTGGGATGTTCCTGGTAATCCATTAATCTGTCTCTCCTAATTTCTTACTTATCTACACATTTCTCATTAATACTGCATGTTTGTTATGTATATACAATCTTGATCTGTTGTTAATAAAAATTACTTGAAAAAAAAAATGAACGTTGTGTTTTTAGTAAACTTGAATTGGGTTGGTTTCAAATTAGGATATTTTGTTTTGTGTTGCATATGCAGGGCTGTTCACAGAGCCAGAGTCGCCATATCAGGATATGTTCTTCTTCAGCCCAAGGGTTTACAAGTACAACAACAGCGCTCGCATCGAAAGGACCACTGCGCTAGGCTTCTGGAAAATCACAGGCAGAGAACGTGTGATCAAGGCTCCAGGGTCCACTGGGAGAAAGAAGACCTTGACCTTCTATGAAGGTCGTGTGCGTCAATCGAAGAAGACCAACTGGGTCATGTACGAGTATTATCTTGTTGAAGATGAAGCCAACCCTAATCCTAAGCTGGCCCAGCAGGTCATTCCTTTCATCCATGCTTGATTATTTGCAAAGTTTGTTATATATATTTTGTGCTGTGTTTGGATTGTACAGCATCAAGTTTTGTCCATTGGCTTAGTGTGTGTTCATGAACTAATGCTTTTGATGTGTGTGATCTTATAAGAAATGGAATTGCTGGTAGTTAATGGCTTAATGTCCGTAGGTACTTATGATTTTGACATGGGTTATGCAGAGGGATTTTGTTCTCTGTCGCTTGAAGAAAAAAGCAGATGATAAGAAGCATACTTCAATCTATGCTGAAGCTGAACCTGCGTATGATGAATGACAAAGGATTTCAGAGGTGAGATAGCTTGCTTTGATACCATGAAGGAAGTTGAGGTTCCACCCCATAACCAATTAGCAATAAGAGGACTAGTCCAACTCCTCTCAATATGCGTAATTGGTTTTGGAGTTTGAGGTGTAACCTCAACTTCCTTAAATATTGAACTTCTTATTATGGGGTATATCCAAACTTACCGGCTCACGTGTTTATGATTCTTAATACAGGAATTTCCTCGGCCAGAAGAACTAGAATTTATCTTTCCTGCACTTCAGCTACAGGATTACATGCTGCTGATGGACACAGAAGTGGGAGATGTTTAGCAATGAAAATAACTATATTACTTGTATGAGTGCTCCTGCTGCTACATGACCTTCTGGAGTCTCATATATATGTATTAGTATTAAACCTATCTGTGTCACCTTCAGTCTGAAAAACACTCTACCCTCTACAACCGAATAGCATATGTATTGGATCCATTTTTCTTTTCAATTGTATTAGTATTTTAATTCTTAATCTCGCTAATTTGAAGATATCAAACCACACGTGAAAAAAGAAAAGAAAAGGATATTTTATTGCTTCAACAATGATGATGGTCATGTCCTTCATGCTCCCTCATGCTTGGTAGGGTTGGTGCCCTGCTCTTTGACAGCAAGAGGCTGATACCAGCGAGGCCCAAACCCAGCAGCTTTCCTCGCCTCTTCATTGAAAGGAGGCTTCAAAGGTCCCCTGAAATACGTCCTCACAATGGCATGAAACTTTTTAATCACTTCATCTTCTTCCTCATCAGACACCAGCCTCATGCAAAGATACTTGAACCACTTCACTCCAGCAGCACAGTGGGTTATTTCTTCAGGGTAAACCACGCTCTCTAGCAAATCAGCTGTCGTGTCGTCGCCTCCTTTTCGGAACCGGGAGATGGTTGTTGGCAGCACATCCAACCCTCTTGCCTCATGCACGCAATGCTCGACAGCCAGGCGTGCGGTTAGGTCTTTGGAAGTGGCAGCGGCAGAGGCCCAGAGGCCGTCATGAGCCGGCAATGCTCCATAGAAAGAACCCATCTCCTCAAGCCGAGTTGCCAGGAGAGTGAAGTGACGGCCTTCGTCCTGAGCCACCTTTACGAAATCCGTGAAGAACTCACTCGGCATTGCCTCTTGCTTCCCAAACCTAGCAATTATGTCCTACAACAATCAATACGAATATACTATTAATATAACCATGAACAAGACCAATTCAGATTTTCAAAAACTAAAGGCAATTGATTTAAATAATCAAAATTCAACTTAATAATTGAATAAAATAACTTAGAATTGACATGATTGAAATACCAAACAACAATATGAGATAGAAAGCTACTTTGCATAGTTTTTCTCCAATGCAGGATGAGTAATGCGAGATTGTTACAGGATGCGTGCTCATTGATATGTAACGTGCCCGTGGCGATCAATTGGCACTCCCATTACGCAACTTTCATCCTGCATTGGGGAAACCTCCCGTGTTGAAATACTCCGCTACGTTCCCTAATCAGGATTTTCCTAAATCCCAACATGAACGTATCTCCTTTGTTTTTTTTTTTTTTCTTCCCTTTATTCCTTCTCATTTAAGAAGAGATAAGATAAGAAGATCAACTAGATGTGACAAACAATGCAACATACTCTCTGAACAAATCTTACACAACTAGGTTTGGAAATGAAAACTTCAAGGCTGAGAAAAAGCCATGAAATACAAAACACCAATCTCAACTCAGACACACAATATCAAATGCATAATTAAACCACTAAATCAGAAAAGATAAATGGTCATTTATAATTTTTTTTGTTTAACATTAAATCCATGTCTTTATCAAATCTTACTCTTAGCCCCACAATTATTTATTAATTATTTTGTTCAAGTATGAAGAGCCAAGAGATTGAAAGCTCCAAGAACCAATGCTTCTATTGATTTTCACAAATAGAATAAAATAAAAATGAAAAAGGCCTTGAAAGGGCCCAAGCAGCTAAGGGCCAGCTCTACAGTACCCAAGACAAGTCAATAGCCCAACTCTCAGTGTGCGCGAGGCTATGCACTATGGCCTGCCTGCTCTGCAAGCTCCCGCCCTTTCCCAGCTTCGGCATCAGCCCCGGCGCAACCAACTTCACCTGCATACACACACGCGCATTTCATCAAACACTTGGCGCACAAAAGCAACACACACTCCAGCACTGTAAATTGACAAAGCCTACGCAACGTTGCTGAGCCTGGCAGGACGATCCGGTACGGGAAGGTCCACGGAAGCGTCGTAGGCGCGAGTGATGGCCCCTCCGAGCCACTGAGCCGCCACCGAGTCGCCAACTCGGGCCTTCTCGAACGGGTCCGCCGTGTTCAAAACTCGGAGCGCCGCTTCCACCAAGGTCTCGTCTCCGCTCATGTTTTTTTTCTTTCTCTTCTGCCAAACCTAAACAACTTTTTGTGGCTAGAAACTTTTACCTAAAGAGAAAAGTCCGAATTTGTTGGGTTTAATTCGGGTCGGGTTCGCGGAAAATTTAATTTGCCAAGCAGGACCTGAGGTTGGAGGTAATTGCATTTTGTGATAAGCGTCGTCTGTGACTGTATTGTTGTCCCTGACTCTGTGGGACTTGAGCTGCAGGGATGAGTCAGCACGCGGGCCCGAGGGCCGAGTCGACTCACCACCGACTCTACGAGTTCGCGAAAGCTGCACTCACCAGGATCTTCGTGCATCCTTACGCTACGGTCTGTTTCTTCTGCCCTAGAAATCTCAGTCTCTCTCTTCACAGGCACAGTTTTGTGTTTGTATAATTGAGTGATATTTGTGGTAGTGGTTTTCAAGGTGTGTGAATTGTATTGCGGTGGAGGAGTTGATGCAGAGAAATGGGACGAAGCTCAAATTGGCCATTACATTGGAATTGGTATGGTTTCGTGTGTTTTCTGTGTATATTTTTGTACAATGGCTGAGTTAAAAATGGTGGTGCTGCTTGTTGCAATGGGTAGATGGTTCATCATCTGGAATAAGCCAAAGAAGAGAAGCATGGGAGAGCCAGAGGAAGGCTTATACTGCTGACTTTTTTGAGCTTGACCCTTGTATGGTCAGACTCTCTTTCTTTACTCTTACACTCTTACTGCATTGTTTGTCTTTGTTGTTTTTGCTTCCTTTATTTGAAGATTTAGAATCAGGTGGCTTTATTCTAGCATGAATTGGGTGTCTTTGTTGGTGTTACTCTTCGTTCGTGTTCAATTTCGTTATTTTCCAAATAACTGTTGTAGTGGAGGCCTTCAGAGGAATTGGTTTGAATGAAAGGATAACGATTTTGGGAACTGGTGATATACGATATCATTTCTATAGCTTTAAAGCAATTGACCTCATGAGCCATATGGTTGAGCAACTCACGACGTTTATAACTCACTTTGGTGGACAATTTAACCAATGTAACTCCATGAATTCTTTAGCAGTGCCTTTAAGAAGTTTCCATGAAATATGAAAGTAAAGATTTTGTTGTCGTTTGAAACCCAAAATTGTCACTAGCCAGATACGAAGTGTGCTGACTTAAATTATTGATTTCTGTCCTTTGTTTCTGTAGTTACTCTTGATTTCGCACATAGACTGTTTTTCCATAAACTAACAATTAAAATTTTGTCGTAGTTGGTACTGTGCAATTTCAATCACAGGTTTCAACTGTATCTGATGACTGTTGTTCGTTGACATTTATCCAGGACTCAACTGATATGAAATATAGCTCTAGATGAGAAATTTATATATATGGGTTGAAAATTTTGGCTGCTTTAAGTTGCTTTGGATAATTTTCTGTCTTTTCAGTCCTGCATTATTTGACAGTGGATTGCTTTGATAGGAGGATGTAGAGATACATCTGAAAGATCAGACAAACCCAGCAGATTTAGTTTGCTGCTTGAAGAATTTGCAGGTTTCTAATATATCTAAAGATTTTCTTTTTAATGGTCGTGTGCTTGTTTCTTTTTTAGTTTTAATGATACTTCAGAATTGCATATTCCGAATCTTAAAAGCATTTTCACTTGCAGCTGTGTTTTGAAACTGAGGAGAGAGCAAGGAAACTATTGTTTAACGTATCATCCTTATTGAAGCCGGGGGGTTATTTTTTTGGTATTACTCCTGACTCATCTACAATATGGTATGGAATATGCTTTAAAAGGACCTGTTGTTTAATTTGTTATTTTATATATTAAATTTATTTATTTGGTTAAATTTGAACATTTGTTGAATTGTTTTGATATACATGGCCCTCTTATATGTGAAACATCAAAATAGTTCTAATTCAGCCTTGGGGCAGGGAAATAGTTATTGCTAGATTATTTGCATTTATGTTTTCTTACAGGGCAAAGTACCAGAAGAATGTTGAAGCATACCACAATAGAAGCAGTGGCATGAAACCGAACATTGTTCCCAACTGCATTAGATCAGAGAACTACATGATCACCTTTGAAGTTGAGGACGAGAAGTACGTATAAGTTTGAGATATTAAACATGTATCTCTTAGCTTTTGTTTTCTTGGATGATTTTGGGTGCTCAATCTTTTTCCCTCAATGAATATACTTCAAACTTTCAGGTTCCCGTTATTTGGAAAGAAATACCAGCTGAAATTTGCTAATGACATCTCTCCTGAAATTCATTGCTTGGTTCATTTCCCGAGCTTCATCAGGTTTATTTTTGTTTCTGTTATAATTTTGCTTTCAAACTTTGATTCTGGTTGTAGGTTGTTGTATTTCTTAGTGTGGCATACATAGTACTTTCTGGCATTACAAGATTCCCTCTTTTTTAAAGCTTCACACATGGAGGTTCCTTATTTTAAGATGGTTTTCTGACTGATACTTCTTCTTTGGTTTGAAATTAATTAACCATAATCGTGCCTCTTAAGTGAATGGATATTTGAAAATTTAAAATTTACGCCAGAGTAGGAATGGTATGTTTGACTATCAAGTGAATATGGGTTTCAACCATAGCACCATTTAACCAACTCCTTTGCTTCGTGGCACACACATGCTCCCTTTGATTGGTTGTCTTTTACTTGTTTAATGCCTTAATGGTGATTTTCAATTGATCTTGATTATCCGTTTCTGTTGTAAGTTTTTCAGGTTAGCCAGAGAAGCTGGTCTGGAGTATGTGGAGATTCAAAACTTAACAGAATTTTATGATGACAACAGGTTTTGAATTTTTGTTTTCTTGTTAAATTTTTCACAAGCATGACTCCAGTGTATTTTTCAAGAAAAAAATAAATTCCTGTGAATAAAACCTTAAAACCATAGTTATTATTTTCTATTCATTTTGCACAAGTTTGTTTAAACTTATCATGGCTGATTTTTCTTCTTTCCTATTTCACTTTTCTCTGTAAGAGCACAATTTGCAGGCATGATAATGAATTTTGGTCCAAACCTTGTGGATCCTAGAGGAAGGCTTCTTCCTCGATCATATGATGTGTTAGGTAATGCATTTGTTGCCATTTGTTTCTACAATGTTGTCTTTTGCAACTTGCTCTATGTATAGTTTCCCATTTGTTGGGCATTTTCCTTTTGCAGGTCTGTATACCACATTTATATTTCAAAAGCCAGACCCTGATGTTGCTCCCCCACTTACGACACCATTGCTGCATGATGTAACTTACATTCAGGATGAGGCAAGTATTTTAAAATTTGCTAAAAATACATTGAAATTGGGCCCACGAAGCATGACTAGTCTTCTAGTCACTGAAAAATCAACAATTTTAATCCTAATAATCAGCTTGTTTTAAGGTAGATTTGATATTAATAGTTATGATGGAAACCTCGTATTGTGGTGCTCTTCAGTGCTTTTTTCTTTCCTTCCTTTCTTTTTTACTTTTTATATCTGTGCTTGCTTGGCTTGAATTTTCTTATTTATATGATTGGACTACTACTCTAATTTTATTTTTTCTGGTTTTCTTTTGATACTTTAGAGAGAGTGGCAAGTGCCAGTGACGACTGTCTGGAGAGATGATGAAAAGAGCGTACCGGTAGAGCCACCTCCTGGCCTGGGCAAGATTAGTGAACAAAAAGGGATTTTGGGTCCTGGCCCTGCTGAGTTGCGTTTTTCTGAGGCACTTTGACCTGGTGGTTGATGGAGGCAACAAGAATGTGGATGGAAAAGACTGATTTTTAACAAAGTTGTTACAGTAGTGTGGCATGTTCATTAATTTCCTGGGTAGACTCTGTTTTTAGTACTTTGATGATTCTCTTTTTCCTCATGTAATGCAGGCTTTTGAATTGACAAGACTTTGTATACTAGTAGGTTAAAGCAAATGCAATAATTAATGACTAAATGATTTGAACTTCAACGTTGCTAAATTCCTCTTTTGTTCCCTCCCTCACCAGAAAAACTTGTATGAAACGAGGATAGCATTACTTTGCTATTTCCAACCAATCACAGATGGCCATGTGGAAAATTATCATGCGTGGCATGTCGCGATTGGCCGTGGATAGCAACAGAGTGTTATCTCCGTTCCACACAAGTGTTTCTCCCTCACCCACAGTAAACCGAGCTTTCAAGTCCTTAATATGTGTTAACTGATTTCATAATTTGGGAGCATTAAAGATTGGGGCTTGTTGGGCTTCTACAATATTATAAGGAGAAAAGAAAAACAGTTATCGTTTGAAAAAATAAAAAATAAAAAAAGGAAAAATATTGATTTGCACGCCCAGTGGGACTCGAACCCACAATCGCCTGATTAGAAGTCAGACGCCTTATCCATTAGGCCATGGGCGCTTGTTGATAATTCGTTCTCGTCAATAACATTTTATTTTAGATTTTTGTAGAAATTCGCCTTGTCGATCGAGCGGTTAAGTAGTTGTGTATTTTTCAACATTTTTATAAGAATAAATGGATACACAGAAGAAGATGACGAGGATGGCCGTTGGTCTACCTCTGCTTGCGTGCTGGTTTTGCATGCTGCTTTGCATGGTGAACACTTGTTGAGCTGTGGCACAGACAGCTTAGCTCATCACCTTGTGCTTGCGTACGTACATGATGTCATTTCTGGTTTAGATGAAGGCTCCAATCCAATCCTTCCATTTTAAAAAATTACATAATCAACCAAAAAGAAAAGGGGTCTCTCACTAAAATATATTTTTGATTGAGTCTATTCATATGACACTTTAATGCTTTATTGGCAGGTTTATTTAATTGAAATGAATAAAGTAAGAAATTGGGGAATTTAGGAATATAGAAAGAGTCGTAAGAAATTAGAATTGGATCAACTATTCTCTTTCTAGTTGATTCAATTTGGGTTTGATGTTCTTTCTAAATAAAAATTTCTGGTTTGATGTTATTCAATTACATATTTTAAAGTGAAATTGAAATGGTTTTTTAATTCCTTATGTATTAACACACGTGGAAGAAGTCGGAAATTGAAATAATTTGTTTTCTTCTTGTACTTATTCTTAAAAAGCCAATAAATACTAGATACAAATTTATTCATAAAATTTGAACATCTAACTTAAAATCAATCGATAATGGACAAAGAGGTTCAACATGACAATGGACACAGGTCTCAACAGTCACTAATCCCATATATATTTTTGAAAATTACAAGCGAAAGGAGAATTTATCACATACACACTACAAGAGTGCCATAAAGATTAAATATAAGACCACTAATTTACACGTCCATAGCATTTTCCATTAAGATTAAATATAAGACCCGTTCATGTCCCTAATCTTATGTTAGGTGGGCTACATATCTGATAAAACTATGCTCCACTGTTCTTTGATTAAGCCATTAAGCATTTGATTCACAAGGAGACGAAGTGTTAAATGCCAAAACTCCGGCCAAGAGTGCGCGTGGGGCAAAGAGTCTAACAAAGCTGCAAAAGCCGTTCAAGGAAAGAAGAATTGTGTCCTACACATACATAAACCTGCAATTCATATACGCTAATTCCACCGTTTTAGGACTGCAATCATTCTTAATCCTTTTTAAATCAACGTCAAAATTAATTATAATGTAATGTAATTATTATTATTTTAAAAAAATCATTAGACAACAAAACTAGATATCTCTCATATACAGTGTACACGTATGCTACCCGCCAACGCCACCTGTCTCCTACCTCAGGAAGTTTCCCATTAGTTGTCCATCTCTCTCTCTCTCTCTCCCCCCCCCCCCTCCCTCTCTAGTTCTTGTGTGCTTAATGAAAGATATACCACCTTCACATAGTGACAGGCTTTTATATTTTCTGTTTTATTTTTTTTGGTGAGTGTAATTAATTGAGCATCAAGAATGAAGGGTTCTTCACCAAAAGCAGGAAGCAACAATTATGATTACTCTTTCAAGATTTTGTTGGCTGGTGATTGTGGTGTTGGAAAGAGCAGTCTTCTGCTCAGCTTCATCTCCAACTTTGTACAAGACCTGTCTCCCACCATTGGTATTTCTTCTTCTCTTATTTTCTTTGAATGCCCTTTTTTTTTATCTCTCCCAAGATTTTCATTTCATGGTTAAGTCCTGGGAAGTGCTGATGTTCTGTATCTTTCTGTTGCAAATTAAGTACATGTTGGTTTCTTTATATTGGTGGCAATGGCATGCTTTTTTTTATATAGTTTTAATAGATTAGTTTTGATTTGTCTACTTTTCTTGTAATTTTTTGTTCTGAGGGGTGAGGGAGGGAAGAGATTACAAAGGTTTTCTTGTATTTTTCATGATGCAATATGCAAAATCTGTGACTAGATTTGGGGTGTTCATATATATAGGTAGACTAATTGGTGACTAAGTTAAGAGCATAGGAAATTATTCTGCCTACCTTAATGTGCAATTCAAGGAAAATTGTAAAACTTTGTACTTTTCTTGTAATTTTCTGAAATAGTTAGTTTTAGTGCTGATATGCTTTAACAACCATTTCAAGGTGTGGATTTCAAGATCAAACAGCTTTTAGTTGGTGGGAAGAGATTGAAGCTTACAATATGGGACACAGGTATTCATTAATTGCCCTCATTGGTTTTTTCACTGAATGCTGAATTGTTGATTTTACATAGCTTTTAAGCTTCTTTTTTTCCTTTTGCAGCTGGACAGGAGAGGTTTGGAACAGTTATAAGTTCTTACTACAGAGGTGCACATGGAATTATTCTTGGTATGTCATTGCATTCACGAAACTAACTCTTCCCAAAAAGTATTACTCTTTTGTTTCTGTTCATGGGCTTAGTTTAGAATAATTTTTTCTCTAGCAATAGAGCTGATTTGTGGTGGACAAAATCTGAATGATTTTTCATTTGATTTCAATTCTAGTGTATGACGTGACACGGCGAGAAACCTTTACAAATTTGTCGAATATCTGGGCAAAGGAAGTAGAGACGTACTCCACTAATCCTGAGTGTATCAAAATTCTAGTTGGGAATAAAGTTGACAGGGTATATCTTAAACTTTACATGCTTCCTTTGTTTTAATGTATTCAGAGTTTTCATGTTCTTCAAAGATGCTGGGGATATCTCATTCCTATGTTGTTTAACACTTTCCAGGAAAACGAGAGGGCTGTAACTAGAGAAGAGGGAATGGCTCTTGCACAGGAGCATAAATGTCTGTTTCTTGAATGTAGTGCTAAAACTAGAGAAAATGTTCAACAATGTTTCAGAGATCTCACATTGAAGGTATATATTCTGTCTGCAACATGTATTAATAGCTTCTTATGACCTAATGTTTGAACAGATTATGCTTCAAGGCTTTCATCTGATTATGCTTCAATCCTAATGTTTGAACAGATGCTGGAGGTGCCAAGTTTACTGGAAAGTGGATCTGTAGATGTGAAGAGACAAATTTTGAAGCAGAAACAAGAAGACCAGATGCCTTGCAGTGGTAATTGCTGCTCTCAATGAAAATGTTAGAAAACAACAGCACAAGAATTGGTGTGTAACGACAGTTCGGCGGCCTATGCTCTTCAGAGGGCTTTTCTAAAGAAATTGTCATCACTTCCATTACAATTTTAGCAACTATGGGTTCAGAAACAGTCCTGGTTGTTTCTAAGTTGAATTTAGCTTACTCAGAAGGTGTTAAGAGTTTGCTTAGGGTATTTCGAAAAATACACATTACAGGTACTGGTTGTATAAACAATATAAACAGAGGCCCTGTGTGACTATCCATAAATCTCTGTAAATTACAAAAAATGTACAGGAACTGCATAAATACAGAAAATGGCTTCGATGTACACACAAAAAGTGGTATTTTGCATCCTTAATTGAGTCTTTGGTGTTTTTCTTCAGTTCTGTATTCATTCATAGTCCAGCATTACTTGTGCTTCAATGGTCTGCTATTATGGTAAATGTTAAGTTTTTGTTGATGAAAAACGAAATTTATTAATGTCAAAGCAAATTACAATTAAATGGTACAAAAGAACATCCATCAAAACAGTACAATCTTACAACAGAACACCCTCAGGTATCAGCAAAAATCCCACAGAAATGGCACCAAAACTTATACACAATCCCTATCTAACAAATGGTCCCAGACTTCCTTTGCACCATACCCCGACCATAATTCTAAATTATATACATCCGAGGATGTCTGAGAAATGAGCACCATCTCCTTGGAAACAAGCATTGAGGGGAAGCTTTTCAATCTGCCAATCAAACCATGCTTTGTGTGAGCTTCTTAGAGGTTTGTGAATGCATTCCACTTGTGAAGCAAAAAACCTCAACTTGCAGTTGTCTTGCATTTTTCATAGCCTTAGAGCCTTTTCTGTTTTGGTTCTTCCTTTAGCAACACGGTTGAAGCAGGAAGTTTGCCTGAGAATCTGAAATATTCAACTGAATACGGCCGATGACAACAGTGGCCTTGCAAACATATCAAAGATTTGATTAATGTGAAACTAAGCTCCTTTTAATCACCAATAATCTCCACAGGAACGGCAACCATCTCTAAAATGATGGAACCGATTCAAGTCTCTTACAATTCTCTCACGTCCGTAGATTCTAGATATTAACTTGGTGGCCGTGTGACAGTCTCCACAGATTCGAACGTTCTTCGTCACACAAAGAACTACTCCAGGACTAGTATTGAAAAGTCCAAAGGCAATGGCAAGCTTTTCACTGTGGGTTGTAACTCTCTCCTCCTCACTAACATCATGCAGAACAAAGCTAGTGTCAGGTACATAACCGGCTGCCTTAATCTTATTCGGTAACTCCTCCAAAAGCAACTCATAAATTTCCTTTGCTTGAGGGTGAGATGTATCTCCACCAAGAAACAGATGGGCTTTCCCTTTGACCTCTATTCAACTGCATCCAGGATTCTTCTTCATGCCTTGAGATTTTAAAAGCGCTCTCAAATTGTCCACCACCTTCCACATGCCAGCGTCAGCATATATATTTGATAGCAGGACATAGTTGCCACTGTTGTCTGGTTCCAAGATGAATAGCTTTCTAGCTGCAATTTCGGCAATTTCCAAATTGTGGTGCTTTCGACAAGCCGATAACAATGCACCCCAAATGCTTGGCCCTGCTTGCATTGGCATTTTACTCACAAGATCTATTGCTTCCACCACGCGCCCTGCATGACCAAATAGATCAACAACACAAGCATAATGGTCAACTCTGGGTTCGACAGAGTGTACTGTCTTCATGTAATATTTTAGGCCAACATCAACGAGACCCGAATGGCTGCATCCAGATAACAATCCTGTGAATGTTAAGTTATCAGGTTGAGCCCCGGCTCTCATCATGTCCTCAAAAGTGGTTACAGCTTCTGATCCACGTCCATGGGAGGCATAAGCTGTTATCATAAAGTATTCCATGCCACTAAATTATTTTCAGTTTGACGTACTCTTTCGAAACACTGCCAAGCATGGTTAGCATACATTTCCAGGAGCGCTGTCTGTATGGAAGTATTAGAGTCTTCAAACCAATCCTGCTAGCAATTGTGGACTGTTAGCTATAGTTGATCAAAACAAGGCCATATGACTAAATCGTGTAAGCTGCCGGCTTTGATTTATATTGGTCACTGATGTTTTTGTTGTTTTGACAAAAACAGATATAAAAAGAAGGTTTTGACAAAAACAGCTTGATATAAAAAGCTTCACCCCCTCTAAGCCACATTGTTATTTCATTTATATTGCTACATGGTCTATTTGCAGAGACGAGACCTAAAAAAACAGAGAAAAGTTAAAAGTGCATCGCATTTTCAGGCCATCCAATATGGGCTCTACCGGCTACCACTGGCGTTTATTGCAGAATGTTGATAGCAGCAGCTCTTGTTGTTGCCCAAGCCAATGCCATTAAATTTATCTGGAATGGAATGTCACCTTGACATGACAGCACAATGATATGTAAATGATATATAATTATTTTATCTCCAGCTTTTGTTAACCTTGTTTTCGCCTGTTGGGCTTTAGCCTCCAGTTTGGGCCTTTCTTCTTGTATATTAGCTGGACCCTAATTCCTCAACACTCAACAAATAACCCATCTAAAGACCATATAGAAGTTGGATATGGACCCAAATTAAATGTTATATTAATTAATAATGTTCAAGGCATAAAATATTATTTTATTAAAAAAATCCATACCTCATAAGACAAGACTACTTTTTATTGCCAAATACAAACTAACAATTAATCACAAACACCTACGCAATTAGGATACGGAAAGGCTATGCTAAGTTGGGGATCGATCAAAACCTAGCTTAATTAGGACAAGTAATCAGAAATATGCATGAATGTTAATTCCTAACTGCATAGGGTTTAGGACATTGAATTAAAATCCTCCAACATATCTATTTCACGACTTGTATTCCTCTATAAATTGGAGGGCCTAATGAGCAATTGAGGACATAAATCATAACATCATCCGTTCCCTACAATTAAACTTCAACACTTCACATACTTTTAAATTCTTTTTTTTATTTTTTTTGGGGAGATAACATTCACATACTTTGTTGAATAGAATGAAGAGAATGAGGCACAACTACTGCAACAACGAGAACAAGAAGCAGAAGAAGCCAGAGTTGAACTTGATGTCAGACGCCCTACCTGCGGAAATTCTTATCGACATTCTTTTGAGACTGCCCGTAAATTCGATTTGTTGCATCAAATGTGTATCCAAGGCCTTGTTAAAGACGGTTGTCAACCCCTTTTTTGCCACCTTGCACATCCAACGTCGTTTTCTTACTACCACCATTGAACTTCCTCAACTAGTTCTTCATACTAAGTCTCCCTTTCCTGGTCATACGATGCACCTATTGAAATACGATAGCAACAACTTATTGACAAAGAGCAAACAAGCAATTGTTTCCAATTTTGGATGCAGACAGCTTGTGTATACGCACAATTTTGTTTTCTGCAACTTGCTTGGCTTTATTGGCCATGGTGATGATTATAAGAATGGAAACCCATGCTTGTTCCTGAATCCTTTAAAGGGAGAAGTTCTAAAGCTCCCAGCAACGAGCTACGTACTTCAAGCTTCAGCCAACAATCTCTCCCGACAAGATTCTTATGGCATGGGATTTGATAATATAACCAACACCTACAAGATTGTTCGTGTTTCCTACCATGAAAAGTACAAAAAGAGCCAACCGAAGTGCTTGTATTGGGGACAAACTCATGGCGGGAGTTACCCTTAGTTCCTCCCTGCTATCTAACCCCCAAGTCGGCATCTGCACATGGAGATATGCATTGATTGGTTAATGGAGACAAAAAGGACTTACTTTCCTCGTCTGTACGTATACTTTCTTTCAACTTCAAGAAAGAGGAGTTCTATTGGACTCCTCATCCCGTTGCCTTAGAAAAAAAGCTGGGTCTTTGGAATTTTCTTCACTTGCTTAATTTTAGGGGATCTTTGGCCTTAGTGGATTTTTCTTCGTCAGAAGATAAATATATGAAGATATGGTGATTGAAAAATAATTATGATAACAAAGAATGGGTGCTAAATTACAAAATAGATATGGAACAATATCTTCTTCCTAGTCGTCCTAGGAGGCTTATATTCTTTAAGTGTGGTGAATGGGAGCATGACATATTTTTCAACCATGAGAATTATTACACTAAAAGTATATTATTTGTGGATCTAACACGTATTTCTAAGAAGAATATACTCCTCAAAGGTCCAGTGTATTCTATGCAAGTTTTTAGTTGTACTGACACGATGATTTCTCTAAAGAATTGTGGAGATTTGGTTGAACAACAAGATCAAGAACACGAAGGTGTTACTGAATGCCCCATGTCCCAAGAAACTGATGAGAATCTGACTAAGGCTGAAGAATAAAAAACGGGAGAGATTTTGTTTACTTGAGAACATAGATGGAGCCAACATGTGTTTCTGGCTCGAAAACCTTGTTAACTATGTGATGCACAGATTTCTTAGCAGAGGGGGAGAAGAGTAATATACTACATAGTGTAATATATGTATAAGTATTAATATTATATATCTCAATTTTCTTTCCTTTTTTCTTTCTTTCTAAGTTTAACAATAACAACGTATATGAAACAAGAACAAAACAACGAAGCACTTCATCACAGTAGTTGTGCATGGCAAACCAAACACACACAATTAGCCCAGTTAAAGATTAGCCGGTTTATTATTATTATTATTATTATTTTCCGTTTGCACAAGGCCCAAATGATTGGTTTTTATTATTATTAATCTTTTCAATTTAAGTTTTTTTATAAATAGTATAGCCGCACGGCTATACAACTAGGCCTTTTTGGTTTTGTACAGTTGATGATGAGTACATGAGCATTCACTTCCAAGGCCTATGGTAAAACTTTTAGTAAGTTGGTTGCTTAATTCCTTTCTTTGGCTTTCTGCACCATGCTCAAAAAACTGCAAATTCACACAATTAAATTAATAGTTTTGAAATGTAAGGATTGCATTTTTTAGTACTGGAATACAAAGCTTATACCTTCTGTATGACATAATTTCCGAATACATCAGTCATCAAGGTACGAGAATGAGGAATAATCTCCGGAAATATCTTCATCTTTTCTTCCACAGTGGCAGTTTCAAGTTTCTGCTGAATAAACCGACTTCCATACTGATCAGTACTGTATTTTGAGGAGAAGATGGTGCAGTCAGAATTGCAGCCAAAACAATCTAACAAGAATATGCACTAAAGAAAGTATTATAATTACCTGAACTCAACTACATGATCAACAATGTCTGCAAGTTCAAAAGACTTATTCTTATTGTTCTTGAACTCATCTAATAATGATGATGCATGTCGTCCTTCTAGGTCATTTCCAATCTCTGATTGCCAGGAGCTAACTGACCCTCCCATTGGACTTCTCAACATTGAATTTAAGCGTTCAATCTTCTCATTCTGAAACATTGGACTACCAGATCCAACAGAAGGATGAGCAGAATTTGCCATTGGATTTCCTGGATATGTAATGCCGAGCTCATATGATGGATTCCCACAATACCCATGGTTAAATCCACCAGATTTACCTCAAAGTGACAACTCGTACTGTTGCTTCCGTTGAGCAAGCAATGCCTCAAGATATGCTTTCTGAAGCCCCTCTAGGTCTCCATGCGAAGTGCCAAAGTGATTTTTACTGGGAGGATAACCACTTGGACTAGTAACATTACGTGTTGCATAGTCAGCTCTTTGCAAAAACTGAATATAAGATTGGTCCATAACCGAAGATTGAAGACCAGACCCTACTTTGTTTCCCAGTCTGTTCAGAGACTATGCCCATCACCACTACCAGTCAATGCTGCTGCACTCCAAAAAAATGAGGAGAGGGGAGTGAAAGAGAACTGTCAATGCTAACTAACTTATTCAAACAAAATACTATGAGGGTCCTATTTTTATAAAATAAAATAAAAGATTTGCAGAAGAAATTTGAGAAACATAATTACCTGTCATATTCAACTTTGGATTCACGGGATAGGCCCCAGAATGGCCATGAAACTCCATGCCTGGAGTATTTGCATCTTGGTAAAGAACATTAGACCTGAAGAACTCCCTTTTGAGTAAAGACTGGCAGAAGAAGTTCTTCTGCCAAAATTAGCTTGCCCATCAGATCTCTTACGGTTTGTCATGATCCCATTTTGTTTTGCTAAATGAGGACAATTTGAAGCAAGATAAAAAATTTCAGCATTTGACTTCTCTATCAGTTGCTGCTGCAGCCTCTGATTATGACCATTTGGCATGTTGAACAGAAAATCACGCTGTTTATCAAGATCCAAATGAAGCTGAGACTGAATACGGCTATCTTCATCTGCAGATCTACCTTTTGACAGGCTCAAGCCAGATAATTTGGCTGCAATATCCAGATCATTCATGCCAGAAGAATTACCTTTGGCATATCTGGACCTGCAACATTCTTCTTCTCAACAGGAAATACTCTACTCCCCACAGGAGGAAGACCAGCACTGGGAGACCTCCCAAATAGTTGTTCAGGTGTTCTGCTTCTTGAGAGAGAAGGACCCACAGCAGATGCAAAGGAATGAGAAGCTGCTGTAACATGGCTCTGAACTCCCGCCAGGCCACGTGAAGCTGCTCCATTATGCAAGCCCTCTGCAGACTCCACTCCATTACATAACCCCACTGGCCGGGCATCAGCCATGCCTGTGGAATCCATGATATCACTAAAAGCAATACGACTTGATGGCCTTGTCAAGGAAGCAGGTGGATCAAGTCCTTCCTGCAGCACATGCCAGTTATCAATGAAACAGGGCACTAATATATGAAACAAGAACAAAACAACGAAGCACTTCGTCACAGTAGTTGTGCATGGCAAACCAAACCACATCGTTTGAATTTATTTGGCAAAGAGAAAATACAAGCATATTAATTTAAAGAATCCGGATGATGAAAATTTCTGCATAAGAACCAGGAAGAACTAATAAACATCTGCACTTTCTTGATATCCAGAAAGGAAGAGGAAAAAGCAAAAAGAAATGAGAACTTTGCACAACGTGATGCATTTGTTATGTCATGTGCATACAATATAAAAGCTAGCACTTCCAACAGAAGTCAGTTCAGATAGTTGCAACAGTGATTCTAAAGAGTAGGATCATGCTCTTGGCTACATGCTTGCTCTTTATCCCCATACGGGTGTCCCAGGACTTATGGAAATGTGTGATCACGTGTAGTATGCAATAAATATCAAATCTAAAATGAAAGTATGCATAAACTGTATGCAAACTTCAAACTGACATCTAGTCCTCCCCACATGAGCAATACTAATCAAAAGGGGACAGTGATCAACAAGAAGAAGAAGCCCTAGTATACAAATTGTGAGAAATAAATAAATACCAATATTAGCTGTTAAAGGGCATCCAAACAAAATCCAGAAAGAAAACCATACAATCAAAGTCTAACCAAGAACTACATAAATGCTACAGAGTGAAGTCTTGACTATACTGCTGATTACCTGTAAAATGTCAGCAAAACTCTTCCTCCTTGCACCAAGCCCACTTGTCGACAAACCAATTAAACCATCTGAGCCTCTATCAAGCCACTTAGATGAAGTCTGTTTAAGGAGATTGCTTCCATTGCCATTCCTCAACTCCATCAAATCATTCTCTGCATTTTGTACGGAAAGCCCCAGCTGCGTTGAAAACAGCGACAAACTATCACCGTCATCTACCAATTTCTTCTTCCGCCAGTCCCCAATGCCCTCAAAAGAAGACCCACCGACCTGAAACCTTTGAGCAATACGCCATCCCTCTCTCGACAACAATGGTGGAGGCAATCTTGGGTTAATATTATCATGTGAATAGTAGTACGAAAGATAAGCAGGATGCGATGGAATCTCATCCTCAGACAAAACCCCATTGTTATTACTAATCCTACTAGTGACATCCCTAAAATCAGAGTTCGCTGCCACTCCTATATATATATATATATTCAGATCCCTTTCCCAATGAATGGCATGCTGATTTCGCTGCTCTCTTAAAATCAGTTCAAGCTCACTCTGTAAAGCATCTTCTAAATTCCCATTGGGTCTTTGCAGATTATTATCTAGGGTTGATAGCATATCTATGTTACTCCCAGTAGCCATCTCCAAATTAACAGTATATAAACACAGTAAACCACCAAAAGAATCTAAATTTAAACTCTCAAAAACATATAAGCAATTTGAATTCTAAAAATTCAGCTACTTTCAGCTTCAATAATCCAAAAAACCGTTAAGATGGGTACATAAAAGGCTAACTTTTGAATTAGAAGGACCAAAATGCAACAAAAAATACATAATCGTATAATTCAATCCCATTACGACGTCCCCTCCCAGCCATTTTTTGTTTCCCAAAGCAAAAATTGAGCATTCCAAAACATAAAAAATTGAAACCAATAATTACATACCCAAATCATTAGTTTTGCTACCTATTTGCATTGCATTTACTGCACACGTATGGGAATTGGGATGCACTCATCTACCACCACGCGCTCCATTGCCCCGAAAACGCCATCATCGGCATCACATCACAGAACCCACCGCGGCCAAATGCACGCCCACATCACAGATTCGCAGTTGGTGAATGGATTGGGGCCCTGATGAAAACTATTCATCCTGATTAAAATACCAAGAGGTAACCATTGGCTCAAGCTATTCATTCAGAAAATCATAGGAAAAGACCGTCGGCTCAAGCTTGTCCTTAGTCATGACTTACAACACTAGATACTCACCTATCGTTTTGTACTTGGCCATCAGCCTCATAAGTTGTGCATCACAATTGTTGAAAAATTTTGGAGGCAATAGTTCTGAAGATTTTCTATTGGGAGTTTAGAGTGTTCGGCTCTGTAAATGACCAATGCAACTCTTCTAGTGGAATCTACTCTACAAATGAGTGATGTATTCTTTGTTATTGCTTGTTTTTTCTGCATATGGCTGGCCAAGAAAAAATATATGGGTCTCTCTCTGCTCTCAACTTATGTTTTATGGTGTATACTCTTAAAAGTAGGAAAAAGTGTGTGGTACTAGTTTTTCAAGTAAGAATCTAGCGAGTCTGCAGATCATCTTCTGTCAAAATAGCAGTCCCCTGCGATTTTCTTGCTGGTTGATTTACAACTTGATGCTGAAAGAATGCTTTGCAAGTCACCCCACTAGCTCCCTCCCTCCCTCCCTCCCTCCCTCTCACTTGCACGCGCAGTACAAACAACATTAACTTCAAATGATGTCCACAACTACCAAACAAACTCAGAAGTCAAAACCACAAACTTATGAAGACTACATATCACTTCACTGATTAGTTACTAAGATTTCCATAGCTAATGACGAAAAAGCCATGTCCATATCCCACAAAAGATTTTGAACATTTGGCTTTTACTCACTACTGTGAAGCTATACACTTTACAATTGACTTTCAGCCCAAACTTACATTTGGCTTTTACTCATTACTGGAAAGCTATACACTTTGCAAAGCTCTCTGAGCCTGAAGCTTAGAAAATGTTTACATCCACAATCAAAAGTTACATCCAACAATATAATGGTCTCAAATGTTATAAACCCAAACTATAAAATGTTCTTCCCATAGCTATTTGTCTGAGGCATTGTTGTGCTCACACAGCATATCTGGATCGAAATCGGAGAAATAAGGGTGTCCAATGGCATCCTGAACTGTCAACCTCCCCCGAGGTTCATACACCAAAAGGCTCTGAGAAAAAACAAAAACTCAAATGCATTATGGAATTGCCTATAATTTAAAATATATATATATATATATATAAAAAACTATAATTAACTGTATCAAATTGGCCCCCAATTCATTGAATCGGTGAGGCACGTCTAATAGCCTTCCATGCAGTGGTGCGGGGTTCAAATCCCCCTCCGGATGCACAATACTGAAAGTAATGAGTAAAAATGAAATTTAATATTAATTTCTCCAATATATTGTATAAGGAACCTAAAATAGTAAGTTTACATTTACAATACCTCCTCACGCGGTCCAGGAATGTAGCGATTGGTTCATCATCTTCCATGTCAAACAACGGCCTCCCCAGAACAACCTCGGCTGCGTGTTGAAATAATTCAAAATAATTCAAAATTCAAAAAACCAACACCCAGCCTTGTGCACCCACACCCCAGCCCAGCCCAGCCCAGCCACATCACAGCCCAGCCCAGCCCAGCCTTCCGGTACCCTCGTTTTTTTCTTTGCGCACCCAAAAACCCCAAATCCTTATCACCCACCCACCCAAAAACCCCCAAAATCCTTATCACCCACCCACCCAAAAATCCAAAACCCCCAAATCCTTACTAATATTAAATAAACATGGCCTTCGTTAGAAATACTAAAATTATTACAATAGCCCCCTTTGATTAATAATCCAATTTAGCGTAATTTAAAAATTAAAAATTAAAAAATTAAAAAAATTAAAAAAAGCGCCCAATTCAAAAATCCAAACTACAAACAAAGAAACCTAAAGAAAAGAGAGAAACATTTTCAAGAAAAAAATAGTTACCCATTGTGCAGCCAATGCACCAGATATCTGAGAAACAAGTATGTGCACTAGATTGCGACACACTCAGATCCGATCGGGGTCTGTAGCTCTTGGTCAGCGGCAAAGTCTTTGAGCACCGCCATCTCGGATATGTTGTCCACAATCATGGTGTTTTCCCCGAAAAATATGTTTTCTGCCAGCAGATCACACTGCATGCCCTCACCCTGGATTCCTTCCAGGCACTTGAGGAGTTAATAAAAAAGAGACTTGATCCAGGAATGTAGCGATTGGTTCATCATCTTCCATGTCAAACAACGGCCTCCCCAGAACAACCTCGGCTGCGTGTTGAAATAATTCAAAATAATTCAAAATTCAAAATACAACACCCCACACCACCCTTTCGACACCCTCGTTTTTTTTTTTAAAACCCCAAATCCTTATCACCCACCCACCCAAAAACCCCAAAAATACAAAAAACCCCAAATCCTTATCACCCACCCACCCAAAAACCCCAAAATCCTTATCACCCACCCACCCAAAAATCCAAAACCCCCAAATCCTTACTAATATTAAATAAACATGGCCTTCGTTAGAAATACTAAAATTATTACAATAACCCCCTTTGATTAATAATCCAATTTAGCGTAATTTTAAAAATTAAAAATTTAAAAATTTAAAAAATTAAAAAAAGCGCCCGATTCAAAAATCCAAACTAAAAACAAAGAAACCTAAAGAAAAGAGAGAAACATTTTCAAGAAAAACATAGTTACCCATTGTGCAGCCAATGCAGATATCCGAGATACAAGTATGTGCACTGACACAATCCGATCGGGTCGCAGCTCTTGGTCGCAAAGTCTTTGAGCACCGCCATCTCGGATATGTTGTCCACAATCATGGTGTTTTCCCCGAAAAATATGTTTTCGCCCAGATCACACTGCATGCCCTCACCGGATTCCTTCCAGCACTTGAGGAGTTAATAAAAAAGAGACTTGATCCAGGAATGTAGCGATTGGTTCATCATCTTCCATGTCAAACAACGGCCTCCCCAGAACAACCTCGGTTGCGTGTTGTTCTTTCGCGCACCCAAAACCCCAAATCCTTATCACCCACCTCACCCAAAACCCCAAAAATAAAAACCCCAAATCCTTATCACCCACCCACCCAAAATCCAAAACCCCAAAATCCTTATCACCCACCCACCCAAAAATCCAAAACCCCCAAATCCTTACTAATATTAAATAAACATGGCCTTCGTTAGAAATACTAAAATTATTACAATAGCCCCCTTTGATTAATAATCCAATTTAGCGTAATTTAAAAATTAAAAATTAAAAATTAAAAAATTAAAAAAAAAAAAGCGCCCGATTCAAAAATCCAAACTACAAACAAAGAAACCTAAAGAAAAGAGAGAAACATTTTCAAGAAAAAAAATAGTTACCCATTGTGCAGCCAATGCACCAGATATCTGAGAGCATTGCGACACAGCCTGTATCCGATCGGGTCTAGCTCTTGGTCAGCGGCAAAGTCTTTGAGCACCGCCATCTCGGATATGTTGTCCACAATCATGGTGTTTTCCCCAAAAAATATGTTTTCTGGCAGCAGATCACACTGCATGCCCTCACCCAGATTCCTTCCAGGCACTTGAGGAGTTAATAAAAAAGAGACTTGATCCAGGAATGTAGCGATTGGTTCATCATCTTCCATGTCAAACAACGGGAACAACCTCTGCGTGTTGAAATAATTACTAATATTAAATAAACAAAAATACTAAAATTATTACAATACCCTTTGATCCTTGCGACTTTCTAATTAACACCTTCGCTTGTTTCTTTATAAAACCCCAAATCCTTATCACCCACCCAAAAACCCCAAAAATAAATAAACCCCAAATCCTTATCACCCACCCACCCAAAAACCCCAAAAATCCTTATCACCCACCCACCCAAAAATCCAAAACCCCAAATCCTGACTAATATTAAATAAACATGGCCTTCGTTAGAAATACTAAAATTATTACAGTAGCCCCCTTTGATTAATAATCCAATTTAGCGTAATTTAAAAATTAAAAATTAAAATTAAAAATTAAAAAATTAAAAAAAGCGCCTGATTCAAAAATCCAAAGTACAAACAAAGAAACTCAAGAAAAGAGAGAAACATTTTCAAGAAAAAAATAGTTACCCATTGTGCACCAATGCACGGATATCCGAGATACAAGTATGTGATTGGGCCCTGATCCGATCGGGTCTGCAGCTCTTGGTCGTGGCAACGTCTTTGAGCACCGCCATCTCGGATATGTTGTCCACAATCATGGTGTTTTTCCCAAAAAATATGTTTTCTGGCAGTAGATCACATTGCATGCCCTCACCCTGGATTCCTTCCAAGCACTTGAGGAGTTAATAAAAAAGAGACTTGATCCAGGAATGTAGCGATTGGTTCATCATCTTCCATGTCAAACAACGGCCTCCCCAGAACAACCTCGGCTGCGTGTTGAAATAATTCAAAATAATTCAAAATTCAAAATACCAACACCCATGCACCCACACCCCCCACCCACCCTTCCGACACCCTCGTTTTTCTTTGCACCCAAAACCCCAAATCCTTATCACCCACCCACCCAAAAACCCAAAAAAAAAAAAAACCCAAATCCTTATCACCCACCCACCCAAAAACAAAAGTCCAAAACCCCAAAATCCTTATCACCCACCCCCTAAAAATCCAAAACCCCCAAATCCTTACTAATATTAAATAAACATGGCCTTCGTTAGAAATACTAAAATTATTACAATAGCCCCCTTTGATTAATAATCCAATTTAGCATAATTTAAAAATTAAAAATTAAAAAATTAAAAAAATTAAAAAAAAGCGCCCGATTCAAAAATCCAAACTACAAACAAAGAAACCTAAAGAAAAGTGAGAAACATTTTCAAGAGAAAAATAGTTACCCATTGGGCAGCCAATGCACCAGATATCTGAGAAACAAGTATGTGCACCAGATTGCTGACACAGTTCTGGGGCCTTGTATCCGATCGGGGTCTGCAGCTCTTGGTCAGCGGCAAAGTCTTTGAGCACCGCCATCTCGGATATGTTGTCCACAATCATGGTGTTTTCCCCGAAAAATATGTTTTCTGCCAGCAGATCACACTGCATGCCCTCACCCTGGATTCCTTCCAGGCACTTGAGGTTGAGGAGTTAATAAAAAAGAGACTTGATCCTCTCTTCTGCAACAAGCAAGCAGACATAGACATACCCTCAGGTATGTTTTCAACCACCACCCTGTGGGTTCTTTCATCCAGCTTCCGGTAATCTACCAGCCCAATCAGGTAGGGAGGACGTGGACGCTCCGAAAGGTGCTGGAGGAAGAACAAGTCCTTAATGAACTTGTTACTCTTCCCTTGGTCCCTACCAAGACTTTCTTGGTAGAATTTCATTCGAACCTTTTCAGAGGTAAGGACATTTTTGGCTTGTATCACGATCCCGTACCTACAAAACCTAATGGGTTCGTCCGTCACAGCTTCAAAGAACATATATCGTGAGGGCATGATGACTCTAGATCTGTTTTCTGAGAAGTTCGTTGACAGAAAGTAAAGAGAGGGAGGTGAGTCTTGGAGTGGGGAGGCAAATCTTGGAGAGGGAGGTGAGTCTTGGAGTGGGGAGGGAAACTTGGAGGAGAAGGAGGTTAGTCTTGAAGTCTTGGAGTGGGGAGGCAAATCTTGGACGAGAGGGAGGGGTGAGTCTTGGAGTGGAGAAGCAAATCTTGGAGGAGACGAAGGTGAGAGAAGAGCGTAATGAGAAATGAGCGTGGCAACAGAGAGGACAAATAAGACTACAAACCGATTAAACTGTCACCGTCATCTCCCGTCCAATGAAATTTTGACACGTGTCCCTTATTTGCAACTCTCTCTTTGTTACTTTTTGCAACTTTCGTTTTATACTTCTATCTTGCCTGTTTTAACTGGATTTATATTTATACAAATTAAAATTCTATCACAGTCTTTCATAAATTGGTGTGATTGTTTGTAAAATTGTGATAGTGAATTACATATTATTTTTTAATATCTTATTGCAATTACCAATTTACCCATTGAACGATGCCATCAAAAGCTACTTCTCAGATATATATTGTCCTTGTACTGATTATTTTCTGCAGCTCAGCTGCTTTGAGCTTGCATGAAATGGATGATGAGGTACCAACCACCACAGCTGTTGTATTTTCAATGAGTAATTCACAATCCCTGTCTCGAAGAACCAGGTTAAAAGGTGACAATCAATTTGGTATTCATGGAGATGGATCATATAGGACAGGTTCCATTGATGGAGGGTAAGATTAGAAAATTATCTGTAACAACTTGAAGCTGCTACTATCTTTATTGTTGCATGCTGGGTTTTCATTCAACTAAAAATTTGATTTACATTATATTCAATTGAAAATTCTATTACATGGTAATTTGTGGATTTTTTTTGTTCATACTCTCCTCTAGAAACAACGTATGTTCCCATGTCTCAAATTCTTACTTGACATTTTTTTCTTTAGCTGCCTTACTTTTTGTAGTTAATTTTCTCAGTATCCTCCTGGAAGCATGTATATTTGAGTGGGATAATAATTTCGGTCTTCATATATGGGGAAGATCCCCCACAAGGTTAAATTGTTGGAGAGATCTTTTTATTGGCTGCTTAATACCTGTTTAAACTAGTGCTTGGAAAGAAGTTAAAAAATGGTTACTATGGTTTCTCAATCCTAATAAACGGCCAGTTCTTTGTGTCTAGGCCTTTCATGATATCCTTTGCAACATTCTTTTCCATCTGTTTGATTGAAAATTTAAGTCTACTATGGATGGATGGATTCTGTTTATAATTAGAAGATTGCAACAAAATCTGACTGATTTGTCATTTGATTTCAATCTTAGTGTATGACTTGACACAGCGAGAAACCTTCACAAACTTGACGAATATCTGGGCAAAGGAAGTAGAGACATACTCCACTAATCCTGAGTGTATCAAAATTCTAGTTGGGAATAAAGTTGACAGGGTATATCTTAAACGTTACATACTTCCTTTGTTTTAATGTATTCTGAGTTTTCATGTTCTTCAAAGATGCTGGGGATATCGCATTCCTATGTTGTTCAACACTTTCCAGGAAAACGAGAGGACCATAAGTAGAGAAGAGGGAATGGCTCTTGCACATGAGCATAAATGTCTGTTTCATAAATGTCTATTTCTTGAATGTAGTGCTAAAACTAGAGAAAATGTTCAACAATGTCTCAGAGATCTCACATTGAAGGTATATATTCTTTCGGAAAGGCCTTGCATTTTCTCAACTCTCATATTCTATCTGTAACATGTATTCTTCTGACCTGTTTAGAAGAGAAAACCAGTAGTCATAGACATCTCTGAGAATGGATATAGAACCTTAATTATATAAGTTGAATTGCAATTGTCAGAGTAATGACTAATTTTCTAACTCTTACTTCAATGTGGCATGCTTCAAGGCTTTCATCTGATTATGCTTCAATCCTAATGTTTGAACAGATGCTGGAGGTGCCAATTTACTGGAAAGTGGATATGTAGATGTGAAGAGACAAATTTTGAAGCAGAAACAAGAAGACAAGATGCCTTGAAGTGGTAATTGCTGCTCTCAATGAAAATGTTTGAAAACGACAGTACAAGAATTGGTGTAACGACAGTTCGGCGGACTATGCTCTTCAGAGAGCTTTTCTAAAGCAATTGTCATCACTTCCATTACAATTTTAGCAACTATGCGTTCAGAAACAGTCCTGGTCGTTTCTAAGTTGAATTTAGCTTAATCAGAAGGTGTTAGGAGTTTGCTTAGGGCATTTTGAAAAATACACATTACAGGTACTGGTTGGATAAACAATATAAACAGTGGCCCTGTATGAGTGTATCCATAAATCTCTGTAAATTACAAAAAATGTACAGGAACTGCTTAAATATGTACACACGAAAAGTTGTATTTTGCAACCTTAATTGAGTCTTTGGTGTTTTTCTTCAGTTTTTTATTCATTCATAGTCCAGCATTACTTTACTGTGTCTTCAATGGTCTGCTATTATAGTACATGTTTTTTTTTAGTTTTTGTTGATGAGAAACGAAATTTATTAATATAAAAGCAAATTACAATTGAAGGGGACAAAAGAATATCCATCAAAACAGTACAATCTTACAACAGAACATCCTCAGCTATCAGTAAAAATCCCACAGAAACTTATACACGATACCTATCTAACAAATGGTCCCAGACTTCCTTTGCACCCATACCTCCACCAGCATTCTAAATTATACACATCCGAAATTATATACATCCGAGGATATGTGAGACGTGAGCACCATCTCCTTGGAAACAATTATCGAGGAGAAGCTTTTCAATCTGCCAATCAATCCATGCTCTGTGTGAGCTTCTTAGAGCTTTGTGAATGCATTCCACTTGTGAAGCAAAAATCCTCAACTTGTAGTGGTTGTCTTGCATATTTCGTAGCCTTAGAAGCCTTTCTGTTTTGGTTCTTCCTTTAGCGACACGGTTGAAGCAGGAAGTTTGCCTGAGAATCTGAAATATTCAACTGAATATGGCTGATGACAACAGTGGCCTTGCAAACATATCACAGATTTGATTAATGTGAAACTAAGCTCCTTTTTAATCACCAATAATCTCCACAGGAACAGCAACCATCTCTAAAATGATGGAACCGATTCAAGTCTCTGACAATGATCTCCCGTCCGTAGACTCTAGATATTAATTTGGTGGCCGTGTGACAATCTCCACAGATTCGAAGGTTCTTCGTCACTCGAAGAACTACTCCAGGACTAGTATTAAGAAGTCCAAAGGCAATGGCAAGCTTTTCACTGTGGGTTGTAAGGTTATGTTCTTTCTCCTCCTCACTAACATCATGCAAAACAAAGCTAGTGTCAGGTACATAACCGGCTGCCTTAATCTTATTCGGTAACTCTTCCAATAAAACCTCATAAATTTCCTTTGCTTGAGGGTGAGATGTATCTCCACCAAGAAACAGATGGGCTTTCCCATTGACCTCTATCCAACTGCATCCAGGATTCTTCTTCATGCCCTGGGATTTTAAAAGCGCTCTCAAATCGTCCACCTCCTTCCACATGCCAGCGTCAGCATATATATTTGATAGCAGGACATAGTTGCCACTGTTGTCCGGTTCCAAGATGAATAGCTTTCTAGCTGCAATTTCAGCAATTTCCAAATTGTGGTGCTTTCGACAAGCCGATAACAATGCTCCCCAAATACTGGGCCCTGCTTGCATTGGCATTTTACTCACAAGATCTATTGCTTCCCCCAAGCGCCCTGCACGACCCAATAGATCAACAACACAAGCATAATGTTCCACTCTGGGTTCGATAGAGTATATTGTCTTCATACAATTAAAGTATTTCAGGCCAACATCAATGAGCCCCGAATGGCTGCATCCAGATAATAGTCCTGTGAATGTTATGTTATCAGGTTGAAGCCCAGCTCCGATCATGTCCTCAAAAGTAGACACAGCTTCTGATCCACGTCCATGGGAGGCATAAGCTGTTATCATAGTATTCCACGCAACTAAACTATTTTCAGTTTGACGTACTCTTTTGAAACACTGACGAGCATCAGAAAGGCTCCCGCATTTAGCATACATTGCCAGGAGCGCTGTCTGTATGGAAGTATTAGAGTCCAAACCAATCCTGCTAGCAAAATTGTGAATTTGTCTCCCACGCTCAAGGGCAGCTGAATGTGCACATGCAGGAAGAACACTCATTATAGTCACCCAGTTGGGCTTAACCTCTGAATCTTTTCTCAACATCTCATCAAATAAAACCAATGCTTGCTCAGCAAGCCCATTTTGAGTGTATCCCGATATCATAGCAGTCCAAGACACAATGTTTTTGCATGGCATTCGTCTAAACAAATCCTCAGCAGAACAAATCTCTCCATCTTTCATGTACCCCGCAATCAATGCATTCCAAGAAGAAACGTCCCTCACAGTCATTTTATCGAACAAACTACGAGCATCGCTCATTTCACCACATTTCACGTACATAACAATCAAAGAAGTCCCAACATACATATCAGACTCCAACCCAATTCTCAAGCTGAGACTATGAACACATTTTCCTAACCAAATGCTCGACAAGTTAGCACAACACTTAAGAACAAAAGGGTACGTAAAGTTATCACCTTTAAGGCCTAAACGATGCATTTGACCATAAATTTCAATCGTTTTCTGAGAGTAGCCACACAGAGTATATGCCCGAATAATCGAATTATACAAAAGTGTAGATGGGTTATTTACTCTATGAAAGATATTAACCGCTGAGTCAAGATCATCTGAGCTTGCATACATTGCAACCATCTTGGCCCCAAGGAACGCATTAGGTTCGAGCCCACGCAAAGCCATCTGGGCATGGACTTGTTGGCCTAGTTTCAACAAGTTCTGGGCAGTCAATGACTGAAAAATGGGTGCATAGAATGAAATGCAATTTGGGTCTTGTACTAGCAGTGATTTTAGAAGTGTACGCGTACGCATTGTTGCGGACAGTGAGAGCAATGGCGCACTGCATTTCGGTAGTGAAGAACATGAGCGCTACGTTTATTTGAGCAAAGCAAATGAACCCTCTATTTACAGTATAGCCGCACGGCTATAATTAGGTCCTTTCTTTTAAATTTTTTTAATAAATATTACAGCCGCTCGGCTGTACTTGCTTCTATTTTAAATTTTTTTAATAAATAGTATAGCCGCGCATATATACCTGGGTCCCTTTTTTATTCATTTATATTTATTTAGTAAATCGTATAGCCGCCGGCTATACTTGGTCCTTTTTTTAAACTTTTTAAAAAATATATAGTATAGCCGCGCGGCTGTACTTTGGGTCCTGTTTAAAATTTTCCTTTTTAGCTCGACTATGCATTGGGTCTTTTTACTTTTTCTTTTTAATAAATTGTATAGCCGCGCGGCTATACTGTCTACTTTTTTTAAAAAGGTTTTTTTAAATAATTAGTATAGCCGCCGGCTGTACTGGGGTTTTCTTTTTTTCTTCATAAATAGTGTAGCCGCGCGGCTATACTTTGGTCTTTTTTTTCAAAAAAAAAAATTTGTTTTTAATAAATAGTATAGCCGCAACTATACTCATGTTAAACTTCTTTTTTTTTTTTGGTGAAGAAATAGGGCTAACGCCTAACAAAGAAATTAAACAATGGTTCGAGGCTTACAGACTCCAAGTAAATCTTCACTAAGAAAAGACCTAATACTGTCAGGAGGGTTCTAGAAAGTTGATAGACCCAACTCAAAACATGAACCCAATTCAGCTAGTTTATTCGCTACCATGTTGCAATCACGATATACATGATGAATAGAACAAACCTAATTTTTGTTTATATAGTCATGGCATCCCCACAACATAGTAGCAAGAGGATGAAGGTCTTCCACATTTTTGTTGAGCAAGTGTACCGCGGTCGCTGAGTTAGACTCAAGCACAACTGCACTGCAACCTATATCCCAAGCAATTTTCAGTCCAAGATTGATGCCCCATAACTCAGCTTCCAAGACTTGTCCTACACCAAGATTGACAGCAAAGCCTCTCATCCACTGCCCAGAACTATCTCTTAGTACACCCCCAGCAGCAATGCGTCCATCCTCACCTTTTCCGCACTCGTCGGTATTGATTTTAATCACTCTTTCATTCGGATATTGCCAAGAGAGTGCAGTGAGAGAGCAGGTGGGTTTTCTAGTTTTTTCAATATTGGCCTGTGTCCAATCTGCAGCAGCCATAAGAATGACGTGTCTGGGGTTGTTGGGAAACACAAACCCATGATCAAAAATATTTTTGTTCCTCCATTTCCAAAGAAACCAGCAAGTGAAAGCAAACATGGTTGACCACTCCACTCCATAAGCCAAAATTGTAGAGTTGTGTAAATTTTTTCCAAGCCAAGTATGAAGATCAACAGCCTGCAGCAAACTCAGATTCATAGCGCATACTCATGTTAAACTTCATGGCGCATAGAAAGGCTGAAACCGTTTGTGGGATTGCTCAAAGTATGCATCTTTTTTATTCTTTGAATCCCTAAAATTGGTCTATTATTTTGGGGAAAATTGGACCTGGTCAAGCCCTTAAGACAATTTAAATATCTTATGGCTCGAAGTCTGATCCAATTCGAGCTTGAACTTTTGGGTCTATCCTTATTTTTCATATTTGTTTTAGTACAAGTGATAGTCTAAACTAGATGAGAGTTTCTCACACATATTATCACGGTGTCATAAAATTCAAACTTGAGACCACTAGTATGCAAATCTAAGCCCTTTTTCATTGGGCTAAAGACCATGTTGGCTTATTTTTCAAATCTCTAGTTTCAAAGCAAAATATAAAGTTTTTTTTAAGAAAAATATAATAATCTATTTTTTTATTTTAAAAAACATGGTAAAAAGACAAATGGGTCCTCGAAATGTAGAGAATTGAGAGCATTATCCAAAGGAGAAAACAGGATGTAGAGTCTTTAGCTAGAGTAGATCAAAACAAGGCCATATGACTAAATCGTCTAACCTGCCGGCTTTGATTTATATTGGTCACTAATGTTTGTTGCGTGTTTTGACAAAAAACAGACATAAAAAGAACGTTTCTTGTGGTACTACAAGTATTACTATACCTGCATTATTAAGAAGAACTTGATATCACCGATTGATACCAATTCCCAGCTGTTTCCTTTCCTAATTCCTGGTTGTTTTCTTCCCTCTCCTTTTAATATGACAAGAAGCTTCACCCTTCTAAGCCACCCTTGTTAGTTACATATATATAAGCTACATGGTCTATTTGCACACACCAGAGACCCAAAAAAAAAACAGAGAAAATTTAAAAGCTGCATTGCATTTTCAGGCTTTCCAATATGGCCTCCACGGGCTACCACCGGCGTTTGATTGCATGCGCAATGTTGATAGCAGCAGCTCTTGTTGCTCAAGCCAATGCCATTCACATTTATTTAGAATGGAATGTCACCCTTGACAGCACAATCAAGCCTGTGTCCCAAGATCAACCTGTAAGAACCTTTGGCTTTGTAGTTAGCTAGTTCATGTAAGTTTGATTTGCTAATGCTTGTTCTTAATTTGCTTGAGCAGGTGATCGCCATTAATGGATTGTTCCCCGGACCACTTATCAACACCACAACGAATGATTTTGTTCATGTCAACGTCTTCAACAACATGGATGAGCCTCTGCTCTTTACTTGGTATGCAAACAAGCAATTTTGGATAGACCATATGTTGGTCTACAAAAGCCGTTTTAATAAACTGGAGAAAATGTTTTAATGAACTAGGAGAAAATGGTGTTGGTGATGCAGGAATGGGATACAGCAAAGGCTAAATTCATGGCAAGATGGGGTTTCCGGAACAAACTGCCCGATTCAACCCGGTACAAACTGGACTTATGTCTTCCAGACCAAAGACCAGATTGGCAGCTTCTTCTACTTCCCTTCCATCAACTTCCACAAGGCTGCTGGAGGATTTGGACCTATTCGTGTCATCAACCGCGACGTCATTGCCGTCCCCTTCCCCAAACCAGAAGCTGAATTTGATCTCCTTATCGGCGACTGGTTTTATGACAGCTACAAGGTCTTTCACTTTAAATTTTGTTCATGAAAAACATCAATTTGCTTCATTTTTTTTTCTTTTTTTGGTGGTTGACACTTTTCTTTTTGGGCCTGGTTTTGGAACAGAGTACTAGAGCAATGATGTGCACCCATCTTGGGGCTTACTACACTATCCCAGATATCATTTTGATGAATGGCAAAGGCCCTCTGGGTAACCCCATGTCAAAAGCATATGAATCCTTCAACGTCACACAAGGTACATTGAGTTGAGTGGGATAAAATAGCTTTTAATCGTCGACGAATTATATTATCAATTGCTGAGTTCAAACCTCATAGACGACAGACAATTAACGACGGCGTGATATTTGTTATGCAGGGAAGACTTACAGGTTGAGAATATCAAATGTGGGGAATGCATTGAGTTTCAATTTCAGGATTCAGAACCATCAGATGGTGTTGGTTGAAACAGAAGGATCTTACACTGATCAGATTACTTTGGATTCTCTAGATGTGCATGTTGGCCAATCGTACTCAGTTCTTGTCACAGCAAATCAAAATGATGCTGATTATTACATGGTGGCATCTCCCAAGTTGATCAACGCCTCTGATTTTACCAGCCTTGTGGGCATAGGGGTCTTACACTACTCCAATTCAATCTCACAAGTTAGTGGGCCCCTGCCAGTTGGGCCTGACCCTTTTGATCTTCATTTTTCAGTCAATCAAGCCAAATCTATTAGGTAATATGAACAAAGTTGATCAGCTTAAACATCTGCTACACACAATCAGCTTGCTATAAATTTTCAAAAACCACACTCTAATTTTTATCAAACACGTTCTAATTTTCATCAAACACATTCTTATGTTCCCATTTAATTTTTCTTCATGGTGAGCAGGTGGAACTTGACTGCAGGAGCTGCAAGGCCTAACCCACAAGGGACATTCAATGTGTCAAACGTGACCCTATCCCAAACCTTCATCCTCCAAAGCTCAATTGCTGACCTTTATGACCAAATACCACGTTATGTTGTCAACAATGTGACCTATAGCACTCCAGAAACCCCATTGAAGCTCGCGGATTACTATGTCAATGGCACCGGCGTGTACCAGCTTGACGCTTTCCCTGTTCAATCTGTCAATGCCAATGCTTCGTGTGGAGTGTCTGTGGTGACTGGAATCCACAAAGGGTGGATAGAAATTGTGTTAAAAAACAATTTGGATGCGATGGATTCCTGGCATTTGGATGGTTTCGGATTTTATGTTGTGGGGTAAGCATCAATATTATGGCACATATGTTACATTATTAGACCGTCAATATGTCATTCGGATTAACAATCTGACAACATTACATATGTCACCGATGTACAGATTCGGGATTGGAGATTGGACAGCGAAATCACGTGACACGTACAACCTCTTTGACCCTGTGGTGAGATCAACAGTTCAAGTGTACCCCGGAGGATGGAGTGCAGTGTATGCATTCCTTGACAACCCAGGAATGTGGAACTTGAGGTCACAATTGCTGAAGCACTGGTACCTAGGACAAGAACTCTATGTGAGAGTTCATGATCCTGATCCTAACCCAGCTAAAGAGCGCCCACCACCTGAAAACCTCCTTCTATGTGGTTAGCGCATTGGATTTCATGATTAATTAAGCACTTTTGTTTCTTAAACATAATTAATTCAAAATTCTAATTAATCATTGATCTTATTGCTTCTTTTTGCAATTGCAGGAATGTTTTCCGATTCTCCAGCTCCGGCTCCGGCTCCCGCTCCACCATCATCATGGAACTGACCTTAAATATAAATATAGCTGCATGATGAGTGCATACAATAATGCCCAAATATTTATGTACAAATATAAATTACCACATGTAAACCTACAAATTATTATTTTTTGGGTCGCATTGTACTCCAACGTTGAACTTAATTCATTTGTTTTGTTTGTGTAAGTTTCTGTGGTTGCATGTTGGTAGGTTTTTATGGCATTGTTCCATTAATAATAAGCAAAGCTAACCACATAACTTCAAATTGAACTTCACTTCTCTTTTTGCCCTTTTATTTTATTTTATTTTTCCTAGCTAGGGATGAAAGTGGATTGGAATATTAATTAATTTTTTGATAAAAGGGTAGCTATTATTTTGGTCCAATATATATTTTCTTTGACAATTATCCCCCAAATGATTGAAGTTGACCTCAAATATAATATGTTCCTACTTCCTACAAATCATAGTTTGACACATATGTAAAAATAATTCATTAAAATCACAAAAAAAAGAAAAATATATACACATATTAAACTGTGATTGACAGGAAAGTAGGAGTTCCTTCTTCTAGGAAATGAGGCAAGTATATATATATATATATATATATATATGATAGAAAATAAAGTTAATTAACATGCAAAAAAAGCTATTAAAAAAAGAAGACAAAAAATTATACGATATAACATACGATGCACAATGCAAATGTCACACAATCACCGTGATACAAAAACCAAATGGAGATGAAAAGGAACATAACATTTCGTTCCATACACGTTGGATTAATATAGACATTTAAAATAAAATAAAATAAAATTTCTCCTTTGATAAGATGATGAAATTACACTTTCAATTTCTTTTTTATAAGAAAATTTTGAATAAAATAAGAAGATAATTCAACGCAAATATAGCACTCTGTTTTTTCTATTGCATAGAAAATATAGCACTCTTTTTAATTAGAGTTTAACTGAAATTCAATCATCTCCTTCTTCAAAAGTCCAACTCAATCAAAACCTCTCCCTAATCAAGAGTCAAATTAATTAATCACATGATAAGTCATGTTATAGATAATTAAAATTGAATTAATCTTAAAATTTCTGACGCCCTTCTTGTATATCTTCATATTATGAAGCATAAATACATAATAAAGTGCTGAGAAAAACAAGGTAGCCGTAGTCTTATTTAATTCTTCTTGCATCATACTTTGTCTCTCAAACTCTTTTTTTTATTCTGTCTTCTCTTGGCGCTTTGTCAAGTGCCGTAACTATATTCTTTATTGCTGTCACAGGCGCATATAACTATGCCATTGAACCAATATTCTGCTTAGCTATCTGAGCCCTTTGCGTGAGATCAACACAAGGAGGGTTTTTTGTGTGTGCAGGATTTGCAAGCATACAGAGAAACTTAGTCCATGCAATATGGCATGGCCCAGTGGTGATCGTTGTCGTCGTCCATGGCTGATTGGTCCTGCAACTCTTCTTATGTTCCTTGTGTTGGCAGTTTCTGCTGAGGATATTTTTCTTGACTGGCATGTCACACTTGACACAAATATCAAACCGGACCAACCGGTATGAACAAACAATCCCCAAACCCCCAGAATTTCATCTGAAATTTGTGTTGAACTTGTGTAATTGTCAGGAAAATATTGAAAAATCTATATTGTTGCACCCCAAGAAATTGAAGCTAGATTCTGCTTGGGTACTCTGTTTTGGGCTGTTTCATCTTTGTTCTGAGGTTTTTTTTACGTTCATTTTGGAAATGCAGGTTATTGCCATCAATGGGCTGTTTCCAGGACCTCTTCTGAATGGCACAACCGATGATGTTTTTCATGTCAATGTGTTTAATGAAATGGATGAACCCTTGCTGATAACTTGGTATGCTCAAATCTCTCTCTCTCTCTCTCTCTCTCTCTCTCTGTATAGTGATTTATGTCAATATGTTCCAAAGTTTTAACAATTCCCAAGGAATCTTAAATATTGATCAATATTTCTCAACCAAATATGAAAAAAATCAAGTGACTCACCAGTGCCTGACCTTCATAGTTAATATATGAAGAATCCAACACCTGCCCTGTCCCTTATAATCTAGGCAATGTTTTTGACATTTAGAGGCTTATAGCCCTAAAGATTAAGGAGGGTCTTTTGGTGCAGGAATGGCATACAACAAAGACTGAACTCTTGGCAAGATGGAGTTTCAGGCACAAACTGCCCCATTCTGCCAGGTGAAAACTGGAGTTATATGTTCCAATTCAAGGATCAAATTGGCACTTTTTCCTACTTTCCCTCTCTCAGCTTCCACAAAGCTGGAGGAGCTTTTGGTCCAATTCGTATCAATAACCGCCCGGTCATCCAAGTACCATTTCCTAAACCAGAAGCCGAATTCGATCTTCTCATTGGTGACTGGTATGACAGAAGTTTCAAGGTATAATTCACATCCAATCTCCATGTTATATATCATCACATATCAATATCTACAAAGTGAATTTTGACTAAGATATATAATTACAATTATGTTACCTAAATGTAACAGGATGTTAGGTCCATGATGAGAACAAATCTCATGGCCTACAACAGCACCCCTGATAAAATCTTGATGAATGGAAAAGCTGCATATTCGGCCCCTCCTACAGAAGCCCATGAGTCCTTCACTGTTGCAAGAGGTACATACAAAGACTAAGATAATTCAATGTTATCTGTTCTTCTAAACATACTCTTACATTTAAGCTTTATATATGCAGGCAAGACCTACAGAATTAGGATATCAAATGTTGGGACTGCATGGAGTTTCAATTTCAGGATTCAAAAACACAAAATGGTTTTGGTTGAGACAGAAGGTTCCTACACAAATAAAATCACATTGGATTCTCTTGATGTGCATGTTGGGCAGTCCTACTCTGTTCTTGTCACAGCTGACCAAATTGTTTCAGACTATTACATGGTGGCAAGCCCTAAAATGTTCAATGCAAGTGATGTGACAAGATTTGGCATTGGTGTGCTGCACTATGATAAGTCCACCAAACCTCCTAGTGGGTCTCTTCCGAAGGGGCCTGACCCATTTGATCAAAAATTCTCCATCCATCAGGCCCAATCCATTAGGTAGTAATAAACACGATCCATTAATTTTGAGTTGAATACTCTAATTCTATCGTGTTATTGTATTATATTTGTCATTTTGTAATTGAACATTTTTGCCTTGTGAAGATGGAACCTGACCACAGGGGCTGCAAGACCTAATCCGCAAGGAACCTTCAATGTTCATAATGTCACACTCTCACAGACCTTCATACTCCAAGCATCTACAGCAGAGATTAATGGCCTACCCCAGTTTACTGTCAACAATGTGTCTTACTTAGCCCCAGACACACCACTAAAGTTGGCTGATCAATTTCTCAACGGGTCTGGAGTATACAAGCTCGATGAATTTTCTACTAACTCTAGTAATTTTGAAACCGTACGTGGAGTTTTCGTTGCATCTGGGAAGCATAAAGGGTGGATAGAACTTGTTTTCCATAATGATTTGGAGGGCATGGATGCTTGGCACTTGGATGGCTTTGGTTTCTATGTTGTTGGGTAAATACTAGACCCTAAACATTTTGTTAGGGCTGCGTTTCTTGTCACGCAAGTAACAAGAATTTATAACATATCAGACATTTCATACCAATAATTGTGTTCTGACATTTGTTTCTCAGATTTGGAACTGGAAAGTGGAGTCCTAAATCGCGCTCTAAGTACAACCTTTATGATCCGGTTGTGCGTTCTACCGTGCAAGTGTACCCCGGTGGATGGACTGCAGTTTATGCATACCTTGACAACCCAGGAATGTGGAATTTGAGGTCACAGCACTTGAAAAATTGGTATTTGGGAGAGGAGCTTTATTTGAGAGTTTATGATGCTGATCCCAACCCTGCCAAGGAGAAGCGTGCTCCCAATAACCTCCTTCTATGTGGTCAGTGTTAATCAATTGTAGCCCCATCTCCTTAATTTCTCTAGCTTAAATAATAATGGTAGCTTCCTTTTTTTTTAATTTACTTTCACTTTTGCAGGAGAGTTTGCTCCTTTCCCCCCGGCCGCTCCACTTGTGCCTCCTCCTCCACCTCAACCTTCTCCACCTGCACCTGGGCCATCAAGTGCACATTCTTTGCAGACAGCAGCAGGGTAAGAGTTAATTATCCAAACTAGCCACTGCTTTCTTCTTTTTTTCTTGTTTTTTTTTTTAATATTCTTAATATTGATTATAGCTAACCTATCATTCTTTCTTATTTTTGGATGTTTGTAGGTTTCACATTGCCATCATCTGCATTGTTGCAACATTCTTTCAGATATCTAGAAGTTCATCCCATTTTTTATGAGGGGCACCAAAGGGGGCCCTTGAAGTCAAGACACTTATTTTTTTGGGAGATATTCATCGGACAAAGTCCCAGAGCATGTGTACTAGTTCTTGGATATTTTGATTTATTATGTTTTGTAGCATAGATGTTTGATTTGTCCCAAAGTTGCTGATGTTATGGTGTACCTTAAGATATTGTGGCCAAGTAATTCATTTAGATCATTTCAATGCTCTGCCTTTTCTTTTGTTGGAACAAGAAAAGTGAGAATCCCAGACCAACCTTATTTTCTATAATTAATATTGAATTTCAGTATAGCATACTTAATTAATTAGTTTTAACGGTCAAGTTAACGTCAAAATCATATTGCAATAAATTTTCAATTTGGAGGGTACTTCATTGTTAAAATTGAAAATGCATGAACAAACATGTTTTAAGGTACAATTACAGCGTACCAAACTGAAATTAATCCTATAAAATTTCAGCAAATCAACACAAAATGCTCCAACAGACAAAATGTGTTGATGATGTAAATGGTGGGAAAATGTGAACAAATACGTTATGAATCATTCAAGATGATGCTGATAGGCTGATAGGATGATAGTGTGTGTATTTGTGTATGATATGGGAGTCTTGATTGATTTTTCTGTTTTCTTCATCATTTTTCGCATTTGTGGATGTCCATTTGGCGGTGCACTTTCACGTCCACGTTTATTCACTGAGCTTTGCACATGCTTCCAAATTATTTTGGGCCTATTTCCTATAAGGACAAAAGTTGAGTCCATAGCGGGTTTGGCAGGAAAAAGCCCGAACTCTTGTGCGGTCCATTTAGAGAAAAACTGGGTTATCCTGGCGTGGTTGTTTCTTTATAATTTTATCTCTCTTTATCACGTGACGAGAAATAAATTAACACCCAATTCATAGGCGATTTATAGAACCGATACATGTGAGTTTTTCTCCCATTTTTAACAATTTATGTGAGATAAGGAAAAATTGAATCTAGCACCTCCAATACAATAATAATTGCTCCTAACCACAACTTTTGCGGAGATGTTAGATAATTAATGGAACATTAACTCATAATTACTCCTCGCTATATCACAATCCACATGAATACTTTTGAGCTGTGACGTTTAAACAAGTTACATACAACGAACACTAGAAGCCATTAGGTAAGACAAACTTTCTTGTTAAACCACAATGCCCAAGTTTGGGTGGTATATATATACATATATATATATGTATATATATATATATATATATATATATAACTGCCAATTCCTTGGTGACAATTTACAGCTCAATGTGATGAAGAATCGCACATTTCGTGGTAAATATTCTCACTTTTTTTTTTCTTTCTAATATGACCAAAATCCATCTAGTTATCACCCCCTTTATAAAAAGATGAATTAAACTGACCACTTTGTGAGAAATTTCACAACTCAATCAGTATAATATTTTATGCTAATATGATAATGACCAGATTCCAATTAAATATTTATAAAAAAAAGTCAATTTTTATGGCTTTTTGTGAGTAGACTTTTTTCCCTTTTGTTTTTGGTCCTTGTAATTCTAATTTCAATATATTTTAGCTTACAATTTTTTCAGTTTGATTACATGTCATGTTCTAAGCTTGTTGTGAACACTCATCTCTCTCTCTCTCTCTCATGAGGCAGACAAGGGCACCAACTCTTTACTTAGAAACAGCTAATTGATGCTTAACAACGCCATGATACAAGGACGAGGACGAGGATTTGGTACAATTGTGTACGAGGCTCTTTGTCTTGTTTTAATACTGTCTTTAATTCCAATGGTTATTATCGCAACTTTGTGCTTACACGTGATCTAACCCTTCATATTACCACAAATCTTCAATTAGTTAGCCTAATAAGTTTCCCAATATCTAATTAGGTACGTCCTCCAATCCAATGCCCACCAAACCCTATCACCATTACTCATAATAATTAGCATATCAAAAGCTAACAAAAAATCCTCCACCATTTCGGATTGGCATATCAAAAGCTAACAAAAATCTTCCAACTACGAAATGTGCATTGGACATGAGCCACTAATACTACATGGGTTGTCGGGATCACATTTTCTAGTGGCAGCTAACTGTACTTAACAGCATATAATTCAATCCAAATTTTTAATTTCTCCGATTAATTCATTTTGTAGAAATGAACTCATTATTCATATAAGGGGAATACCACATTGTGAGAGATGTGATCAGTAATAATATAACTAATGCATTGTGGGTAAATAACATCTTTTTTTTCCCGGGCTACAAAATTGCAAACAATTGCTTTAGATTTATGGGTTCCAATTGCAATGCTAAGATCAAAACAACGTAATTTATGAATGTTTAAATTGAAATTTAGGGTTCTTTGACAATGTTCAAACTTTCAGAACCCAACAAAAGAAAAAGAAAGTACTTTGTCAATTCCTAAGTTTAAAATCCTAAAACTGATGGCTTTGTGGGTCATGAAACAGTGGATCATATCCAGATATTGCTTATGTGGTAACAGTGAGGAAGTAACACACCAAGAGGTGGACAAAAGCAAAGAAAGTGACAAAAATAGCAAGTAGATATAATATTTTTAGTAGCATATATTTTTAATTGAATAAAAGAGAAAAAGTAGGATGGGTGGATTCATGTGGGAATTGCAGTAATTCAGTGGCTTTTCTATGCTTTTATTCTATTCTTATCACTTACATTAATGAGAAAAAATAAATAAATAAATAAAGGAGGGAGGGCCAGGGGCAGGCTTTCTTGTAAATGAAACAATGAAACTTACACCACCCAGATGACATTTATTTGGTTGTAATGGTGGTGACAAATTAAGCTCTACCTTGCTATCTGAATCTCTAAGTGTAGAAACAACAAAAACCCAATTGAGATTTGAAAGGCAGAAAGAAAAAGTTGCTCATGATCATGCACTTTTCAGCAAGAACAGAACATTAACATTTGCTTTAACAAAGAATTTGATCAGAATCCATATATTTCTTTTTCTTTTTTTTTTTTAAACAATGGTCATGAAGATGAATCAAAAGAATCAAAAGAATGGTCTAATTTTGAATGGTATAACAAAAGAAGTTAAAAGAAAATTAAAGTGGCAATTCACATCAAGTTTGACCTTTTTGACATCAATTTTTGGAGTGAAGAAATCACTAAAAATTCTTAACCTTTCTTTTAATAATGACAATCCACCAGAATTTGTGTTCTTAACCTTTCTGGTTGCTGCTGCTGCTGTTGCTGCTGTTGTTGTTGTTGCTGCTGCTGCTGCTGCTGCTTTGATGTTGCAAACACAAGTTTGGATTCTCTATGGTGATCATCTTCAGGTGCTGGAAGGTTGAGATCCAAATCCAAAGACAACATGCTTCTCTGTTTCTTAATGGGTTGTTGTTGATGTTGATTTTGATGTTGCTGAGGTTCAAAGGCAGGGACTGAGGGAGCTGTCAATGCCAAGGTTGTGTTGGCTGCAGCTGGCGCTCTGTGGCGCCTCATGTGGCCTCCCAAGGCTTGCCCAGATGTGAATTCTGCCCCACAAATTGAACACTCATGAACCTTGGAAGAAGACTTGTTGCTATTCAAGACCAACCCTCTGTTGCTCAAATGCAGAGAAAGTGGGGAAGAAGATGTATTGTTGTTGTTGTGGAGAATGCTGTTCTTGAATAATTGTGTGTCGTCTTCGTCTGATGGCAACAACCCAATTGCGAAGTGTTTGTTTTTCTGATCATCCCCAGTATTTGCCTTCGGCTTCTTGTGGCTGGCCCTGTGCCCTCCTAATGCTTGGAAAGAAGGGAAAGCTCTGTTGCAAGTCTTGCATTCATACGCATAATACCCTCCTCCTGCTGCCACCGCCCCCGCCTTGGCCCCGGTGGGCCCCACCGCTGTTGTTGCCTCCAAGAACCTTCGACTTGTAGTGTTGTGATCGTTTTGGGGTTGGTGGTGGTGGTGACTGGGGGAAGAAGAAGCAGCCCTGGATTGGCCTTGTGCCAACAGAATTAGGCAGTTTGCCATGTCCTCCTCTTCCTCTGTGGTGCTATCTTGAAATTCAGCAGATGTGGTGGGAGACAAGTTGGTGGCACTATTGATGTAATTGTTCTCGCCGCCTCCATCACCGCCACCGCCATCTTCAGGGGACGATGAGCTTGTTGGGATGGCAAAAGGGATTGGAGATTGGGGCCTTAAGCGCTTTGTGCGCTTACCCTTGATAATAATGTTGTTGTGTTGTTGTTCCTTGCACCCCATGATGACTTCCTCTTGATGAAGATGATGATGATCACCACCACCTGCCGCTTCCATGGCAATTCCTCCTCCTCTACCTTCAACAGACTTGGAATTTAGAGCTTAAGAGAGACAGAGAAAGAGATAGAGAAGAAAGAGAGATTTAATGGGTAGGGAGGAAGCAAGGAAGGGAAGACTGTTATTACATTATATATATAGCTAATGATATGACATGTTGGAGAGACTCAACAATAATTATAAGGCCATACACCAAATACAACACTAACTGTGATTTAGTCCCTCAATCTCTGTTGAGCTTCCAAGGTATTTATAAATTTTGGATTTTTTTTTTTCGTTCGAAATTAATTCATCGAAGAAAAAAAAAACCCGAAAAGAAAAAAGAAGTTGTTGTAATTTTAGAGAGTGAGGTTTTAGTAAATGTGTGTGGGATAGATAGACATTAAGGCAAGGAAAACCAAAAACCAAAACCAAATATAACGGAAAAGAGTTGCAAATTTAGAGATTGAGAGTGTAAGCCCCAAAGAGAAGAGAGGTTTTTGTGAAACGCAAAGTCCGTTTCATGCTCTCTTTCTCACACTTTGCCAACGCACTTCACCAAATTGCAAACAAAACAAACAAAACAAGCTGAGGTTGCACCATATTCACCATGCACCCTCATAGATCTTCCAATCCTACTCTCACCTCCACGGCGCGTGTACTCCACTTTCCAATTCCCCCAAACACTACTAGCTAGTAAAGCCACCTAGCTAAGCTCTTCACTCTCCAACAATCAACTTGTACTTGTACCACAAATTAGGTGCGAAGTCTAAGCTTCTGATAAACTACTAATTAATAAATGCCTCAAGTTGTTGATTGAGATTTAAGGAAGTGGGACTTTTTAAAATCACTTACCAACTATGCCAAAATTATATTTTTGCTTTTCATTTTAGTGAGATGTTAATATTAAACTAATTATTTTTAAGTAATTAATCCTAATTCCAAATACAAGCATTTAACTCTAAATTCCTAATTTCAACTAAGTTTGGTAGTCGAAACTTTGAATATATACACTTCTCTTAGATAGATTATATAAATTATGAAGATGGGTCCAAAAAGAAAAATGATATGCCCACCTAATTACATGTTTTATTGTATAGAGTTTTTCTACAATGACCTGTATCTCATGTGTAACATAGAATTTATTAGATGAGTAATATTTGAAATGGAAAAAGAATGAGCATTAAACTATCTGTTTTGAGTGTAAAGATAAGTGTTCCACCACTAAAACTATAACTCTTTTCGTATGTAACTTAATATTTAATGATAAAACATAACGCATTTAGCAATGAAGAAATTTTGAACAAGTATGTTATAGATTAATTAAGCAGGAATTTAATCTTACTAGTCGAAAACACTTGGAATTGAAATTCACATTAGATGATATTGGCAATATTTTTCATTTTTATCAAAGATGAAATGGTGGTGGAGCCTAGAGGTTAGCAAGGCGCGTGGGTGAATTTACACTCACACTTTTACTAACACGTCTTGTTGAAGATACTGCAAAATACAGGCTGCAGATACACATGTACATACATATACTATTTTATACAATTTGAGAGAGAGAGAGAGAGAGGAGAGAGAATTGGAATTTACAAAGTGTGTTGAAGGGAAGCAAGCAAAGGTAAGCAAAGGCAAAGGGCAAAGGCTGAAAGAAGGGCAAAGCCCATTACTTTGCCTCAACGATTTGTGTATTGAGAAGATGATTGGAGTGCAAGCCTGGAACCACGGAATCTGCGGTGCTCCCCCAACTCCCACTTCTCTCAACATTTGCCATCTTTTTTAAAAAAAAAATATTTGTCTTCTATTCTCTATTCTATGTATGACACTGTATGCTGTCAAGTATAGTGTCATGCTTGCATGACCACACATTACATGCAATTCTTGTGTGTCTTCTTACTTTTTTGAGGTTCGGAAGAAAAACTTGGTTACACCGGTTTCTTACACTAGTTTCTTGTTGCATAATGTGTGAGGAAGACACAACCGGTATACGAAATTAGGGATGCCAGAGTTTATCTCGGATTTTGTGGCCAAACTTAGCAACTAGTGATTTAACCATCCTATCTTTGGGGGTTTTCTTTTCCTTTTTTAGGGAAATTACATCCCACTAAATCTGAATTCCTCTAAATTCATGGCTTTCATGATGATCAAGATCTATGGGACAATTAGATTAAAGTCATACTTACAGCTCAACCGCTAACTATGTATAAAGATTCGATTGTATTAGTAATCACTCAGTCGGAAATGGAAAAGTCAAAATCGCCATTCCTATAGGTACCATTTTGCCATAAATGTATATGTATCTGATGGTTTTCTGTGCAATGTAAAGTTTTAATCAGATTAACCCTAACTTTTTAGAAAACATCATACCCATCTCTTCTTCTTCTTCTTCTTCTTTGATCGATTGTTTGCTTTTTCTCTTTTCTTGGGGTTGAAATATTTCATGTTGAATCATTATTTTGGTGTGTATCATAGTCTAAAATATCGATAATATCGATGAAATATCGAGATATTATCGTTTTTTTCGAATCACGGATATTTCGAAACGTATTCATGCACATATCGTATGAATATCGAGAATATCAACGATAATATTGGAAAATATCGACGTTGATAATTTCGCTCACACTTCAGCAATATTTTGTTACAATATCACAAAAATATCGAAAATATCGATGTAATGAAAAAAAAAGGGAAAAAACACAAAGGAGATTCAAGGTGTTTCCTCTTGTAAAATTAGTCATCCTTGGTTTGCTTTGTATTGTGGGGTCCAAGTGGTATAATCAACTTCAATTAGTTAAATTCATCATGCAATGCATTTCCTTTCAATTTTTTGTGATAAACTAATAGATAATTGACTAAATAAACATCCTCCAAAATTTCAATAAAACTTTTCAAGTTTTTCTTACAATTTCGTGGTTTTTATTCAATTTTTATCGATATCGATAATATCCCGATATTTCCATCGAAATTTTCATATTTTTGGACTACTAATATTTCCGATATCACCGATATTTTAGACCTTTGTGTGTATTAAATGAAACAAAGTCCTCCCTTTTCCCTTTCTCTCCGTTTCATGCTTTTTATTTTAAAATGATATTTAATATATTTCACGCAAAATAAGCGTGATCTTTTCTTCTTTTTTTGGCCAAAATATCATTGATAAAAGCCAAAAAGCTCGATTAAAATAGTCACACAGGCAACCAATTACACCTTCAAACCCAATATACGATTTAATAGGGTATAAAAGATAATCACGGCTACAATACACCCCCAGTCAATAGGGTACAAAAGATAATCATGGCTATGGTACTCTCCCAATCACAGCTCTAAGGACTCGAATTTAGCAGCAAAACAATGTAACATGGCTTTACTCTAGCGACTTTTTCACAAAAAGTCGAAAAACCCCCAAAGTGTATAATATACTATAGAAAGCGAGTTTTTTTATTTATTAATTTATAATTTTTTATTTAAAAAACATTTTTTTATAAAACCCAAGTGCCAATAACCAAACCCAGTTGCACCAAGTATGTTTGAAGTTAGGGTAAGCTGGTTTGCTTCTCAACATGTACTTCACTATAAAATTAATGGAAATTAACAATGCTGCTAAATATTAATTAATTTTAAAACACAGAAGTAATATGGATAAGTATCTTTGTGAGTGTGTTATTACATGATGTGCATTATTATGCACACTATTTTGTCTGTAATCAATCAGTTCATGTGTGCTGTTGACCCTGCAGCCATATCTTTAATTTATGGGACACCTCTTATAGTTATACAGGATGTATAAGCCAGTCGTATATATTTTGCCCAATTAGCTCTATGATTATCAAATAATTAATTAATCTTAAGCTGATCATCATTGGGGTTTACTGAAGGCAATTATTGTGGTTATTAATAAATTAATATCTTCAAGAACTAAATAGAATTGAAGTAACACTCATTTTATCAATAGAATGAATATTTTAAACTGAATATTTTTTCATGTGAACTGACTAGCGAGTGTATGATGCGCAAAGATTGATGAAAGAGTCGAATTTGGGGACATTTTTGGAGGAGATGAGTTTGACTCTAAAATCGATCTTTGCGGGTTTGAGTCCAAATCCAGATCTGAAAATTTCTGTTAACAAAATTAAGCATGGCATTTTTTGCATTTTTGGATGCCGATATGAGATCCTACACAAACAAAACAATGGAAGTTGCATTGCATGGAGATAGTGGAGGAGATGGGTCTTTGTAGATTTGCAAATGTTGTTCTTAGAGTTGAACTGAATTGAACATATGTCGAACTTGAGGGGCATTTTGGTCTGGAAAGAGTTACATTAGTAAAACCCAATAGCAAGCAACTGGATTATTGGCCTAGTTAATTACATATTGGTTTACAAACTAAAATGGCAATTACGTATACGTATGCAATGGGTATATAATGTATATAGTATTTTACCCCTGCATATATACAGAGATACGTACATATATAAATATATATACTTTATCAATAAATTAATTACTAAATGTAGCAAGATGCAGGCATTGGCATCAATAATTAACAAATTAATTATTCTTGGCATGAAGAAGTATCTGGATATGGATATATATATACAAGGTTGTGTGCGGCACGTAAGGTCTCAAAAACCAGCCTAAGACGAAATTAAGTAGAGTAAGCTTTGGCCATTGGAGAAGCAAAGGATTATATTCTTCTGCTGATCATGAAATAATCATGGCTCTCTCTCTCTCTCTCTCTCTCTCTCTCTCTCTTGTAGCCAAGGCTACCTCCACCCAGCCATGACTTCATCTGTACGTACTGCTACAAGACAACACAAACCATACATATACTATTGTTCAACTATATAATATAATTGCTTGCTAACCAGTATTGAGCAACTATGCCAGTGAATGTAACCGACTTTTCCATTTTTTTAATGCAACAAGTCATCCATGAGAGAGAGAGAGAGAGAGAGAGAGAGAGAGAGAGATTTTGTGGCTTCTGAGCCACTCAATGGAACATGTTTGTTGCAACTAAGCAACCCAAAACACCAAAATGATTAAATATTTATTCAAACTTTCAATGTGTAACAGAATGAATGAATGAATGAATGACTGAATATGTGTGTGTATATGTCCATCAAATTATGAGATCAAATTCACAACACAAGTCACAAGGTTTTTGTGTTTTTTGCACAATCAATTTTAGGCATGCACAGTAGAAAACATAAGATTAATGATTGGGATCTACCTAATTATAATACAGACAGAGAGGGTTGAGAGAGGTAGATCCAATAATGATATGTATGTTCCAAATTTTAGTGAGGTCACTACTCTCTCAGTCTCTGATTAATTATTACAGAAAAGACATCCTTTTCCCTCTCCCTCTCATGACAAACAATGTGTTTGCTGAGCTTGTGGGCATGCTTAATCAAACTAATTAATTAACAAGTGATCAGCACGGGTCTAATTTAAAATGGTATTAATAAGTTCATTATAGCCAACGGGTCTAGCCGAGTGAAAAGGACATTGATTTGCAGTGTGTGAGAAAACCTCCCTCCGCCTTCTTAACTGGTCAAAAAAAAATGTTCATTATGTATCTTTGTAATTGTAATTAACATTTAGAATTAAAATATTGCTCCTAAAATAAAATTCACCTTTGCTAGATCTGAGTATCAATATGACAGAGTCTATACCTGGAAGTTCTGACTTAAAATGCTCACTGCTAGCTAGCTAGTTGACCCATTTTCTTTTTCTTTTTTCCTCCTTTTTAGTCATTTTTTTCTTTTATTTATACAGAGAGAAGGAACAAATAATTTGGATTATTTACAAATATACTTAATTTTTGGAGCTGACTTGTGAGTAAAATATATTTTAAAAAATATAATGTTAAATTGTGGATAATTTAAAAGGATGACAATCAACTAAAAAGGAGCTTGACAAAAAAAATTATAAAATATATACAGAAGCCAAAGTCATTGTCCAAAAAATTGAGTGGTTCAATATGAAATTAGTGTTGAAATTAGATTTAGAGAAGGAAAATAACATATCCCTGCCACTGTCATTCTCCAAATTCAGAATTGAATCAATATGAAATTAGTGTTGAATATGATTTTTCTCTTTATTATTGCTCTCTCTCTCTCTCTCTCTCTCTCTCTCTCTCTCTCTCTCTGCTGCTGCTACTTGAGAGTGGAAGTGGTGGGTGTTAAATAAAACTGAAAGATTACGACTTAATTAATTGAGATTTTCAAGTGTATTTTTTTGCTTTCAAGGGACACAACAACCACCCAATACTCATATTACAACGACCAATTTCTTCATGGCTACATGTGCATCTCAAACAGAGCAAGAAACAAATTATTAAAAAAGATTAAGCTTTAAAACCCAAATTATATAAACAATTAAATTAAAAACATCTGTTCTTAGATATTACACTCACTTTTTCTTATTTTGGTGATTACCACAGCAATAGATAATAAATAAATAAATAAATAAATAAAAAGGGGAAGTTTATAATTTTATTTTATTTTTTGGGTATTAATATTATTGAGGCATGTGCAACAAGGGAAAATTGGTAGAGGTCTGAAAAGCCAATGTGGTGCAGATTGATTGCTCAAAACAAGGCATGGGAGTGGGCAATTAGAGGTTGCAATTTGCAAATAGGTTCATGAGAATGAGACACGAGATTTTTAATCAGCACAAAACATGACCTTAAGCAGGTTGGGTTTATATCAATGTGGGGACATTAATTGCTTGACATCCTAATCAGAGTTTGGGCTTCATCAGGAAGATAAACCTAGCCCAATGATTTGCTAAATATAAAAGATAAAAAATAAAAAAAAAATTATGCCAGTAACAACTCCATCAGAAAAGTATTTCCTAAAAAGAAAAGGTTGCACTCTTGATTTGTTCGCCAATGGGGTCTAGCCAAGGAAAATGGTGCATCGACTTGCAAATTAGTGATCTCGGAGTTCAAACCCTAATAGCAACGTGGCATGTGTGTGTAAGTACCCCCTCCCCTTATACTTTAGACTATCTTTCAACTCTCTTTTTTAAACTGCTTCGAAGGTGCAAACTGAGCTATTGCCTTCTTGATTTATTAAACAAAACTCGTCATACATTATCTCAATATTTAGAGAGCGCATTTTGTGCATTGGTAGATGCAAAAGAGTTATCCAATTTTTATACAACTTTTGTTTCTATATTTTTTCAGTTTTCCACTGAATACTTATGAGTGCCTAAAAAGAAAATCATTGGGTTTTACCTCTCCCACTCCTCCACAGCAGAACCAAAATGTTGAGGCTAAGTGTACACCAAGAAGTAGATATGAACCACACTCTGGTCAACCATGTTACTGAAAACTTATGGCATCATTAGCGGACCATGTCTACAGCAGAGCTAATCAAACTCCCCTAGGCTCAACGAACACAGACGTAGTCCTTGGAGGCACAGTAAAACATCCTGCAGAAGCGTTGTACGTAGATCTCTTGACAATTTCATCAGTTGACATTACCTAGACAAAGTTTATGTTAAAGAGCTATAAGAAAACAAGTCAAGGAAGTCTACACTTGAAGCAATTTCAAGTGATATGAACTCAGCAAGTAGATATGAGCTGGAAGAAGAAACAATATGAAAATAACAGCCTTAATCCCAACACGTGAATGATTTACCTGCTCAGGATGCAATTGGAGAGTCCTAGCCTGAAGAGAAGGACTTGCAAATGACACCTCAGTTGGACATGCATTGACGATAACCACAATGTATGAGTAGCTGTGCAGCACAAATGTTTATAAATGAATTATTCTACCTGTCATTGGCATCATCAAAAAATTTAAGGTTTGAGATATTGATACTGACATTGGATCCAGCTGAGATAACCCTGGCACTCCTTCATAACCATCTTCAATGCTCATTACTATGACTCCAGGGACCAGTGAAGGACCAGTATTGTGGAAACGTACCCGTTCCTAGAAAATTGAATATTATGTATTAAAACTTGGGGAGTGAATTTGGTTTGTTGTCCCTTAGTGTTTGCATTCTCAGAGCATTTTCAGCTCATAATCTTCTGCTGTTATACAACAAGTATGGATATACTTTTCCTTCAATTTCAGTTCCAGGATAAAAACTTATTACTTTTGTATTAGAACATAAGTGTGTGTACCTCTCACCTGAATAGCATTTGCTGTCCTCAAACGGAAAAGTGGCGAAGAGTACCTAATACGTAACAAATTTGAGAAATTTTCCACAGCAGCGATGATGTGACTCTTCTGAGGCTTAAAGGATGGATCTGCTAATCTTGGCTTGAATCTGAAAAAAAGAAACAGAACCAGAAATTATTAATGGACAAAGTATACCAGTCACTATAAAGGGTCTGATGCCAGATACACCATTAGCAAGGGTTTCTGCATCAAATGTCAACCTCACTAAGAGATATACAGGATCAAATGATGTGGAAATACATTAGTGCTTACAGCGGCCAGCTCTTTTCATTTTTCTCTTTTGGAGGAAGGCCAACACCCCAATTGTTAGAACTATAAGTGAAGTCCAGCCTGAGATTCATACCAACCAAACATAACATATGAGAAGGACGGAGACATGTTACAGCTGGCATTCATTACTCAATTAGAAAATATGACAAAGGAGTGGGATTCTACTTGGAACACAGAAAGCATCCAACTTGAAACTTGGAAGTAGTCTTATGATGGAGATCATATACCCATTCTAGAAGTTAAAAAATATGATTGCCCAAAATATTTTAATTTTATGTAAAAATCATAATTTAGATAGGAACTTGAGAACTAGAAATTGACCTATTGAACCAATCACCAGAATTGTACGAGTCACGATCAAGTGATTTTGACCGGAGTATCTCATCGCCGGAGTGGAAAAATGGTATTCCCTAAAATTAGGAAATCATTTAAATAATGATTGATGATACAATATACCAGAAAATTAATTATAGAAAAACTCATCATTAAACATATAAATAGTGCTAACAGCCTGCTAATATTGACATCATAAAATCACAGTCCCAACTAAGGTTAGTCAAGCTTGCTGAAAATGGTCAACTAATGAAGTCGGAATATATTTCATTTGGGGGTACTATACTAAGTGTCAATGCAAGTTCATTCTACTTGAAACAAATGTTAAAATTTGGATCTCTCCGTTACTCACACGGAATCCATAAGAGGCTGTTCCCCCAAAATGACCTGAATTTAAGAAACGTCTTGTAACCAATAATAAGGATAAAAAGACAAACTCGCCAGCCTTTTCATAAGTATCACTTTATAGTACACTACAACCACTTCATAGCCTAAAGTCAACTCAATTGTGTAAAACAAACATCATATAGAGAAAAATGAAAACGTACATGAAGTAATTAATTAACTTTTAATAGCATTTAAAACCTGTGCTAGTGCTATTATACTTGTCGCCAAGTGATTTATCCTGCATCTCTCCTCTACAGAAATTTCCATTGGAGTCTACAAGTAATGTATTGAGTCAGAACAGAAATTAAAAATGAAGTAAAATAAATGCTGTAGAAGTACATTGATCATACCTTCAGACTCACTATGTCAAACAGAGTTTCATTGTCATGAGCCGAAACATAATTGATCTGGAAAACAATCCAAGTAATCAATGTTATGATTTTTCCATGTTAATAAACATCAGTGTACCTTTAAAACATCAATATGAGAAAATACATTAATATTGATGATCCTAATGTTGATATCTATTTGGAGGGGCATATGAAGAGAGAACATTGATGATCCTAATGTTGATTCTTTCCATAATCTTTAGAGAGTACCCTTTGATGAAACTCTCAATGCCACGAGGTATTTTTTCACTTTCCTTATCTCAAACTATCTAAATATTGGATTGGACTCTGGATTCACTATCTCATTGGATCCTCAGGGTTTCCATTTCTCACCGGCAAGTATCGAAATGACATTAGGACTTGCTAAGCCCACTTGACCGCTGGCTCTCACGTATTGATCTCAAATCACACATTCACTAAATCGGTTGAGGGTATAAAAATATGGCTCAAACAACATCAAGTATATTCAAACTGGTGATCATAGACACAAAATCGCAAGAACTAAAGTCATGAATTCGGATGTGGATCCTTACAGTTTCAGTAGGACATAAAGTATATGCTACAGGTGTCCCACCATATGTCAATATTTCCGATCCTTTTACCTGCAGAAATCAACACATATAAATGCCAAGGTAGTTCATTTTCAGCTAAAGCATCAACAGAAACAAATGGTATGGTGTAATTGTGTAAGAGACAAATCATTCAGGTAAAAATAACACTAGAACAATGAGCTTCTGTGTGAATGGTAGGAATTCATTGCTGATGTCAGATTAATGGATTGTATGAGTTATTCCAGGCTAAAATTAAATAACTGAAAAAATGGATTGTGGCATACAGCCATATTCAGCAATAGTTGCTGCAATCTATGATTTATGGGAAGAGACATGGAAGATTAGACGAGGTCAAAACAAAAGAACAAGTTGTTCATCAAATCGTAGATGAAATCAAAATGAATTAGCTCTCTTGTAGCAGAGAAATCTTCCAAGCTTAGATCACTAGATTAGAAGCTAATTAAATTTGTCCAGTTATCCATTGTTCCCAAAAGCAGGGCCAGACCTGGGTTTTTGGAGGCATAGTGCAAGTTTAGATATTAGACAATATACTGCAACAGACTTATCCTCTGGAATTAATGTATACCTCTTTCCCTTTACAATTGGTTAGAACAAAGTCCCTCAGATTTGCAGCCATGCCAACCTGAATTACCATACTTGAATTAGATATAATCACATAAGAAAAAAGGAATTATGGCTTACGACGACTTCTGCAATATCACCCAAAGGAAGAAAATAAGATGTGGATCCATATGTCATTTAAATAGTTACATAAATGTTGACCAAAAAAAAAAACTTCAAAGAGATGAGAAATGACATGAAAAAGAAACTTCAAAGTACCCATCCACAGAGAACTTCGTTTCTGACTGAAAGTTCTTATCCCCCAGTGGAAGAAACCTATCAGTTCTAGTCTGCTAATACAGCAGATTCCAACAATACAGCATTGTTGCCATCTAACATATTTTCATGATCGATTTGTACAGTGGACTAAGAAAATAATGGAGTCCAGTGTCTGGTCAAAAAGAAAATGCTAGAAATATGAGAATGCACCAAGATGAGATACCTGAATGTGATCCTTTGATTCAGCAAGCATGTGTTCTGCAACAGCTTCTGGACCATGATCGTGACCATTAGGCTACACAAGCAAAGAATATATCTACTAACTATTAGTACTGAAACAATGATATATTCTACACAAGAAAGCACTTTTCCTCATAGTAAGATTCAAAAGTGTAGTAATATCCATATTACTACTTCAGTTATACAACACAAGATGTATGAATAGAGCAACGCTCTTTTTCCATATATGTTGATCATGCAAACTGCACCTCACCTTATCCCCATCTTGAGTGATAGTGAGACACACCATGTCAAACTATTTCATAAGGGAGCACCCACTCTATTCATACATGCATATATAGTATATGTATGCAACTTAGCACACGTTAGCAAGAAGCCAGCATTTAATTTGAAGTATTCTTACTACCCGATACGTGATTATATACCTGCAAGAGTAATCCAGTCACAAATCCTTGCTGAAGAGGATGGCCAAATGGAGATCCACCAAGTATTGCATCCCGTATTCGATCATTGAAACTAATAGATTCCCAATACACAGGTAATAAGAATACTCAACATAATAAGGCAATTCTCTCTAGATAAACCAACACATAGCTATAGGCGCTAGGCAGTGAGAAAAAGAAGGGAAACGCTAGTATATTTAATTCCCACTGAATTCACATTTGACTAAGACAAGACATTCCAGTACAAGGTTGAAGTTAAACCAAGGTACCTATCTATTTCTGTGTCTCTTCTGAATATTTGATAAGGAGAGAAATAAATCAAAAAGAAGTACTGATATTAACCCCATACAATCCCATTTCCTAGTTCCAACACAGTAAGGAAAACAAATGTTACTCCATTAAAGGGAAAATGAAAAATGGTACCTCCCAATTCCAGTTCCATGAATGTTCAACTGTGAGGCATTTATTCCGCGCCCATTGTTGGCAACTTCACCAAAATCCCATCCTTCACCATATCTTGATCAAGGGGGTAAAAAGGGAACATTGAGCCAAAATCATGCTATATATTCAAGAACCATAAACAAAACAACAGGTCCATAAAAAAAATTCAAGAATTTCCAAAGCCACAATAATAGAAAGTGCCTTAAATGAAAATATTGAGTAGCTCGAAACTTACATATAGATACTTGAACCATCAACTCCATCCCTTTCCTTTGTTAGGCTGCAGAGTGCATCTTTTGCTTTCACCTGTGCACAAATTAGTAGGTTTAGGCCCATGGCTATTGCACATCCACTCATTGCACCATGTAACTGGCTTATTAGAGCAACATACCATTGTTCTTCTCATTATATGACCCATAAGATCAAACCGGAATCCATCAACCTGCCAAAATAGTCAGATGATTAAATCATTTCAGAATCTCCCGTTAAAACTTAGAAAGGATAAAAGTTCAAACCTTTTACAATCCAACAATAAATCAGTACACATTATACATATAAAATAATAATAATTCATGCTGACCAGGGATAAAAGAGTTTTCATTTCAAATGTGACTATGAGAAGCTGCTTTGAGGTATTTAAGACACCATTTGATGGGTTAACTCTCACCTTATAATCAACTGCCCAGTGCAATAGATCATCAACAATTAAGCGCTCAACCATAAAATGCTCACTAGCAGTGTTGTTCACACAGGTACTATGCTCAATAAAGCCATCTGTATTTCTTCTCAAGTAGTATCCTGGAACAATCTGTAAATAAACTTTAAATCACAACAGAAGAATGGACAAACCAAACAGGAAGAGATGTAAGACAGGACAGCAGTCTATATGGGATCTAAAGACAAATCACGACCTTATCAAGAACAGAATTATCATCAACTGGCCCACTACCATGCAAGTGATTGTAAACAACGTCCAAGACAACACGAAGGCCAAAACGGTTAAGTGCCTGCAACCAGCAACCAATATAACCTTTTTCCCATTATTTTTCACCCAATTAAACAGGAGGCATACAAACGAACACTATAAGCAAAAAAACAGGAAAGTCAGAGGAGAAGAGGGAGGGAGGGAGGGAAAGAGAAATTATTTTGTATCTCCTGAAATACAGCAAGTCAATGGAATTCGAAAAAGAAAGAATATAGAGCCAGTTAGGAAAACAGATGCAAAACTTAAATTGACTGTGCATTACATAATAATTATCTACGTCACCCACAAGAAGCATTAAACACAAGATTCTTGGCACAGTTAGTGAAGTGACAACACAATATCCAGACCTGAACCATCTTCCTAAACTCAATTGCACGGTATGTTCCATTTGCATTACTTGCATAGCTTCCTTTAGGGACCCCCCAGAGAACAGGGTTGTACCTTCAAAAGACAGAATGAAAAATAAAGATCAAGCCAAAATGTAGCTTAAATTGACAATGAAAAACAAACTGGCAGGAGCATACCCCCAATTATACCCATCATCATTTTGGATAGCCGTAATTAGAGCTTGCTGCTCATCTGAATCTGAAGGAAACTTTTCAAGCACCTCAGGATCTGGCCATATGTCATACAGAGGAGTGGTTACAAGACAATTTAACTACTTTAAGCCCAACCACATTTTATTTCTGCAACACCAATCTATACACAGATAACTCGTACATCATAATCTGCTTGGTATTAACATCAATGCGAAAGGACCTTTTCCATTTGAACTTGTTTTCCCATGATGTGAGAACCCCTGAATGGGAGCCGACCCCACTCATGTCCCACATGCTTATCTATAATTCTTAATTACATATCTCAGCGCATTTTCTCTATGACTTCAAATGGAGCCAGATCTGGCATAGACTTGTTATTCTTTTCGGGATCCACAGACACATACGTACTTACATACAAACTGTATATAAACATTACTCAGCACCACATATATGTTCTATAAGAAATCACCAACTACATCAAATTCAAAGAAATTCTCAAGAGAGAGAGAGAGAAGAAGAAGAAGAAGAAGAAAGAAGCAGGAGTACTGAAAATAATTCAACTTTGCAGTAATAATGAACTTTTCCAGGCTGGAAAGCATACCTACAACCAAAAAAGAATATTGTTTTATCTATTTTTTAAGTGTAGGGATTGAGAGAGAACAATGAATTCCCTTACCTACACTCTTCCAGTTCTCCTTCTCATCATCAACACCTGCAAATTGGAAGGCTGGCAGTAGATGAACATGAGTTATACCAGCATTTGATAATTTCTTCAAATGAATTGCACCTGCTGAGTCCTTCAAGCATTTAAATACATACTGTTAATTGGTAAACTCTCATAGAATTTACTTTTCCTTTCATCCATCGTGTAAGATCCACATGAAACTGAATAACTAGAATGCTTACAAAAGATCAATCAGATGAAACAAGCTTGTTCAAGACACACAAACAAAGGAAACTAAGCATGACCTGTTCCGGTGTGCAAAGCTTACCCACTAGACAATCACTCATGAAAATGTTTCTTTACATTTTAATTCTTAAGTTTTTAATTAGTATACTTGGGTAACACCCCTCTTAATACAGAAAATTTCATATCTTCTAGGAACTACATCAATCATCAGGGCAGAATAACAGAATTACCTGCAAAGTGAAGGCAAGATATCCACCACGAAATTCAGGATGCACAGCCTGGTCACTGGCACTGTAATGGCAACTCAGTATATTAAAATGAATGTAAACCTACAGAGTTCATACAATACCAAAGCTAGAATCATATGTGGACAAACAAACACATATTACTCATTAAAAGTTAAACATAACATATATCAATAGAGATCTCTTTCTAGAAAAGTGGCTGAAAGTGGCATCATATTTCTTTTTGTCGCAAAGTGGCATTATATAGATACCCGGATTTATGTTGCACTGGAGGAGAGAAGGGGAGAGAGAGAGAGGTTTTGAAGTGATAAAGCATAAAAATTGACACCAGACGTCTCTTTCACCAACAACTCTTCTATGAAGCTAAACACAACTTGAAATCCTATAATGTGTAATCTTTAAGTTGTTTTATGATTTTCATACATAATTTCTGAAAGTAAGAATTGAAGCTGAGTTCATAAATACTATAAATCACATGAAAACTAGTGATTACCTGAAATCTCTTATGTGCAACTCATAAATACTTATGTCAGAAAAAGAAAGTATATCAGGTTTCTCATCTACCAATTTATCCCATCCTTCAGGTTTTATATTATCAGAATCAAGATTGACCAACAATGTCCGCCTGCTATCTGATGAGAGCCTGCTCCAACAAACAATTAAAAAATATTAAATTATGGGAAATATCAATGTGCAGGCATATAAATCAATGTCCATGACTAATTATATACTACCGGATAGCAGTGCTGCATAACTTTAGAATATGAAAACACCTTAGGTATTATCGGATAACTGTTGGCTAAATGAGACAACCAGCATACCCTCTGGCATATGGATCGTTTGCATAGCATTTTTCAATTCTCAAGGTGCTAGGATGATATACAGACACTTCATACACGTAATAGCAGCCTTCCCAACTTTTTGGTCCTTTAGTACTCCAAACACCATTAAATTCCTCAAGTTGCACTACCTCTAGGGGACTCCCACCTGATGGATCTTTATAAATGCAAACACATACTTCCTGCTTTGGAAAAACAAATGATTGCTTAAGCAAGTAGGACCGAGAGAGCATTATTAAAAACCTTATAAAATATAAGATACCTGAGCCGTAGGCGCCCAAAGGTAAAGTGACACTGATTGTTTTGAATAAAGTGCACCAAGGGGACCATTATATGAGAACAAGTCATCTAGGATACCAGGTAATTGCAGACCAGTAGCATCACTGCACCTTCCATCAGCTGTATAACATGAAAACAGATAAAACATATATTCACTGGCTGGAAATTAAGCAACTGCAATTGAACTATTATGTTGATCAAGATGCACACAAGGTAGTGACTCTATGTTCTGTTATAAAAGTGTTAGAAATGGTGAGTTTTATGTATTTCAGCACTCTCCATCGCATGTAGGCCTCAACACTCCCCTCATGTGTAAGGCTACAGATCAAAATTTGAAAACAGAGGGTAATAATCAGTGTTCAAATTTTTCTTCACCAGTTTATAAGACTTAGGAAGACAACTGCTAATCTAATTGTGCATTTATCATAACTGACTGGCAAAGAACAAATGCAACAACGTTCTTACAATTGAAAGTAGCAACAGCCACTTGGCATTTGAGAAGAGGTTTGGTGTCCAAATCGGGGGGCACATTAAAAGCTCTGTAATCTTTGATATGAGGAAATTTTTCTTTCACCTAACAACAATCATTTTGATACATGGTCAGTTCTAAGAAGTGTTCAACTTATCAAGAAGTTACATTAGGCAAAAACCAGCAATAAGATGGTACATCCAAGCAAACCACAAACGACCAACAACAACAACCATTGATAGGTCCAAAATAAAAATAAAAAGAACACTGCTTGAACAGAAAACATAGCGTCTTACATTTTCTGGAAGCCCGTGTTTATCTTCTTCAAGCTGAACTTTTACATCCTCACCTGTTAGCAAAGAAGTCTCATCATACTTGATGCTTAGATTTGAAATAATTATGATTCACTACTGAGTAAGAGTTGGTAAAGTCCTTACCTAGAATTCCATCACTTGTAAGAGATAAAGCAGCAGTTTTACTAGCCAATAAATAGCAGGAACCATTTCCAACATACACATTCCAAGCAATAATTGATTCACTAACCCAGAATGCCCTTGAATACAACAAGCTACCCTGCAACCCACCGATCATAACTTAGCACGAACAGCGAAAAAGATCAACCTCCATGGTATGGCCATATCATAATTCAATTTACCATTTTAATCATTCATTCTTTATCTATAATGTCAGTGACTCCAACCACAACAGTAAAAAAGTTTAATCCTTTAATTAAAACCCACAACAAATTCAAATTTATTCATCTTCTGTTTCTTCAAATTGGCCATTTTTTTAAACTACTTGGGTTCCAATAATGAAGTACACTTCAAATTTCTTGTCTTTTGGTACCAAATTTCAATGCAACATTAGCTTCCGAAAAGCATGGAAAACACTCTGGAAAATCTCAACAGGTTTTGGGAGCGAGAGCAGAAACCTGAGAGGTCGAAGTGGACTCCTCTGCAGACATGGATAAGGAGGAGGCCGAGCACTGCAAATTGGGTTTTCTGAAAACCTTGGCGGAATGGAGTGGAAGTGGGAGAAAGGGTTTCGCTTTGGAGGTGAAACGGCGCCGTAGAGAAGATGAAGGGCACGTGGCGCCGCGTCGACGAGGGAAATGGCAGTTGACAGTTGGAGCAGTTGGTGATGGGTAAAGAAGAAATGGAGAGGTATATAAAGGCATTGGTTTTCCTTCAGAGAAAATGTCTGTGTGAACCTCTGAATTTTGCTGGCTTTCAGATCATTTCTGTTGCTCTCCCCACTAAAAATTCTTTCATTTTCTTCTTCTCTGTTTTTTTTTTGAGTTCTTCTGTAGTCAGTTTTATTATAAATTGCTGTTGATAAATGATTGGATATTTAAGAGTAGAGCTAACCAAAATGACAATTGTTCTTTCCAAAAAATGAAAAGACAAATTGCTACTCACCTTCTTCCTGACTGTTACATAATGTTATCCTTGAATTAGTATTTCACCAAGATGACAATTTTTTTTTGGACTAACCAAAACGACAACTTACAACTCAAAAGAAAACACAGAGCTGCGCGGCAGCCCAACCTCATTTGCCAAGGTGGGTAGAATGGGATTCATTCCCATCGCTAGAATGAACGTGGGGTCACAACAAATCTGATTCTTGATGCCTGATGTTGAAAAGAATTGTGTGGGATGGGAAAGGGATGAAAGGGAATCAAATTTTTCATGCCAAAAAATACCCCTCACAAATAAATTTTTTTCATATGAAAAATTGTAGCCTTTGGAAATAAAACATATTTTGTTTAGCGGCATAATTAAAATGTTTTTCATTTCGTCATGATAGATGGTAAACAACTTAATTGGAATGCATGACTTATATTCTTGATTAACCCGATTCCTGCACGATGGATTGTAACTCACAGGACAGAACCATGATTTAATGTTCGAAAAGACAATAGATGGATTGAAAGAAAACAAAAATAGATGGACAAGAATATAACTTGTTATTAAAGGTAGATTATTTTGAGAATACAATAACTAATGAATCAGAGAAAAGTATGCAAATGAGGTGAATGACGACAATAATGCCACTTAAGATCAAATTTAGACAAAACTGACATACAATATTGAGGAGAGGACTTGGGAGGATGGATAATAAGGCCCGAATTTTAAGAAAAATAAAATAAAAAAGTGATTTTGTCAATTACCAAAATGCACTTCACCTTTCACACCATGGTCGTGGCTTACGCTCTCATGCCAGACCTTATTTAGAGAATCTCCAAGAGGCAAATGAAATAAGCAAAATTGTACTATAACAACTTAGGTGACATGTTGTCTAAAGCCATCTCCAACTATGTTGGGGCTAAACTCAAATTTTCACCCTCCAAAATACAACTATTCATGTATTTTCAAGACTCAAAAAAAAAATGTCCTCCAACCCTACAGACTCAGAAATTTGAGTCCGCAACTTTATTAGATTTATTTTTGTTTCAACATTCGTGATTTAATTTTCTAAACATTTTAATCTAAAGAAATTGAAATTCCATAAACATAACATTTTTCTTCACTTAAAATTAAAATGAGAATGACATTTGTAGAGTTTGAGAGTGGAATCTCATTTAGATAAATTAAAAATATTATTTTAATTTCAACCATTGGATCTTCTTTTTCTCGTTAAAATCAAGTTGGAAAAAATCTGTGCCGTTTATATCTATTTGAGAAAGTTTGAAAAATCACAAAAGGTTGGTTCCCATTGCTTGACACGTGGCCAGCTTTTAAAGGCTCCAAAAGATTAGATTAAAAAATATATATTATTAAAAAAAAAATTTTAAAAAAACAAGAAGATGCATCATTGGTTTTCAAAGGGAGCTATTGGATTCCAACGTCCCCTTGATGCGAGCCTTCCACGCGTCTAGCAAGTTAGCTTTGTCCTGCCATTCCTTCACGTGCTGCGCAAGTTGGCTTCGTCTTGGTGCCCACAGAAATTCACCCATACTGGAAAGTTGGGCCAAATTCCGCCAAGATTTGTCTGACCCAAATTACCACTCCTCCCTATACATAGTTGGAGAAGGTTTTCAGGGCTATAATCCTAAAATTTGGGTTTGGCCCTCATAGTTGGAGATGGTCTAAGCATTTGCCTCATGAATAAAGTTGGTCACCCCAAGGGACTAAGCAATGTAAGTGTATAAATTGGGCCAATTTGTTCACTTTGAAATAGGCAATATTGAGTTGTTGGGAAGAACAGACGTATTTTGCCTACCCATTTGCCTCTTCCCCTAAAGGCAAGCCAAATGAGGTTTGCCTACTATTTTGCCTCTTCTTTTGGAGATGTTCTTAGCCGTGACACAACAATGTTGTAAATGCGTCCAAAAGTTGTGGGGCCTAATTGTCAAATTCCTCACTCAGCATGTGCCTTCATAATTATCATATGGCTCAATGGTTCAAGGTTCAAACTAAAGAAAGCAACATCCACAAACTTTTACTTCCCTTTAATTTTTATTGACTTGTTGCCTTAAGTCTAAACCAACCCTAAAGCCTATATTCTGGAATAATTCCAGTTAAATTTGGTCTTAATTTGCTATTACAACTAGTTTAATTACCAACTGAACCTTTTGCATCATAAATCTAATTAGATGCCTTTGATGGGATTATGGCAGACACTCACAATCAAGTTGTATGTTTGGTGTCCATGCTTCACAAAAAGCAAAATCTCTGGGAGATTTGTGATCATTTGTCATGCTCATATCTTCCATCATTATGCTACTTTGATTTGATGTACCAAGAAAAAGCAAAAGTGAGATGAAATAGCAGGAGCACAATTATGGCTTTTAATTTAACAATACCATCTTTCTGAAATTTGGTTACCATAATTTGGAGATTCTAAATTGATCTCCCATTAATTTCACATCAACTACAGAATTTAGAGCAGCTAAATGCTGAAAGAGATATAGATTCAAGTCTCCATCCAACATATATATGCTAAATCAAACAAGTTAGGATTTTTCATTTCTAAGACTGGCTGGTGTTTGAAACAATTTTCAAACTGAGGCATTGTGGCCATCCATTTCATGCTGCTACCTTTGCATGTGTGACAGTGTGAAAAAGATGGGCAGCCTTAGAAAATCATGTAACTAAAAAGTAAAAAAGCAGTTTTGGTCAATGCAGAACAAGCTTTTGGTACTTGGTGATGGGTGAAGAATCAGAACCAGGCTCATCACAGTGCACCAGGCTTCTCTTGTTGCTGAAACAGCTAATGTCACTGCTAATGCAAGAGTCTTGGTGCAGAAGACGCTGCCGCGTTGGGGGGAAGATTGCAACCGGTGGAATCTCAATGGATTTGAGCTGGGGAGGAGGGTGCTGCCACTGAGGCAGAGGTCCAGCCAGGAGAAGGTTTTGAAGGAGTGGTCCGGCTTCGATTACTGCTTGCAGTAGCTTACCCTTCTCCGGCAATACTAATGGCTTCTCAGCTCCCAATTTTGAGGCAGCTTGTGGTTGTGGCGACAATGGTTGTGGGATCGTAATTCGGTCTGAATTTGGTGATGCAGTGATGGTTTCATCAGAGTCAGAAGAGGCAAAATGTTTGTTGTTTGAGTCCCTGCCTTTTGATTCAATATCCTCATTTTGTGCAGCAACTACTTCTTGATCTTGTTGTTGTTGCTGTTTTTGCAGCTCTTGTTGGAGCATGAGCTTGTCCAAAACTAGCCTTCGGCATTTTGCTTGAGCCTCATCTCTCTCTTGGACGGTTCTGCTTAGGAGATCTTTGAGCTGAACAAGTTCTTCTTCTCTCTTTGAAATCTTCTCCTTCGCTGACAAAATTGTTGTCTCAAGCTCCAAGGTTGTGCACAGAAGAGAATGCTTCAACTCTTGTATCCCCTGCAGCCAAATCAAGAAAATAAATTAGACATGTTCATAAAAGAAACTAGCAGAAAGGGCCAATTGGGTCTTTTTCAACTTGAGAAAACAGAATTTCAGAAACTTGACAAGAATCAAATACCTCTTCCTGATAGCAAAGTTCCCAAGGACTGCACTGAACTTCCATTAGTTGCAAGGATGCAAATGGCAGAGGCTAAGGCAAATGTTGGTGGTGGCTTACAAGTACTTGGTTTCTGCTCCCTTTCCTTCGTTTTTCTCTCCTTATCTTTCTCTTCATTCATATGAGATATGAAAGTTGAACAAAACACAAAAGGCCAAAAGCATTTATAGAAAGGTCAATTGCGCGCCAAGTGCATTCTTTGTACCCTATAAATGTACACGAGGACTAAAAAATTGTAGGAAGAAATCTGAAATTTGCAGTGAGACATAAGTCTTCATCAGCTACACCTTTTACCTTATCTCAGCCGCGCATGGTACGTGCACATGCATATTTTCACCCAAGACTGATGTAACACATAACACGTTTATTGGTTCTATTTTAAACTACACTTCTCTTAAAGAGGTGGCGTTTTAATGAAAAAATTGCATGTTTACATGTGACGGATGTGACGGGTTTCAAATAGGGGAATGTAACGCGTAGCTTAGTTGTTGATTACATTACTATTTACTAATCATATCTTTCACAATGATACGAAATCGCTACTTTTTAAAAAGAGAAACAGTAAATACAATATTAGCTTTATTATTCCATGAACTTAAATTTATGTTTGGTATAGAACACCACCTTCTCGAATTAAACATCAAAAAGAAAAAAGTCATATTTTATGAATGATTAAAGCCATTTGATTTATAACATTTTTTTCCCTTTATATTATAAGCTCAAGTGTTCTTTTTGACTCTTGAGGATAAAAATGGGACGGGGCCATGTATAAATGGTTGCTATGTTTCGTTTGGCCGCCCCCCCATTGCTCAAACTTTGATTCCACTAATTGGTAATAGTAACCAATAAAGAAATTGCGGCTCTAAAAACATAGAATGTTTTCTGGGTTAGGTTGTTTTTGTTTTATATATAGAGTACATATTATTTTATAACTTTTGATGATTGTATTTTTCGGAGAATACTAGAAACCCTATATTTTATTCATCCCTGAAAAAAGCTTATAAAATTGTTCTGAACATATCATTAGAGTAATGTATAAGATTTTAAAAAAAAAAGTACCCTAATTGCATCGGGGATCCTAATTGGACTCGAGCACATTCTACAAATTTCAACGCTTTAGATTCAAATTTTCATTGCATAAGGGATTGTTAGGAGCAATAGTCCCTAAATTATATCCCAATTTGCATATGTAATTTGTGAGTAATTGCACACACACTCAAAATTAATTTTAAATTTTATACATGATCAGAGTAACATAAAGGTTTTTTTTCTCATTACCCTTGAGAAAATGTTGATCATGAAATGCAAAACGTGACGCAACTATATCATATGTGTGGTATGTGTGTAGAATTGAAACGACCTTTTTTCTTCTTCTTTTTTTGTCTTTAACCAAATGAAATCTTCACAAAATTGGCAGAGGAGAAAATGATAGGGTCTTTAGGGTAAAAAATTAAATTTATCCACTGATGAAAGGATTAAAATTAACAGGAAAATGTGTTTATCATCCGTTCAGATTTTAAGATTTGTCCAAACAATGCTTTGCGTGTGGGTCCTCCAATGTCTAAATGCCATGATGAGTCCACCATCTCCAATTCTCCATGCCTCAGAACACATTCACATGCACACATGCAATTATATTCAACACAAATATAAATAAAAACTCGTGTGGGCTCTCGTGTGGTGCAATTAAAATGTGACACATCATAGGATAGGAAAAAATGAATATTTTCTTCCATTTCTCCATTTTTAGAGAGCATGACTGCACTCGTATAGATTTGATGTTATCTTAATTCATTTTTCCACCTGCTTTTATCGCTTGAGCAAATCTTAATCCTAGTTCTAATCGTGATATACAATTTATGTTATTCGCCTTTCTTTTTCTTTTCTTGTAAGTTATGATATAATAATCTTATGAGACCGTATAAACATTTTGATTCCCTCGGTTTATTGTTAATTAAATTTTACATCGAACGATCCACACGTTAACACGATACGAAAACCAAAAATCTTAACTTCAACATGTGGACATGAGAAAACTAGCGAGGTCCAACTAGTCAAAGGGTACTCACAATTCCAATATGTTTCAAAGTTTGTTGTCAAAACGAGTAGCTTTTTTCGGTTTTGCTTCAAGTTGGGTGATTTGTTTAGAGTTTCCTTTTTCTAGTTTCGTTCGTGCAAGAACGCGGATTGGAGTTGTAAAGGGTGATTGATCATGATGTAAGATAAAGAAAAGAATCGACCTCTTTTGTCACTTGCTTTGCTTCAAAAAGATCTTTTGCATGTGATTAGAGCGATCGGTGCTGTGGGGCCCAGCGCTCACATTCTCATAATTAGATCATAACATCAACTTATTCAAGATTAGTCCACATCATCAGAATAATTAATAAACAAAGGAAAGAAAAAAATTTAAAAAAAATCATAACCACCGGTGATTCGATGAATGGTAAGAACAAAGTACTGCAAGGAAAATTTACTAAAATCATGAGATCAGAGAAATAAAACATCTTCCCCTTAACAAACAACCACTAAAATGATGGAGTATTACAGCTACAATTTGAAATGTATCAGGTTGAGCATTCTAAACCAACATCTGCTGATGATATCAAGAGAAACTAGATCAGCATGAAACTTTACAAGTTTAGAAGCACTTACAAAAGAAATGCTCATTCACATTTATTTATTTGTGATTCAATAAACATATCTTTTCTAGAGTTGGACTTAAGTTGGAGCTTCTTTTTAAACTAAATCAGCGACGAATTGAGGCGATTTCTTCAATAAGCTCTCGCATGTGAACATTTTTAACATACAACTACTTAGGTAATTTGGTTAGAACATAGTACTGCAATGATGGAGTAATACAGCAATAGGATTGAGCATTCTAAACGAACATCTGCTGATGATATTAAGAGAAACCAGATCAGCATGAAACTTTACAAGTTTAGAAGCATTTATCCTAAAGAGAGTAATTTTATATCACAAGACTATATCAAAAGGCACAAAGACAGGAGATGACAATTACGTGTTTGCTTTTTATGTTACCAAAAGAATGTAGTGCCAAGTTGAGAATAACTGACTCAGAAATCTCTCCGCATCTTCACTTTAATTGAAATTTCCTTGTATGACGTGATCTTCTCAGCTGCTCGTCGCAGTGGCCTTGTAGATGATCTTCGACATTCCTGACCTTCAGATCTTGGGGCACTGTATCCTTCATCCTCTTTTTCCACTGAAGAACACGTTGGACCATTTTCATGAACCACATTATCACATAGAGACACAGGAAATTTGTCGCCGTTGGTCTCAACCGAGTCTTCAGTTGCTTCCTGTTCTTCAGTTTTAAACCTTGCAGACTGCCTTGTCAAACGTCTATTAGGAAACCATAAAGAATTTGTAAATATAGTGAAAACCTACTGAAAATATATACTTGCTTAAAACAATCAAACATACACCAACAAACCTTTTGTTTTCAGGCTTCTCCTTAGCTTGGACTGCTTCAATAGTAGGAGTTTCTTTTTCTAGTAATGAACATGTTGGACCACTTTCATGAACCACGTTATCATGTAGAGGATAGACAGGAAATTTGTTGCCGTTGGTTTCAAACAATTCTTCAGTTGCATCCCGTTCTTCAGTTTTAAACCTCGCAGATTGCCTTGTCAAACGTCTATTAGGAAACCATAAAGAACTTGTAAATAAAGTGAAAACCTACTGAAAGTATATACTTGCTCAAAGCAATCAGACATACATCAACAAACCTTTTGTTGCCAGGCTTCTCTTTAGCTTGGATTGCTTCAATAGTAGGATCTTTTTTTTCCACTAATGAACATATTGGACCACTTTCATGAACCACATTATCACATAGAGGAGAGACAGGAACTTTTTCACCATTGGTCTCAAACAAATCTTCAGTTGCTTCCCGTTCTTCAGTTTTAAACCTTGCAGACTGCCTTCTCAAACGTCTATTATGAAACCATAAAGCATGTGTAAATAAAGTGAAATACCACTGAAAACTTGTACTTGCATAAAGTAATCAAAACATAAACAAACAAACCTTTTGTTGTCAGCCTTCTCTTTAACTTGGACTACTTCAACAGTAGGAGTGCCCAAAGCTGCATGCAAATAAATATGTGAAAAATGTTAGCACAGTATCAAGATCCCAGAAAACAATGAGACGCCAAGTTAGTATTTACACAGATTGTTTGGTTGTCGTTCCCTTTTGGTACAAGACCCATTCTCCTTGTCTTCTTGCAAGGACTCCCCTGCCTCAGCATACTTAGCTGAATATACCTAAGGGTAGTGAAAGGAAATATGTAAACAATAAATAGGTCAATGAAAACTTTCAAAGTTTAATTAAGAAACCACACAGGCATCCACAAAGTACCTCATTTTCTGTATTTTGGCATGTTCCTCTTTTCTCTCTCTCCTAGGAACACGGGTTTACAATTCAATAACAAAGTCTATAACCTTACAAAACTGGCTAAAGTCTTAAGTAGATAAACTGACCTCAGCCTCCAGTTTTCTCACTTTGAGCAAACCATTTCTGCATGCAAGTTCGTGCTGGAGTGCCTTTAACTGAAAAGTAAAAATAGATCATTGTTACTTCATGCTAATTTACTTGAATTTAAAATAGAAAGTGAAGGCATACACTATTCAGACTTCATCAGTAGAAACATGACTTACCCTATCTTTACCTGAATTGAGTTCCTGCAAAATCGAAGTAGAAAACCAATTCTAAAATCAGTTGATGAAATTAAGAGGCATCTTGGTAGATTTGAATGATCAACAACTAAAATGTGCAAAAAGTACCCCTAACATCTGGCTATTTGCTTGGGCAAGTTGCAAATTCTGTTGCTGTACTTTTTGCAGTTTGATTCTCAAGCTCTGTAACTCTATTCTGCTCAATTCAATGATTTTGCTTCCAAATAGAATTAAGGAAACCGAAGAAGCAAAACATGCCAAACCAGATTAGGAATATCAATCAGAGAAATACACAATAAGTAATATAGATAGCCAAGGATACTTTCTGTCAGCAAGAAGTTTCATCAGTGTCCCATTTTCCTGTGGATTTAGCAAAACCAAAGTAAGCTAAACCAACTACATCATCAACTTATTTAGATACAGGGATTATGAGAGATGCAACTAAGAATGTACCTTCTGTAGATTGTCAACATACTCTTTATTTGTAAGTGAGTCAAATTGCTGCTTCACCTGTTGGATTGCTGGTTTAGGCTGCTGATGCAGCAAGTTGCTTATATCAGCAAGCCTCTTCCTCGAGGTGCTTCCAATTGAAGATCCCTTCGCTATTTTCCCTCCTTTTATCTTGTTATCTACACCAAATACCTCTGTCATTTTCAGCAAAGCCTAACCTTGCAAAAAGCCCAATCCATAATTGGATACCATGAAATCAAAGAAGAAGTATACGAGAATTCCCAAATAATGGAAAGCTCCCCCGACTCAGTCAAGTAGCTACACTAGCTAGCTGCAGTTAAAAAAGTCTTCTTTTCCTACATTTTCTCAGTAATCAAACAGAACTTATCTCAAACTCCAACAAATTTCCACTAGATTCTACACAAATGAACCCTAGAAAACCTCGATAGCTCCAAACGATTCTCAGAACTTCAACAAATCCTAGCCCTATGAATCACAACCAGCACAAGAATTCGCGGTTGCAGTTTCACAAACCGTAACCCTCAAACATTAATTGTTAATCAAGAAATGAAGCTATACCGCAAAATCCAATGTTTATTCATGTTGATACACAAACACTAGCAGAAGATCGTTCTTCAAATAACCTCAAAAGGACTAAAACAAATACAAACAGCTCAAAGAAAATCATAATTGGAGAAATTTACCTCCGGCACCGCTTTCTGTGCCACGAACGATGAGACCTTCCATCGTGAAACCCGAGCTGAAGCCCTAATCTCTCTTTCTTTCTCTCTCTAAAATCTCATTTCCTGCGACTGTGAGATGTGATGAAAAGAAACGCCGTCGTTGGACAGTATTGGAAATTGAATAAGGAGGGAAAGAGAGACTGGGGGAAGATTAAATTCGTAAATATGTTGTGATAGGCTCGGGACACCTACGGCTTTCCGAAGCTAATATCAGCCTCGGAGGACCAGAACTCAAATCAAATTGGGCCAATGGCCCAAAACAATCCCATTGGGCCCAACTCAATTCCATTTGTTAAGACCTAGCCCAAAAAAGAAAATACCCAATTCGTCAACCCAAATAAATAAAAAATGTGACAAGTATCATTGTATGTATAGGGAAGAGGTTTGCTTAGAACAGTTGTCCGCTATTTCTAGCGAAATGTTAATAGTTGATGCATGTCAACCTCATTCTGTGATTTGTATACCACTAAAGTTAGTATTAATAGTACTTAATGACAATGAGCGGATCTTTACTTGCTAAGAAAGCTTCCATGAGATCGTTCGCAGCGGGTTATTATATAGGAAAGAGGTTTGCTTAGAAATATCATTGTATGTGTAAAGTTAGTATTATACAAATATCATTGTTTATCTAATGTAGGGAAGAGGTTTGCTTACAACACTCATCCATTATTTCTAGCCAACTGTTAATACTCGATGCATGGAATCTTACTATTAATAGTACTTAATGATAATGAGCGAATCTTTTCTTGCGAAGAAAGTTTCCTTGACATCGTCTGCAGCGGGTTATAATACTGATGTGGTGAGTCTAATCACTTTAATTAAGAACATTATCTCATATCATTATTTCCCAATGACAACGAGGTGTGTTACGTAGGTACAATGGATGAGATGAGAGGAAAATGGGCAAGGCATATGTGACACATGGTTTTGGTCGTATAGTCTTACCGTGGGCCATGTAAGCCATAACTCAAAATTTGACTCTTGTGTGTTTTATCTTATGGCCAAAGTCGGGATAAAATTCAGATGTGTAAGTTTGATTCTTGTGGGCCCTACGCATGATACAACATATCACAAGCCTACATTTCTTTCTTTCCTCGTTGGTTTAGAATCTTTCCACTTCAAAAAGCCAAAGAATTCATCATAAAATGCTTCTATTCCCTTCTTTTTCTTTTTCTTTTTTCAACTTACAATTATCTAATTAATAACCAATCGGATGAAAGCTTTCTTGTTCCTCCTTTTCTTTTCTTTGATTTTTTTTTTTGTGTTTTATTATAATTTTGACTCGAAAAGCATTTTATTATCTCCTTATTTCATGTGAAAGAAAAAGCTTTATGAGTCATGCAAAAATTTGCAAAGCATGGAAACACGCCTAATTTTATTCGACTTTCTTCATGTTAACACAATGAATCGTACTTTTCTTCCTATCAAGACAAATAATACAAGTAGACGATTAAGCACAACTTGCACATTCTTGTTATCCCAAACGCAATTTGCAGGTCTCTTTCTCTAATGAAACCCAATTGGTATTCACACAATATAATAGACATTGTATAGATCAAGTTGGAGTACGTATCAAGATATATGTATACAAAGTTTTAACTTTGCACTTACAAAAAGAAATGTGCATTCCTCCCCTTATGGTCCTTCCCGTTTATTTATTTGTTATTTAATGACATATCGTTTTTAGAAGAGAATCTTACTCGTAACCGCACACTACTGTGGCGATATTCCAAATCAATCACGCATTATCATACATTTTAACTTTCCTACATGAGAGTGCATGATTGACTTGGAATACCTTCACGATGATATCCCATTGCACGAAAATTCTACTCCATTTCTAGACTTTGACTTAAGTTGGAGCTTTTTATTTATTTATATAACTTAAATAACATTAGGCGTGTAGCGTGTTTCCATGCTTTTGGGGCAAATTTTTTTTATGGTGCTTTAAAGGGTTTAGTATCAAGAACATCTTTGGCAATGTTTAGTAGAAGGAATTAAAAGTGTTTATGGGTTATAAAACAAACACCTTCCATATGCTTATTGAAGAAGAAACCTTAAAGTATTTCCCAAACAAACCTTAAACATTATGTTTTTCTTGAACATATATAGAGCTTCAGTTGAGGGATATCAATATAGGGTTCACTACGTAATATATTTTAATGATCCGAATTGTCTAGTTTTCAAGTCTTCACTTATAGATCATCATCTCAAAAATTCAGGCAAATTAAAAACCATTAAGGCATATAGTTGGAATCAACAAAATAGACGAACACGATGCTTCAACAAAAGGCTATAATAACAATAATCTAATTGAGTGGTTAAATAATTTTGGATTCAAGTGATTTTTTTTTTTTGCAAAATAATCTTTGAGGGAATATATAACAACTAAACGATTTGAATTATTGAAATACAATACGTTATGAGCCCTACAAAAATATCTCTCAAATAAGCTATATTTCCACCATGCAATGAGGCTGCATTTACTTGTCATTATTGACATAATTAACTTATTGTCAGTCCTACATTGATCACACGCATTTCACCATCAACTAATTGAGACAATTACTACATTCCAACGACTGTGAGTTTATAATAATTTCAAAAGCTTGCATTGTCATATGAACCAATAATATGAATGGCAATGAGTCAACATACTACACTAGAGTACGTGACTTTATTAATGTCACATCCACATAACCCTTGTGTTTCAAATTACTATACTGTCATCAAGTTGAAGTTTTTCACATTTTATGAACATTTTGAATGAAACAATGCAAACAACTTAGACTATATTATTTATATATATACAGTTGTTCTCATATGCGGACGTCCGGATGTTATTACTGTAGAACGTCGTTGTAAATATGGAAGAATATATGACGTCTGCAAGATATTAATAACGTCGAACGTCTGTATAGGAGAAATATATTTTTAAATGAGTGATAGAATTAATTTACATTTTTGTATAACACGATCGTGAATTCTTGGTTGGGGGTGAGGGCCTATGTAAAAGTAGCCTTCTTCGATCTATTACATTGATCTTTATGCTAAGTTTATTATAGAGAAAAGTATCTCCTAACTGATCACGGAAAACACGTACTAGACCTTGAAACTGAAATGCACCTAATTATTTTCAGTTTCACTACTTTCTTACTCCTGTATTTTGTATATTTTTCCGATATTAATAGTTCCGTAACACAACATATTAGATTGTCTGTCAAAACACATTTGCTTTGTTACAAAAATTGAAAATTAAAGCCAATCATTATACATTTCTTTCTTCATATCACAGTCACAGCCGATTTATTTGAAAAAATATCGAATTGTCTTGTCTCCATCATCTTTTGTTCATTTTTTCTGGAGAGGATTATACGACGGAAAACAAAATTTCTTGGTTTGTTTAATGTGGAAAAACAAAATGTTGAAAAGATATTCTTGTCTCCATCCTTTAATTAATGCAACGCTTCACTTATCAATATATAATTTTTTCTTCATAAAATTATATTTTTAATTGTTTCTTTTGTTTACTTTTTTTAATAGGAACTTTGATGTTGTTGCTGCTGCTAATTAATCACAGTTTCTGGTTGCAAAATTTATGAACTAGATTTTATCAGGATGGTTTTGAATGGATAGATACTTTACTATAAAGAAAGTTTTTTTTTTATTGTTTGTAAGTACATCCTATTTATGGGGCTTTAAATCAATGATCAAAATAAAAAATAAATATATAAATTGTTCATTTTTCAGAAATGATTATTCATTTAATTACTGATATCTTCTTTTTTCGATACAAGCGATACTGAGAGAGGGGGAAATTGAAACCTAAGACCTCAAATGCAACAGTAAATACTCTTAATTAGTTGAGTTACAAGCCCTTTGCATTGGTATCTTTGTTTTCGATGACCAAACAATTATGAGATATTACAAAGATAAATACCTAAAATATAGACGATTCCGATCCTTCAAATACATTATTAGGTAACCCCAAGAAAAATGTATGAACTTCTGTTAAAATAAGTACATCATCCGCATACAAAAATCCATACCACAAAATGGCTAAAGAAGATGAGCTGTAGTGTTTCGTCCAGGTAGAGCTATAATTGTGATGTGGGTAGCTAGCTGAATTGCTCACCTTCTTAAAATTTTCATTTGGCATTAAAAATTATATATATATTTTTTGCAAAATACTGCCTCTTGGGGTCCTCACAAGTGACAGCATATAATAATATCACACCTATTTATTTATGTGTGAACAATTATTTAGTCAAGGACAAAATTATATTAATTGCCGCTTTCTAGGAAAATATTTTATATCTAATAAAAAAATATAAACGAATATCACTCTACCGACCTAAATGCAAATTGCATTAACAAGTACAAATTAAACAATAGTAATATATTGCAGTAATAATTATTCACATATGCAGCCCAGGATGCAGGGAAGGTCGGTCTTGTTTATGGAAATATAAATATATATATATATATATATATAGTGAAGTTTTATTGAGGGACATTTTTACTCTCTGTTTGGTTGAAAATTACATAAAATTCTAAAATGACGGAATTTAGATTTCATCATTTCAATTTATGGTAATTGAAATTTCAGTGTTTAGATTTATGTATGTCGAATTTTGTAAATGACATAATTTTATAAATGACACTATGAAAATTGTGAAATTACGCCTATTTTGGTGGAAATTGAACTCAGAATTTAATACCTCAATTTTCACCATTTTTTCCTTGCTTCATTTAATAAATTCCATGCTTAAGTTACCAAACAATGGAATTGTCAATTTTTCTTCTTAAATTTTTGACTTTTAGTTAAATTTCGAGTTATTTTCCCTCATATAAATGGAGGGTTATAGGGACCATCACACATTGTTTTTCAATGATCCGAACCGTGTAAGTTTTAGATATTCACTCAAAGATCATATATCTACAAAAAATCACTTGAATATGAAACTATTTGACCTACTCAATTAGATTTTTGTTAATTTATTTTGTTATTAGCAATTAGATGCCTTAATGATTTTCAATTTTTATGATGGTTTGCAAGGATGATTTATGAATGAAGACTTGAAAAATAGACGGTTTGTATCTTCTTTTTTTTGTAAGGTATCCTAAAAGCGTCCCTCAAATAAAATTATTTGAGAGATCCTTCAATAGAAGGGACTATATATATACAAATATAAATTTATATAATAATTTTACTCAGGAAAATGTTAATTTGAATTATTTATGTAGTGTATAATATGGTCATAATAAATTAGACAAAGACATCTATCTATTATTGCATGTCCTATTCATATGCCAAATATTCCTACATGCATCCTCATCAGCAAGTTCCTACATCATTATTTGCCAGGATATCATTTTCCTTAGTTAGTATATTTTTTTTGGATAAATAATTTTTATTAAGGCAAAATTGTAGCAATGGTTCCTGGATTATATATCAACTTTACTTTTTGTCCATCACATTGATAAATTGTTATCGTCATACTTTAATTATGCCTCTGTCCAGCTACAAAAACCGTCATTGCCATAATTTCTGTCAAATTTTCCGTTAAAAATGATGACATGGTATTGACAAGTTTATTTGGCATGGGCAAAAATGTATTTTCGCACAAAATAAAATAAAATAAAATAAAATCATATATCTCTCTCTCCAGCCCGATTCCTCCCCCCCTCCCAACTAGGTCGGAGGTTCACTCTCAACTATGAAAAATTTCTAAAGCTTCCTCCCAATATCCATTTGAACTGCAAAACACCATATATGGAAAAAGAATCCTGTAACAACCCATCCATTCGTAACCTATAGAGGCCAAGGAAGGGATTTTGGGGGAGGTTGGTGGTGGTTTGTGTAGCTAAAGCCATGTTTAAATGATTGGTGGGGGCTGGGAAGAAATTGGTGGGCGGGAGAAGAAATATGGGTGAGAAGGGGCCTTGAAAAATGGTGTATTTTGATCAAAAACCAATGCAAGAAGAATATATGAAAATGGGACAGACAATGCAAGCGGCCCACCTAGTTACCCATCAACCCTCTGCTTCTCTGTTTTGATCAGATCTGGGGTGGAGGATGAGGGCTGGGGTTTTGGGCTCGTGGGTGCTGGGGTTGCGGCTACGGTAGAGGGTGGCTGTGGGATAGTTTGAGGATTGGAGCTTGCAGGTGGTAGTCATGGGGAATTGGGGGAAGAAGAAATCGTCGGGGGAAGAGGGAGAGTGCACAGGAGGGGAGGGGAGGGGAGAGAGAGAGAGAGAGAAATTGAATTTACCAATTTGCCCTTAATTTTGACAGAAAATTTAATAAAGTTAACGGAAAGACTAATGATGCAACACGAGATCTAATTGAAACACACTGTAACAATTTAACAATACAAAGGACGAAAAATAAAGTTAAGATATATTCCAAAGACCATTATTATAATTTTGCCTTTTATTAATTAGTTTAAATATTATAAAACATAATAATAACACCAGATTATTGTCTTCGTCCGATGAATTAGCTGCTATCATTAAATTAAACCTGTAATCCATTATATGCCCAAAGCGATGAAGCAGAATAATTAATAATCAAGAAAGACAACGCAACATCCAAAGCTCACAACAACCATGGTGCTTATTTTGTTTATTAAAAAAAAAATTTATTGTGGAAACAAACAACTTATGATGGATAACATTTTAATTTCATGAACCTAAATATTTATCAACAACTTATGATGGAATCTAATCCAGTAGAAAATGACATTGATTTGCAGATCATTGGTATCATGTTTGAAAATTAATGGCATCTTAATAATATGTGTGTGAGATACCTCCCATCTCCTTAAAGTTTAGACTATCGTTTGTATTAAAAAAAATTTATCAAAAATTATTTCATGATTAATTTGGGGATTATGAGTTATTGATGTGCTTATAATAAAATGAAAAAATTATTGTATGTAAGAACAAAATCCCTTGTCATAGCATTTTCTACGGCCTCGTCAAAGGCTGGCGGGTGCTGTCCTCCAATAGAAATGCCAAAGTCAAGCAGCAAATTAGGGATCCTAATTCCAGTCAACAACCTTAAGGAGTGCTTGTCAATTTACTTTTCCAAATAAAATATGCTTTCTTGTCAACCCTTTTGGTCTGTAAATGTTGTTGGTATATGAAAAAAAAGATATGATTTTCCAACTCTTCTTTTCTCCACTTACACTCTATTTTGTTTTTCAATACTTTTTAATCAATTTTGTTATTTCTCTTTTCTATTCTATCATTACCCTACATTAATTTTATTTTTACTTCATTTTTATATTAGTTATTTTTCTTTATACTTAATTTTCCAACTTGCACTACATTTTCAGTATTTTTTTCCTTTAATCGAGTAAGAAATTAAGTTTTTTTCCCCTTTAATACTAAAAATGGAGTGTAAGTTGGAAAATTAAGTATAAAGAAAAATAAATAATATAAAAGTGAAGTAAAAAATAAATTAATGTAGAGTAATGATAGAATAGGAAAAAGAAATAACAAAATTGATTAAAAAGTATTAAAAAGTAAAATGGAGTGTAAGTGGAGAAAATGGGAGTGGGGAAATCAGCTCCAAAAAAAAAAAAAAAAGAATCATCACACAATAAAAATTGGCTCTTCAAATTGCCAGGTAGATAAACAAAATACACTTTAAAGAGTCAAATTAGCTTGTTATGTTAGAAATGTTCTTAATTTTGTTTTTGGCTTATTTGAGCAAATAAAAGAAATTTGAAAACTTTTGTTTTGAATTTTTAACTTGTAGTAAAAGTTGTTTGAAACGGGAATAACACTGTTTTGATATTCGATCAATCACAGTATACCAAATGAAAAAATTATCTCGCGTGACATAGCGTGATTGACCGGGTATAACAAAATAATGGAGGGAAGAGGACTTTTAGGTGAACCCAATAATCTTTGCTGGCTTTTCTACTAGCAAAAAGGCGCTTTTTATAACAGCAAGCCCGCCTTCGTCTTCACCTGGCAAAGCCGAAAGAAAATTGCCGAAAGCTGCAATCTTTGTTTTGAGATCAACTGCTAAACAAACCTTCAATATTTTTCTAATCAAACCAACAAATGAAAGCGAAAAGAGTTCTTGTCCGCACTCAGAGGCGGGAGGTTTATAGGTTGGAATGAGAACATTCATAACTTTCAGCAAAGAATCTTAATCCGCAGGCAAAGCAGCAAGAAAATCTAGTTTTAGAGAACAAGAAAGAGCAGAAAAGAAAAGGCTTTTAGCATTTTGGATAAGCTCTCTCTCTGAATCTCCATCGGAATTTTTAACATTTTAAAAAGATTTTGATTTGGCTTTCTTCCCATCTATCCCTAGATTAGCAAGCAAGGTAAGAATGTGATTGACTGAAGATGTCTGCAAGGGAGATTGGAGAGTCATTATATTTCTCTCTCCTACTCCCTCATCTTCCAAGTTCCTTGGTTATCCCAATCACCAGCCTACCGCAGCCAAAAGCCACCCCCCCTCTACCCCAATATTTTCTTTCCAAAACCCTCCAAACCCTAGCAGAAAAGTGAAAACATTTTCACAATTAAATTATTCAGTGTTTCATTATTATAATAATTATTTATTATATAAACCACCTCACATTTCCCAAGATTTGCAGCTTCCCAAGTGGTTGTTTGTTGTTAATACTGGGCAGCATTGGAGAGAAAGATCTCTCTCAAAGAAGAGTCTTTTTTTATACAGAAGCATAAAAACACAACAGCAGCCAACAACAAACAAATACCCTTTGGCCTCCCTCCTTATTGTTCTTTCTTTCATCCTTGCTTTCAAGGATGCTTCCTACCACCTGCATTCTCTTAATATGCCTCTTGAGCTCTCTCTCCCCCCTCACCAAAGCTTCTTCCCTCAACCTCACCCTCCCTCACCAACACCCCAACCCTGAAGCTGTTGCTCAAGAAGTACAAAGGTAAGCACAAATGAGCCTCAGCCCCCCAATCATTTCACACAAAATACACACACAAATTGAAAATCCCCATCTGGGTTTTGCTCATTTTTTGATTTTACAAAAAGGGTTGGCTCCCATTTTTCAATCAGTAGGTCCTCAACAGCTAAAACCCCTGTATGGGTGCTGTACATTCTAGTGTTAATGCTCTGGGCCACTCTGTTTTCAAAGCACTGAGCAAAAATCCCAGCTGGGTTTTTCTCAAATCAGGCCCCTTTTCTTCTTTTCTGTGCTTTACTCAAGCATTTTGAGCTGTAAGACCCAAAACCCCCATCTGGGCATTGCTCATTTTCTCTGCATTTCCCTCATTTTCCCTCTAACAAAGCAGAGCACTCTGTTTTTTTTTTAAAACTGTTCATGTTCAGGAGAGTCAATGCATCTCTATCCAGACGCCAAATGCTGTCCCTCGAACTCAAAGAGCAACAACAATGTCTAATCGGCAACCCAATCGACGATTGCTGGCGCTGCGACTCGAACTGGGCCAGAAACCGCCAAAAGCTCGCCGATTGCGGCATAGGGTTCGGCCAAGACGCCATGGGAGGCAAAGGAGGCCAGATCTACATCGTCACCGACTCGTCCGATCGGGACCCAGCCAACCCAGTCCCGGGCACGCTCCGCCACGCCGTGATCCAAACGGAGCCCCTCTGGATCATCTTCTCCGCTGACATGACCATCAAGCTCAAATGCGAGCTCATCGTCAACAGCTTCAAGACCATTGACGGCCGGGGCTTCAACGTCCACGTCACCGGCGGCGGCTGCATAACACTCCAGTACGTCTCCAACATCATCATACACAACATCCACGTCCACCACTGCAAACCCGCGGGTAACACTAACGTCGCCTCCAGCCCCACCCACGTCGGGTGGCGTGGAAAATCGGACGGCGACGGCATCTCCCTCTTTGGCGCTCGCAAAATCTGGATCGACCATTGCTCGCTCTCCTACTGCGCCGACGGCCTGGTCGACGCCATAATGGGGTCCACAGGGATCACGATCTCGAACAGCTACTTTGCCCACCACGACGAGGTGATGCTTTTGGGCCACGACGATAAGTACTTGCCGGACTCCGGAATGCAGGTGACGATTGCGTTCAACCACTTCGGTGAGGCGCTGGTGCAGCGTATGCCTCGGTGCAGGCGCGGGTACATACACGTGGTGAACAACGACTTCACGCAGTGGGAGATGTATGCTATCGGCGGTAGCGCTAACCCCACCATTAACAGCCAGGGGAATCGGTACACTGCTCCCCAGGACCAAAACGCCAAGGAGGTAAAAATTGTAAATTTCTCTAAAGTTCGGGTCTTTTTTCATTTTTTTACTTCTGGGTCGGCGGGAAACCTGAAAAAGGGTAAAATGATTGTTTCATGATATTGGGAATTGGTTCGTTGGCGGGTCCCACTTGGAATGGTGGCGCGTGGGGGTTGTAATTCACGCGCTTCCAGGTTCGGCTTGTCACTTGGAGCATGCATGTCAAAATGGGAAATGGATTCTAACTATAGCCCACTTGCATGGCGGCGTGTGGGATTTAGAATGTATCACGCGCTTCCAGGTGGGGCTGGTTTTGTTGGATATGAAAATGGGTTTTGGGTAGAAGAGGGTTTTACTGTATATCTTGTCTGTGAAAAATTGTTTTGAAATTGAAAGGACAATGATTATATGATAAAGGAAGGAAGGCCTATGTCATACAGAGAGGGACGGTAGTGGCTGACAGTGAGCATTTGCAGCTGTTAATTTGGCACGACCTGTTGACCGTGATGATAGTACGAAGAGCCCTAATTCATTTATTTAATTTTTGCCGTGTGAACAATTCACAGGTAACAAAGCGCGTGGACACGAATGAGGGGGATTGGTCCGACTGGAATTGGAGGACGGACGGGGACATAATGGTAAATGGCGCGTTTTTCGTGCCCTCAGGAGCAGGAATGAGCACTCAGTATGCAAGGGCCTCAAGCACAGAGCCCAAGTCGGTCGCCCTCATCGACCGCCTCACAAACAACGCCGGTGTCTTTGGTGACCCCAGGTAAAGCAATTTACTCTTTCAACTGTATTACCTGTCACATTAACTGTCGTAATGAGGGCCTTTATGTCTTCCGAATATGAATCTCATCCTAAATGACCAAAATGCCCCTGCTTTGCATATTTGGTTGCTGGCATTTTACATGCATCCTGCTTGCTGGGTTTTGGGTTTGAGAATAATAAAATACAAATAGTGTGAGAAGAGCAAAGAGAGAGTGTGAAAAATGGAGCTAGGTTTTTATGGGGTGCACGTGATTATGCGGGGCAGTGGGAATCTAGCTGCTGACACTGCAGCCTTACAGTTCAGTTGTTCATTGTCTTGGCCAAAGGGCCCAAGGCCATGGTTATTATTAACTTATTGGGGTTTATTTATTAGTTAAATAATTTTGGGTTTGTTTTAAATTTAAGTATGACCTTGGGATTAGATTTGAAGTATGTCCCCCTACTCTTGATTTTGTTGGCAGTTTTATTCTTTCTAGGTTGCTTGGGGGGGTTTTGACCATTTTCACTCCCAAAAGACCATCTTATTTTAGAACTCCCAAAATGATGCAACTTGCAAGGGACAAAAGGCCAACGGGTGTGAAAAATGATAGCCTACATTTGCAAAACTATTATACTATTTTACAACTACCCTGAATACCAAATCTGCCCACAGTAGGGTAAGGGGGCTAGGTTTGTGGTGAGATAATTAATTACTGTAACATTGCTACCACCAGCCAATGGTGTCCCCATCAGAAGCTTGTGATGTTATGTTATTGGTGAATGTGTCTGTCAAGGGAAAGGTAGAAAAGTTGCAAGTGGGGGCTTTTTGTCTTTGGGTCCACCCCGGGTCATGGATTGGTGCGTCTGCGTTGGGAAGGTGACTCCGTTATGTTCTCCTCATTTTGCTTTTCAGCAAGTAACTGTGGGGTCCTTGTACAATTTTCAGAAGTGAGTGTGGGCCCACTTTTGATTTTTTTTAAATTATTCATTGGCCCACTTCGGATTTGATTTAACCAAAACATGGACAGCTTGCCCATGCTTAGAATTGGCCCAGGTCCTGAGTCTTGACCGTGAGACCTTTCCTTCTTCTTTCTTTTTCTGAACTTGACTGAGAGGTACCTGTTTCTGATCCTTTCTGTTTTAAGTTTGAGTTAATTTAGAGATTTAAAGTCTCTTAAAGTATAAATTATATAACTATTCTTTAAGGATTTAAAGGTAATCAAAATGTCACAAACTTATAAGAATTTGGATAGATGATGCAGTTTTTAAAGTTTGGAGATAGAGAAAGAGGGTTGGAGATTTTTTTGGTTATAAGAACGGGATCTTGGACTGACCCAAAATTACTGATCAATGAGCCTGAGCCAGCCCAACCCAAGTCCATGAGCCAAGAACTGTAGTGAACCAAGGATTGTGGGTTGTGAACCGACCCAAGTTGGGCTTTAGTTGGTGTGATATGTGAGGATTCTTTAGGTCGTTTGGCACCAACTGTTTGTAGAGTTTATTTAGAAATGTGAGGTAAATCTTAACATGGAAATGACAAAGACTTTGATTCAATCTGGTGATTTTGCATGTTCTTATTCGAGTACTTGCTACTAGATAGTGACAAGGTCATCTCATGCATGTCAGTGGAAGTTCTTGACACTAGGAGATATATTCTCTTTTCAAACCTTGCATTGGCTCTCATGAGCCGGAGCCGGAGCCAGACCAACCCAAGTCCATGAGCCATGAACTATAGTGAACCGACCCAAGTTGGGCTTTAGTTGGTGTGATAGGTGGGGATTCTTTATGTTGTTTGGCTCTCATAAAAATTGACAAAGCTGGCACAAGGGTTTCCAGCTGTTTTTACTACTTCCATAAGAGATTGCTTCTCTTTCTGTCAAATTTTCGTGGATCTTTTTGCTACCTTCTTTACCAATCCTTTATCCCAAAATGGCAAATGCAATTCCAACTATTTGAGAAAAGGTTTGCCAAAATAAGCGAGCTCAACCCACAGGCTCCTCTTATCCCATGTGAGACCAACCCCTTTCCCCAAATTTCCGTTCTCAGATTTGTTTATCACTGAATGCTAAGGACAGTCGTCCTCACGCGCGTGGACAACTCTTCACAATAATCTGTTGTTCATGTCCATGGGGACCTCATGATGTCTTAAAACTTGTTGCAAAGTGTTTTCAGTTACATTTATTTCCGTTCCGTCTATTCTGTTAAACCATATGTCATCATTCATTTCTTGATCTAAATAATTTACTGATTTTGGTTGCTTCAACTATTGTCATGGTATAGGAGCAGTTCGAGCGTATCACACCCCGGAGATGACGGCAGTGGGACCATCACCGATGGCACCAACACTGGAAGTGAAGGGTCCAGCGGCGGTGACGGAGACTATTTTGGAATGATATTTGGGAACGGTGCTCCACCAAGCTCTTCATCATCTTCAAACACAATATTCTTGTCTCTTCTAATTATTTTTATTTTGTACGTTACCATCAACCATGGTGGTGCTCTATTATCATTACCCTTATTATTAACATTATTATAGAATTCAAAGAAAATATCATTATCTGATAAAAAGAGAAAAAAAAGGGAAAAATTTCTCAAATGATTTGATTGCTTGGTTGGTCCCCCCACATCCTTTGTTATCTGTATTATTTTAGTTTTTTTTATGGTCCTTCCTTAAGATGAAAGCTTTCATGGGTTTTCATCACCATACGTTTGACTTTGAAGGCTCTCATGTTTTGGCGGTTCAGTTGGATTGAGTTTTGGGTAGGCTAACGTTACGTGGAGATGGCCACAAAAGAAAATAAAAAAAGAAGATGGGATATGATTGGCTGAGATGGCATGTCAAATTCAGGGGATTTATTTGTTTTTGGCTTCAACCATTTTCGTTGAATTTGAGTGCTTTTCATTGAGTAATAATAATGTAGTTAACATGGCATGTCTCCATGTCTTGGAAAATTGCCAAAAGACAATGGGATTTGTAGTGCCCTTCGAATCTTTTATCTTAGGCGCCCCACTTTCTTCTTTTATGCTAAAGTATAACGTGCTTGTTTGAGTCCGTTCGTTCACTTGTGTGCTAGTATAACAAGGAAACAGAAAGCATATGCATGTCTTGTCAGCTGTATCTGTAAATGATAAGAATTTCACGTGTACATGGGAAAGGGTGATTTCAAGTTAAGAGGAAAGCTAGGGAACTCTGCGGAAGATCAGTGTCCCCATTGTGGGACCAATACCAATCGACATAGTCAGACGGATGCCAACCAACGGTTGATAGTAAGCTATACCACGTCGACTGTTCCTAGCAAGACTCAAATTAGAAGCCATGATGGTTTGGAGCTTCAAGCTTTAGGAGTAGAGCAACCTATACGCATGTAGACGACTGTTTCCAGCAAGAATCAAATTAAAAGCCGTGATGGTTTGGAGTTTCAAGCCCTGGGACTGGGAGTAGAGCACTTCTTCCTCGCATGCACGACAACAGTTCCCTTCTTGTTTTCCCATTCCTTTCCTCTACACCAAAAATAAAAGACCAAAATGGTGAATTTTGTACTACATAATAACATAAAGGATCATTATATAAACAAGTTTCTGGTGACGGATTAGTACCTCTTGAGCTTTGTGCTTTTCACAACCTTCCCTGAAAGCTACAGCATTATATGGTTTAACCGGATTGATTAATCGATAACAAATTCGAGCCAAAGACACATATAAGCTTGTCAAAGAACAAGATAACACCAAGTAGTTTGATGAGGAAAATGAACACAACCTAAAGTGAAAAGTAGATATGAAATGAAGTATGCACATAACTTTTCCCGGTTGGGAAAGAAGGGGAAACAATGGCAAAATCTTCGCAAGCATTCACAATCTTCCATGACATTCATTACACCTTGTTACAACGTTTATATTTTACTCCTTTCCAAGTTATTTCATAGCCTTGGTAGGACTTCAACATTGAAACAAGTTTGAAAAAAAAAAAAGGAACAAAAAAAAAAGCCATTTAAGTGAAAACTTTGAGTTGTTTGTGTCCTATATTTAATTAACTAACCAATACCATATCCTCTCCCCCTGCAGTTGCCGCCACTGCTTCTATTCTCTTCCAAGTCAATTCTCGCTGCTCTTCCATTTCTCTGGCCCTTGTTTCTTTTTCTAAATATTGTTCCTGACACTCTTCAAACAATTCTGGGTCCATTTCCTGGAACATCCGTCGCACATTGGCTGTCAGCCCATGGATAGCCTGGTTCCAGTGACCTTGCGTGTTTTTCTCCAATGCTTCAAAGATTAATGGCAATATCACGTTCCGGTTCTGAGCAATTAAACTTACAATGTGTTCACTGTTCCACAAGTAAAGAGCTCGTTCGGCAACCTGCCAAGCATCTTTATATTAGAAACACTTTTCAAATAGAATAGTTATACAACTAGAGAAAGAAAAAAAAAAGTATGTTATAACATTTTGGGAAATCCCCAACACACATTTTCATTAAGCTTTCTTAGTCATAGATAAGAAGATATTTTGTTACGTGATGGCAAGGAAGAGGCATGTACCAATTGACTCCAACACAATAAGCAGCAATACAGCAACACCATAACTTATCCTTTAAAGAGGGTAGACAAATGTGAAAACTAGAGACATTGCCTAGCTTTGTTCAGCTAAACAGTGTTCCTTTTCTCAGACCGAGAAAAGAGCAACTGCGTAGCTTAAATAATAATAAAAACATGAATTTCATGGTTAAACTGTGGCCTGTCTAAGCATATGTATTTGCTGGCTAACCTGCGCCTAACCCTCTCTGCGAGCAAGAGCTCAGATTCAAACAAAAGTATTGTAATCAATGACGTGCGGGCAAAAATGACAGCTCACACAACCTTATTGTGTTTCTGTTGGACTTCAATATAGAGGCAAACTAAAGAGATGATTTAAAAATAAAATAAAAACAAACTAGCCATATGGAGAGACAACTAAGAATATAAGACTGCTTCAAAGAACTTACCAAACTTACTAACAATAGCATGTTTATAACCTATTATCAGGTAGTTCTTGTATGGATCATATCAACCACCATCAGAAGGGGACCAAGTGAAATTAATGTCTACCACAGCCAGAAAATTACACACAATAACTATGGAGACTCCTGAAATCTATTGTTTGAAAGAGTGGCACATGAGTATCCTACGCAATTTCAACACTTTCAACAGAAATGCTTACACGTCAAGCATTCAGACCAACTTTGAATGACACATAAGTCAAAGGTACGAGCTACAGTATTAGCTATATATTCTTTACAAAATCACATTTTGATGGATTCGTTCTCATAAAGTTTAAGTAGTCTCACAGAAACAGTGGAAGGGGGAAAGAAACGTCCAAGTGATGGTAATACTGTACATTAAACAGGTCCAACAACTTATTATCTATTTCATAACTAATGCCATAGTTTTATCATATAATTTACTTTTCGGAAAAAAATCACACTGAAAAATGCATAAACAATCTAATTGTAACTACCAGGCTACTCATATAAAAAACAGTCTTTCGAATTCACCTGAAAATGAGGGCTATTAAGGCAGCGCCCAATCTGTCTAAAAAGCGGAAGCATACATCTGTGAAACTCAGCAGCCTGCGTAGCTTCCAAAACCTCTTCTAACTCTGCAAGAAACAGAACCTCCTTCTGACAATTGGTGACCGGCCAATACTTCAACAACCCCTTGACCACCAATTCGGCCAACTTATAATCCTTGTCAACAAACTGTATGATACAATAGGCTAACTGGTGATGATACGCGGATATGCACTTGGGTTTGTGCAGAGGAATAAGTGCTCTCACAAGGAACAGCTTATGCTCCTCTTTCATGGGCAAAGCAAAGCCATTTATTATACTTCCTAGAATCTCTAACAACTCTCCAATCCCACAATGCCTCTGTGTCTCAAATATAAACCTATAAAACACATTATTCATGGCCTTCCTGATAAAGGGTCTGTGAACCATAAACTTCCCATAAATTCTATGCAAAAGGGTTTTCAAATACTCGCGTTCCCGAGGGTCCTCAGAATCAAACAACTCCATTAACCTCAACACAAAGATGTGATCAATGTAACGTTTAGCGACTTTAGCATCGGTTTCTGGTGAGGCAATGTACCTTAACAAGAGTTCATAGACGATTTGCAGGTGAGGCCATGAGGGCTCCTGATAGGGCTCGTCCTCGTCGGGTTCGAGCAAGTCCGAGGCCGGAGGCAAGCATCGGAAGATGTTGAGTGACACCATGCGAATGAGCTCCTCTTGCATTGGACCGGTGAGCTTGCACGAACTGGAGTCGATGAAGTCCACGAGCTCCATGAGGGTTTGGCGCTTGAGCTCTTTCTCGAGAACCCATTTGAGAGAGTTGGAGAAGTCGCAGTAGAAGGAGCAGAGTTGGAGCTTTTTGAGGAAAAGGGCCGGGCGGTCCAAAACAGCGACGTCTCGGAGAAGAGGAAGGGGTTCCATGGAGAGGGATAGTGTGATGGGTTGTGACTCGGGTTCGAACTCGAGATCGGTGGGTTCGGGTTTTGGGGATTTGCGGTGGCCGCGTTTTATGATTTTGAGCATTTTTTTTTTTTAAAATTGGTTTTTTTTGGGTTTAAAGGAGTATTGGGGAGAGATAAGGACGACCTAGGAAACTGAAGAAGAGAGGAAAATTAGGGTTGTGGATGGGGATAAGGAGGGATTTGGGGGAAGAGATATTGGGATGAGGAGATCATTTGGTGTTTGGGAGATGAGAAAATTTGCAGAGTGATGGGAAAGTTTGTGGGAGTGGGAAATTGAGAGGCCACCCCTTGCTTGGAACTGAGGGAGTAGTACGATTGACCATAAATGGAAACTTTTTGATTTTCTGTTAAAAGATCTCTTTTTCATTTGGACAATTTGCTAAAATATCACCTTTTAGTGCCTCCCGCTTTCCCTTCTCCCCACTTGAAATTGAGCATACAACGAAGTAGGCTACAAGTGTAAAATCGATCAAAAATTTTTTTTGGGTCAACAAAGATATCATAAAAGCCAACCAGCAAAGGCCCAAAGGGGAGCCAAACCCAACCAAACAAACAGAACAGACACACTAAATCAAAGAACTAAAAACAAGCCAAAATAACAAAACAAAAGAAGAGCCACACAACAAAAGATTAATTTGAATTAGCATTTTGTAGTGAATTTAGGTTTGGCAGGAGCATCATGATTCAATTTTCGGAAGCAATTTTATTTTGAGAAAAGCTTGTTCCATAACATCATCTGTTTCATGCTAAGGCTTGAATGTTGACAAAAAGATGCATACCAAATATCAACCATTGTCAATAGATACAGGGGTTTAATAAGTTACGATCCTTATAGCTGTGCGAAAGACAAAGCAATATCTACACCATTTAAGTTAAAAACACTACTTTTTTTGAAGAGTGATCTGATCACCACCCTCCTTTGCCACTTCCACCATCAGATCCCTTGCCCCAAGAGCTTGCGGGTGCTACGGCTTTGCCCCAGGAATTAGTCGGTTTTGCACCTTCATCGGTTCCTTGTTTTGCCTCACCACCATCAGATCCGTTGCCCCAAGAGCATGCTGCTGCTGCTTTGCCCCATGAATTGGTTGGTACTGCACCTTGATCGGTTCCTTGTTTTGCCTCACCTGATTGATTCCAACCAGAGGACTGAGCCCCACTTGAAGTGCTTGATTGCTTCCAGTCGGATGATTTACCTCCTCCAGCAGCACTTGGTTGGCCTCCAGTACCGCCTCCAAATCCTGAACCTGTTCCTTTGTTCCAACCTGAACCCTGGTTGCCCCAGCCCCCAGCTTGTGTGCTTGAGCTTGGTCCCTTGTTCCAGCCACCATCTTGATCAGTGGTTCCTTCGACTTCTTTGGCTGCAGTCGATTGTTTCCAGCTTGACAACTGGTCCACATTACAAGCATCTGATGATTTCCAATTGTTTGCCCAGCTTCCGCTCGCTTCATTACGAGAGCCTGTTCCTTTGTCCTGAGTGGCAGCAGTATCTTTAGCCTCCACTGTCTGATTCCAACCTGATCCTGAACCGCCAATTCCTTTATTCACATCAGACTGGTTCCAACCAGAGCTCTGGCTAATCCATCCGCTAGATTTCCCACCCTGCCAATCGTTCTTACTGCCACCTCCTTGGTTCCAACTTCCTCCGCCATTGTCTTTTTTCCATCCCTCGCCAGCACCATCTGCCCCTTTGCTCCAGCCTGATGAATTATTATCAAAAGAATCATTTCTATTGCTCCAACCACCACTTTGATCCCTCCCACGCCCTCTTCCTCCGTAGCCTGTACCACCAAACCCTCCTCCATCTGATCCATCTGTACCACCAAACCCTCCTCCGTCTGATCCACCTGTACCACCAAACCCTCCTCCGTCTGATCCTCCTCTACCACCAAACCCTCCTCTGTCTGATCTACCCCTACCACCAAAGCTCCCTCTGTCTCCACCTCTACCACCAAAACCCCCTCTACGTCCAAAGCCCCCTCTATCTCCCTCTCTCTCACCACCTCCACATCCAAAACCCCGTCCACCTCTAAAACCTCCTCTGTCTGAATTTCCTCTACCTGAACCACCTCTCCAATTTCCACCACTTCGATTATTATTGAAATCTTCAGGTTGGTCTCCATTCCCACCATCTATTGATTGACTGCCACCAAAAGAATTTGCTGAATTCCAATTGCTTTTACTGCTCCAATTAGAATTCTGATCTGCATCACCAGATCCTGAGTTCCAACTATTTTTCCTTCCCCAGCCAGAATCTTTATTGCCGCCAGTGTCACCAGATCCGGAGTTCCAGTTGCTTTTCTTGCCCCAAGTAGAATCCTGGTTCCCACCTGAGGAATCAGATCCAATGTTCCAATCTCTTTTCCCACCACTACTAGAATCCTGATTGCCACCAGCCTCACTAGATCTGGAGTTCCAACTGCCCTTTTGGCCCCAGCTAGAAACTTGACTTCCTCCATCACTTGACCCACTTTGCCAAGCTTTAGTTTGACCCCATCCTGACATTTGGTCTCTGTCAGAAGATTTTGGAGCATTCCAATCACCAGATTTGTTACCCCCTGTTGATTGTTCTTCAACATTCTCTTTCCCTGCCCCCCATCCTTTGCTCCAACCTGATCCATTGTTCTCAACAGAAGCATTTGGATTCTTCCAACCACCTATTCCATCAGCACTCCTATTGTTTTCCCGATCCTTGTTCCACCCAGAGGATTGATCCTGACTGAATGACCTACCCCTGCCAAATTGATCTCTACCTCCTCTTCCTCCTCTTCTTCCACCAAACCCATGAGCCCCCTCAAAGGATTTTGGCCTTCCCGAGAAGTCTTGCTGATCTATATCACCCTTATCCCCACTCCCTTTGCCCCAACCACCAGATCCTTGATCACCGCCAAAACTTTTTGCTCTCTTCCAACCATCATCTTGATTCCCCACTCCGCCAGACTCATGTCCTGCTGTTACATCAGCTTGTTTACCCCATGAAGATCCTCCAGCTTGTTTACTCCAAGAAGAATCTCCTGCTGGTTTATTCCAAGCAGAACCGCCATCTTGCTTATTCCAAGTAGAACCTTCACCTTGTTTATTCCATGTAGAATCTCCGTCTTGTTTATTCCAAGCAGAACCTCCATCTGCTTTACCCCAGGAAGCTCTTTTATTGTCATCTACACCACTTGGTTTCTTCCAACTGTCATTCTGATTCTCATTACTAAATGCACCTTTAGGTTTTGCCCAGCCACTTGCTTCATCTTTGTTTCCTGCCTCTGATTGGGGCAAAACCCCACCTGCATTACCCCAGCTTCCTGTCTGAACATCTTCTGCCGGCTTTGAAATTTTCCACCCTGCCTCACCAGCACTTGATTCATCTTTAGTGCTCCAGTTCCCTGTGGCTTTACTGCAAGAATCTTCTTTAGTTCCCCAACCGGCTCCTTTATTCTGAGCCTTACCCCAATCAGACCCATCACTACTGACTGCATTTCCTTTGTCCAAAGGTTTCTGTTGACCCCACCCAGAACTAGCAATATCACCAGATGTTGCATCAGAATTCTTTTCCCATGATCCTGATTCAACTACATTTTTACCTTTGCCCCATGAATCCAGTTGGCTATTCCCAGCAGTAGCAGTACCAGAAGGTTCTATTGCCTTCTGCCAAATATCCGATGCACTGCTGTCACCCCCAGTTTTAGCACTAGATTTACCCCAAGAGTCCACACCTTTTCCCCAGCCAGCACCTTGATCATTGTTATCTGTTGCTGCACCCCAGGACGAAATTTTATTTGGAGCAACTTTGCTCTCCCAAGAATCATCTACAGGTTATGAAGGAAAATGAATAAATCAGCTTTGGCTAAGGGAAATCTATCATCAAAGACATTGCTACTTTTAAACTTCAGAACTGAACATACCTTTCTTAACATCATTTCCATCCTGACCAGAAATGGACTCTGACTGAATCTGGAACCATAAAGAGAACTCAGTGGTCAGGATGTTAATCAAATACATGCACAAATATATACGGTTTTTTTCTCTTTCTTTGGGTGTGGGAGGGATAAAAACCTACCGAAATGCCTGTGGCAGAGAAACTTGGCCAAGAATTCCTGCAAGAATGCAGTCATCAGAATAAGATCATACAAAATGGCACATGGAGGGAAAACGGATCAAATAAACAAATAGGAAATGTACATTTTGTAAACAGCAAAAAAATATAATGTTTGTGGGGTTAGGTCACTTCATTTATCTGCATTATGCATCTGATGAAAATCAAGGCCTCACCAAACTGAGGCATTCATTTAATCATTTTTGAGTCAAGGCAATCAAACAAAGTACACCAAATAACAACTGGACGAGTATTACTGCAGTAAGCAGAGCATTGTACACATGAAATAAAAATTTACAAAAAAAATTACAGATGTACTAGCTTTCCATTTTCCAAGGTGACTTTCAATATTACATATATATATATATTATATAATGAGAAAATTACAAGTGATTGTACACAATACGAGCCATTCAATAAACATGTCAAAGAGAAAAAAAAACCATAATGATTAATATGATCATACAATTAACATAAATTCATAAAACCATAAATGAATTGTGCTCAAGAGTATGATAAGCAATGAGGAGTTATGACTTCTATATGTTGAGCATTGTGCTACAAATAATACAAAGTAGAAGTGTCAAAAAGGGGGTCAACCTCCACCTCCACCAGTAGTTATTACAACCTACCTAATTAATTTGTAAACATTTGTATGGAAAAAGATTTTTCTTGATAAATTAACAAGCATATTAAAAATATATATTGAGATCCTTAAAAAGATTTTTCATGATACCTAAGTTATGTTGTAAGCGAACGTATGCAAAAAGATGGTGCACGACTTCTATTAACTTGTAAATTTTGAGATGCTTCAGTAAAAGTTTTACCACAGGAACTCTACTTTCTATTACATCAAAATTCAACTAAATCCTGACCAATATTGCTGTATTAGGCAATTGCCAATTTATAGTATCTGCATGAGGAGATTGAGTGCATAATTCACAGGACCAAAATGTTACCTTTCACCAGATACCCCTCCAGCATTCCACCCATTGCCAGCACCGCCAGCTGATGCCCCAGCTCCATCTGTCCAATCTTCAAATACAAGAAGCACCATAAGTCACACTTGTTGAGGGTAAAGGCCAACAGATATATATATATATATATATAGAAAAGTGTTCTTTTTCCGGATAATCTGTCATGTTATGACGTCAAACTGTCATTTGGAACAGATAGATCATCATTTGAATGTGCGTCAAGCTTAACAGTTTTGACAACATAACATGTCAAATTGTCTGGAAAGAGAACATTACCCTATAAAATAGCTCAAGATAAAACTGAAGTATCAATTAAAGTAGAAACTTCTTCCAAGAGATATACACCTTTAGAGCCTCCTTCATTTCCAAGCATATCAAATGGTTTTAAACTGGACTCCGGATCCTCACTTTGCAGAGAAATAGGGTATTAGCACACTTAATGAAAAGACAATGAGTAAAGAACGGCTTGACACAAATGATTAATTGACTAAAAAGAAGTACCTAATCAGCACAGAAGAGCTCTTTCCACGAACTTCAGAAAGATGCTCACATTTAACTGCATTACATCACAACAAAATATTATGACAACGGTAGAATCGCATTCAATGATCAACCAACTAATTACACCCAGTACTTAATTGATATTGACGAACCTGTAAGAACCTTCTGCTGAGAATCAAGCTTAACAGTGATATCAGCACGGCGTATAGCCAAAATGCGACAGAGGTATCCCTTCAAGGGACCCACACGGATTCTCACAGTTTGACCAATTGAGAAAATTCCATCTGTATCACCCCGATTAACTGCATTCAAAATAATTAATGAGCAGGAGGCAGAAACCTTGATAGTTACAGTTGATAACTTACAATAGAGCATTAACACTCATGCATACAGTTACTATCTCTTTCTAGCCATGGCTTTTTTGGCGATAGAGGGGATTTAGGAGATGACATGAAATCTTCAAAACCTGGACCACCTGAATCCCCATCCTGAATGAAATGAGGAAGAAATATCATTACTAAAACCTTCATGCTAAGATTTAATATACCTTACAAGACTACTTCCAAAAGAGAAAAAAGCTTCCAACCTTTTCTTTGCAAGCATCATTATAAAGCTTAATTTTCTCACACATATGAGATTTTGAGCAGAAATAACCACCATTTTCTGTCTCGTTCTCATCATACAAGAATATGGTACCTCTATAGATTTGCCTAACAATCCCCTGCCTATCCTGAAAAGTGAGATAAAGCAGTGTAAAATGTTCCACTCTTTGGAGGCATATGTAACTCATTAAACTCCTTTTTCACATTCTAAGATAAATGATTTCAAATTAGTGTCAAACCTTCAATGGTCCTTCCAACACTTTGACAGTATCACTAACGCATATGGGTTTCGTGCGCCGATCTAAAGCCGTAAATTTCATATCAGAAAGAACATTCTTTAGCTCACGCTTCTGAACAATCAGAACAACAGGTCCTTCCAGCCCCTCTTTCAGAATCTAAGACACATTATAGAATGTAAGTAAGCAATATTAAGGATCTGAGCACATAAACTAAATATGTACCTTGTAACTATCATCTTTCTCCATGCCTATTACAAGACCAAAATCTTTCCGACTGCAATAGAAAATAAGAAAAGTAAACATCATTTCAATGTACATAAGCAGTTCATGGAGGATCACTAAGGCCACACAACCAGTTCATACAAGACTCACCCAAGACAAACAAGATCATACAGTTCAAAGCAATTCCCACCAGATCCTGATGAACCCACTCCTTTCCCCACAGACCCTAATGAACCCTCTCCTTTCCCCATAGAACCTGATGATCCCTCTCCCTTACCCATAGAACCCGATGAGCCCTCTCCTTTACCCATAGAACCCGATGCGCTCTCTCCTTTTCCCATAGAACCCGATGAGCCCTCTCCTTTCCCCATACACCCAGATGAGCCCTCTCCTTTCCCCATAGAACCCGATGAGCCCTCTCCTTTCCCCATACACCCAGATGAACCCTCTCCTTTCCCACCCCCTTCCTCAATTTTGATGGTCCGTCTTTTCTTTTCCTTACCATAAAGCTCTGTCAGCCACTCCAAATTATCACTTTCATTGTTCTCAGAAGACTTGAATTTCAGTAGCTCCTCTTCTGATGGCATAACACCCCAGAAGCTTAATGAATCTATTGGTACTTTTTTGTATAAATATCCATCCTTGAACATCAGACCATCAAGAAATTCAAACCTCATGCCACTTTCACGATCCTTCCTGCACTGAATGAGAGGGCGGAACTCCCTACACATGAAATAAATAAATAAACAAATAAACATTGACCAGAAGCTAGCATGAAATAATGAACTACAAGGCAAGATTTTGGTCATACTCGAGTTCGCTTGAGTTGATCAATCTCGGTGCAGGAGCGGGGACTTTCTTTCTAGTACCTCCCCCACCCTATAGAGTGAAAGGAATCAGTACATCCAGAATCTTAAATCATATTTAGATTCTAAATAAAATTTGGATTGCAAAGTTGCAGATACACAAAAACATCACATATTACAGTAGATCCATTTAAACAAGCATTAGAGGAAATTAGACTGCTTGTTTTGGTAAGTGGTAGAATCTGCACCTTCCTGACATAAAATTTAACAGACATTAAATGTATAAATCAGCTTTTATGGCCATAAACCTACATGCCATAGCCTTTTATGTATGACCCTTAGAATTTGCTTTGCTTGTTTGTCATTTGTGTCCAGTCACATCAAAGAAAGAACAATGAACAAAGCCAATCTATTTGTGTCTAATTCGTACTTATTAAAAGTTCCAACACATTTTTCCTATAAGATGTTCTTTACTTGTAGTGCACAAACACCATTCTAAAGATAACATCAGAAAGAAAATCACAACCTTCCTATGATGGGAATGGTTGAAAGGTAAAAATGATGCAGGAGCATCTACGGCCTCATAAAGCTCCCACATTTTGGGAGATCATATCATCAAGCTGAAACAAAGGTATTTGCATCAACAAAGTTCAATGAGGCAATTGTTCTTAGAAGCAGCTTTTAGAAAGAAGTCAAAGACTAAAACAAGGATATTTAAAGGGTAGTAATTATGTCACTGGTATTTAAAACTCTAATTTCTCCATGGGGGTTAAAAAGAAGCATTTGAGGGTAAAGGAGGTGTCATGGTTCCACTCCATCAGGTTAATACAAGGATATTCACATTTGTGTCCGGGGTAGAAACTGCCCATTTAAGGTACAATATCAAAGCTAAGCTCAACCCGACTATATTGACAACTGGTCCTAGAATTTCTTTGCAATAGAAACCTGGACTTTGAAACATTATTCCTCTAGAATACTCAATCTGGCAATTCAACTAACCCTTCCACCCAATTTAAGGAATATATATAACAGTTATTAGTCATCAATTAGAAAATTAAATGGTGGTTCTGGAAAAATATTTATAACAATAATAACCATCACCAACAAACAGAAAGAGGACAACATGGGATAAACAATTCTCATTACAAATTTTGCAGCCATTGCTTGTAGATTGATTCTTGGGATCAGCTTTACTGTCGCTCGTTTTCGTAAATCGTTCATGAACACAACCTACAGAAACAAAATCCAGATATCGGAAATAAGTGTCAGCGGGTTAAAGCAACCCAACCCAACTGGGGAAAAATTATACCTGTGCCAAATCACCCTTGTAGTTCCCACTCTTCACGCGGGCCCACATGCCCACAGTAATTCCATTGTATCTAGTCCGAGGAGACAGCAAATGAGAAACTTCATTATTTGGAACTGGCATTACTCGGGACGAATATATGCTACAAATTCCTTTGCATGCCTAAGAAAAACAATGACAGTTCAGATATTAGCATATTAAGAATAGTATTGACCAAACCCGCAACTTTTCCAATACTGACTAATAAAATGATAAGCTTTCTACTACATCCAAAAGATAGATGACCTCATTAATATCAGATTGCTTGTCAGCTTCGATGAAAAGAAAACCCTTGATGTGCTCAACAGCAAACGCAGAAATTATCTCCAGTTTGGTACCTAGCGATCGTAAGTCAACAAACTTCTGCATCATACAGAAAGCTGAATGCCTCTCGCGTCCAACCTACAGCCCAAAAAATTTGAGTGAGAAAAGATTGTGCTTCCTTTTAGAGAGAGAGAGAGAGAGAGAGAGAGAGAGAGAGAGAGAGAGAGAGAGAGAGAGAGAAGAGAAAAATTGTTTAAGGAGCCATTTCAGAATTTTTCAACAACAAAAGAAAAAGTAACAAAACATTCAATGTCATACCATGCATTTCACTTTCCAGATGATTGGATCCTTAACAGTAGGCAGAAGAACACTTCCGTCAACTGACCTTTTGTTCTCATAATTATCTTCGGCATAGGTAATATAGCTAGAACCACTCCTGTATCGTTCTTCCATCATTTTTTCAAATTCTTCACCATCCACATCCTCCTCTTTAGGAATGAATGGAAGGTTTTGTGCTTTCCCTGGTTCATTCTTGACTACAGGTTCTGTTTCAAATTCTTCTTCCATAAAATCTGTTATCAATAATTTCATAAGCAACTGCTAGTGTAAACACAGATCTCATAGGTGAAATTCACATACTCATTATTATGATACTTTTGCACATCTAACACATATGATATATTAAATGACGGTGCTAATATGACATATCCTTAGCATCACAAAACCATGCATGTGCAAGTGGATCCCAATCTCTAACAGGAAATGCAAAAACATCTGACCGAGCTTAACAAGGAGTAATAAAATAACTAAGACTCTTTGCAAGGATACATGACAAGCCCAAAATATGGTACACCAAGAAAAAACAAGTTAACTATGGAAATAAGCAACTAACCAATAATCCCTTCTATTGCACACATCCAGAACAAAGTTTAAGAATTTTTTTTTGGCATTGTATGCAACAACCTTATATGAGGTTGGTAAATCCAGCACTCAACCCTTCATGTAAACTTAAGCCAAAAATTCCCATTCTACCACAAGTGCAACTTGTTTCGATGGCATTCACAACCAGAGCAAACAGACGACTATTAAAGCCATCACCAATCCTTACAAAAGCCTGAAACTGACCAGATTACGACAAAAAAACTTACAATTTTCAACAATCCACAGTAAATTGCTCAAAATCCATATCGGCGCACTATTTATGAAAAATGAAAATAAAAATGCAAAAACTCCACAAGCAACTACAAAAGCCAGCACTTCAAACCCAAAAATGCACGAAAGCTAAAAACTGGTCTATGCACAAAACAAACTCTAAAAACAAAATCCATTCTCAAAACCCTAAAAATCCGAACCGAGAAGAAAATGCGTGACCAAAAAAGACGTCAGAAACAGTATATACCGTCATCGAAGTCACTGTCGTCGCCGTCGTCGGCTTCCGCAGCGACATCTTCGAAGAACTTGAGGACGCCGCGGTCGGTCCTCTTCCGGCCACCGCCGGTCTTGTCATCGTCGTACTTACGCTTGCCGCCGGAGGATCCACCTCCGGCGATCCCCTTGCCCTTCGACGTCATGACAATGCGAGGGTTTCAGGGCAACAATTTCCTTGCATGTAGCGAGAGAGAGAGAGGCCTTTTGGTTTCGAAGTTTCAGTCTGGTATCACTACTGACCGGTGAATTGGCCCCGGGCTCACACCTTTTTATGCGTAGGTGGCACTTCCGAAATGGAATGGGTTGTTGCATGCGATTTTACCACTCTGTCCTTCTTCAGGGTTTCGATTTATGGCTCTTTTCCTGGATTGCGGTCCGTGGGTATTAATGTCAAGTCGATTTTATGCTTGGTGAAAAGTTGAAAACAAGTGTTGTCTGTCGTTACAAATTCGGATCTTTTTTTTAAAAAAAATAGAAAAACATGAAAATTAAACTTAAAAAAGAAAACCTTTTCTGAAAACGATGTTTTTGGGTAGATTGGTGAAAATAAAATGTTAATTTAATTTCCAGAAAAAATGTTTTCAAAATTGAAATAGTAAATTTCGTTTCGTTTTGTTACAACAAGGGCTGGAACTTCAAAAGCCCAAAACACTACGAATTTGGAAATAAACGAGGCGCTTGGACTATAGCATGTTCCCCATCGAATGAACAAATGGTCCAAATCAATGTTGAACCCCAAAACTTTGTCTCTCTTGAGAAATTCTTTGGACATCAGCTGGATCTCCCATCCTCACAATCAAGCGGGGCCTTCCAGTTTGGAGTTTCTTATGGCCCATTTGGATACGATCTCAACTTATGTTTTTTTAGTATAAGCGATAGTCTAAACTACTATAAGAAAGTTTTCACACACACAACTTATGCCATTGGAATTCAAACTTGAGACTTTTGATATGCAAATCAAGGCCCTTTTCCACTGGACTGACAACGTTGACTAAACGACATCAACTTTATTCATACTAGAAGTGCACGACCATGCAGCACCACCAACTTCGTTCGTCCCTATATCCATCGGCGGAACTAGTGCAAGGGCTGCCCTGGGCTGTAGCCAAAGGAAGGTTTTGGGAAAAAATAATAAGTAAACATATATAGCCTAATATTTTAAACTAAAAATAAATAAAATATAGTTAGAGCCTTAAATAAAAATAAATTAAGGTTTTGGACAAGCACATTACATTTCCACCACTCTCTCCCTCTCTCTACACTAGTGACTCAACACGACACTACAAGTCAAAGCCTTAGGATGCACAAATGCATTTTATGCACTATTTAGAATTTGAGTCTTAGAGATAACAAATATATAAAAATAACCAAAGACATAGTTGATTCTTCGTAATTAATGAACCCACAAATTTTATTTTATTATAAGGTACGGTAAGCACAATTATTCTACAAACCAAGATTTACGCTTATAAGCGATTCACAGTTACTCATGCGCCACCTATTACGGTATTATCAATGACCCCTAAGTGTGCGAGGTATGTTTTGAGATCAGTAACCTCCACTTGCAGCAGTTTTAGCAACCACTATTCCTGTCTAAGCCACTTTCACTTCATCTCTGAACTTCTTATAAAACTTCCTTGTCCTATCCACCAAAAGCAGTGACACAAGTGCACCAAACAATGCCACCACAGCAAGTATAATGAAAGACAATTTGAAGCACTGCCCCCCAACACAATTCAACTCCTCCCCCACCTTTCTCTGAAGCCCCAAAGCTGCCATTTGCTTCTTAGCCTCCTTGTCATACAAATACCCTGTGACCCTCACATTGAGCAAATACAGCCCAATTGGGCTAGCCAACCCTCCAAAATTGTACAAAGTGGAGTAATATTTAAGGCCAAAAAGTTCAGAAATTAGAGTGAAAATCAAAGGCCAATGTGCACCAAAACAGAAACCAGTAACCACTGAAGAAACATAGAGGCCATAGGGGACATTGAATGCAATTATGAGATGGCCAACACATGAGAGCAACAGAACTGCAGTGAAGATGAGAGGGCGAGGCCATTTGTACTTGATAATGAACATTTCTGAGCCTATGCCAGCAACAATCTGTCCCAGAAAATTCCAAATGCTCGTAAGCGACACGAAATTTCTTATGCTTCGCAAAGGGTAGCAAAGAAGTTCCAATCTGCCCCAAGTTGTCCATCATGGTCATGGTGCCTCCAAGGCCACAAACTGTTGCCAACAACAAAGTCAGCATTTCAATGCTGAAAAGTGCTTGCAATATTGTGAAGTCTTCACCTATCTCTGGTGGGTTAAGTATGTCCTTGTTCCAAGATGGAACCTTTTTGTATGTTGGGGATGAAATGGCATCAGGGTTTTGGCCTTCGGTTACAATTTTGACAGGTGAAGGATCAGAATCTAAATTCAGGGATATCGATCTCTTGCTCTGCCAAACTTTATATTCTTCCATAATAACCACAGCAAGTGGTAAAAAGAGCAGAAAAAGCACAACAGCTGCACTTCCAACATACTGGCTCTGGCTAAACCTGAACCTTTTCTCAACAACAATTATAATCAACAAAAATGCTGCTAGGCCAAGAGATATATAAAGGAAATTATAGAAAGCTCTGAGCTCGTTCGGGCGGCGACTAGCCTTGATGATCCGAATGGTTCCAATGAAAATCAAAGAGAGCAGTTGGAAGCCAAGCCACCACCAAAGTAAAAGACTTTGTGTCATCACCATAGGCAGCATGGTAGAGCTGTGAGATCACAGCTGCGCTTATGCCGGTATAGCCTTTGAGAAGGCCTAACACGACACCACGGCTTTCTGGGAAGTTCTTGACACATGTAACAAGGGCTCCAGTGTTGGTGAAAGTATGTGAATTGGCCCCTATGGACATGTACAAGCACATGTGCCAGACTTGAGGCTTTGGGATTTTTTGTGTTATTGCAAGCCAGATCATGAAGTGACCGAAAAAGTTTAGGACCGCACTGATTGATAGGACCACCCACGGGGGTGTTACCTCATTGATCAGGCCGGACAAGATGCCAACGTTGGCTCCTAAGTCCTTGAAGAAACTGATCAAGTTGAGTGTCGTTTGGTCGTATCCCAGCACGAATTTTATGTCGTTGGAGTAGAGGCCGAACATGTAGCTTGCGCCTGCAGTGACCATCATTAGAAATGAAGCAAACACCATGAGCCATCTTCCTGTGAGGACTTGGAGGAAAAGGCCCTTCATGTCCACCCAACTGCGTATGCCTGTGCCGCCACCGCCATGATCAGGAGCTCTCATTTTTTCTGTTTATGGTGATCACATAGTAATAATGGCTTGATATATATCAAGTATGAATGGACGTAAAGCTTAAAAAGGTTGTGTGTGTGTAATTTGTGGTTGATATTCGAAAACAATAATATCAAAAAGGGAAAAGTTCTGTTTCAACTCATCCAATCATAAGGAAAGGATAATTAGAAAACAATACTACCAAAAGGGGAAGAGTTCACTATGTTGAGTAAATGGATCTTTCATAATATATATTTAGGGGATTTCTTGACAGACAGATGGAGATACCATATACTAGGATCATTCAAGACACAAAGAAAGAAGGTATACAACAAATTATAGATATCTATATTTCTGAAGATAACATTGATCAGAGAGAATATAAGCGATATTATTCTGCACAACTTGTTTCCCTTTTCTTTTATTCTTGAATCTGGGACTGCAAAAGCAGATTAAGGATGTTAATCGCACTTTCCGCTTGTGCTAGAGATGTGTTACGTTCCCATTGGATTTGCGCGGCAAAATAATCAGAAAGATTAATTAAGCATCATCACCACTCAAGAGCATCGTCCATCCAAAATACATTATACTCATCTGTAGATCAGTCAGATAGCATATTTAATTTGCAAAAGCTTGTGCCACCACACCAGGTTCAACATTGAGAGAAAATCCACATGTTGATAACGACCATACTTTGCTAGCAAACCTTTAACATCATTATTAGTAGTTGCATTTTCTTGCTTTTGCTTTTGCTTTTCCTAATGGAGCTTCAAAATGGTTGATGGCTTTTGCAATCTCTTTCATGTGCATTAAGTTCCTCTTTTTTGTGATCACTTTATTTTTCATGCTGATTTGGTTTTGTATTTAGTACATAATTTAGCTGCATAATTAATTCAAAGCCACCAGGCTTTGCAGAATCAGATTTTATTAGGAGATTAACAAAGCTCAGCTTCAATCATTGACCACTTTACTCCTGAATAATACATTTCAATCACTTCCATTGTTACTTGTCACCCACTTTGCTGCTGGATTCCACTAGTTATCACTATACCACTTAATTTTTCAACCCTAGTGCCAAAGTAGCCACATCTTCTCTCTCTCTCTCTCTCTCTCTCTCTCTCTCTCTCTCTCATGAGCATGCAACAGTCTGAATAATGATCATTTGAGACTGATTTCCATTTTGAACCAAAGAAATATCCGTTATTGTAAAAGTCACAAAGATTGCATTTATTTGAAGAAAATATATACATACATATCAGAATTACAGAGATCAAACTCACCAAGTATATTTCATGCATACATCTCAATCTAGCTTTTTAAATCAATCTCAGCTTCCAACTTTGGTAGCCCAACATTGGGTTTTTGGCCACCACTGTTTCAGACTCTGCTGCTCTTTTCTCATCTTTGAACTTTTTATAAATGTCACTGTTATAAAATTTCCTAGTCCTAAACACCAAAACCAGGGAAACAAGCACACCAAGCAATGTCGCTGCAGTGATTATAATGAAGGGTAATTTGAAGCATTGTCCTCCACTGCAATTCAACTCCTCCCCAGGCTTCCTTTCCAATCCCAAAGCTCTCAATTGCTTCTCTGCCTCCCTATCATAAAGATACCCTGTGACCTTCACATTAAGCAAATATGACCCAAGTGGGCAAGCCATTGCCCCAACATTGTTGAGCGTAGAGATATGCTTGAGCCCGAAAATCTCAGAAATTATTGAAAAAAGCAATGGCCATACCCCACCAAAGCAAAACCCTGTGATTATTGAAGCTACATAGAGACCATTTGGGACATTGAAGGCAATTAGAAGGTAACCAATGCAGGACAGAAAAAGGGCGAAAGTGAACATGAGAGGCCTTGGACATTTGTACTTTGTGATAAAGATTTCTGAGAGCAAACCCACCATTACTTCTCCAAGGTAAATCCATATGCTTGCGAGTGACACAAAAGTGCTTATGCTTTCCAAGGAGTATCCTAGGGCAGTTCCAATCTGACCCAAATTGTCCATCATTGTCAACATGCCACCTAGGCCACACAATGTGGTCAAGAACAAAGTCAACATCTCAATGCTGAACACTGCTTGGAGTATTGTGTGGTCTTCTCCTATCTCTGGTGGACTAAACACATGTTTCCAACTAGAAAGCTTGATTTGGTCCACATGGGTTGAATCTGGTGATGGAATTTCAATATTTGCAGTGCTCAAAGATTGCTTGGTCCTCCAAGAAATATACTCTTCTGCAACAACAACAGCAAGTGGGAGAAAGAGCAAGAAAAGCACTATAGCTGCACTTCCACCATACTCAATTTGTGTGAAATTCACCTTTTGCTCTACTATGATTATAATTAACAAGTACCCTGCCAATCCAAGTGAGATATAGAGGAATTTACATAACACCTTGTAATATCTCTTCTGCGGTATAACCTTCATTATCCGAATCGTACGAAGAAATATCAGAGAAACAGCTGAAGGAAGCCATGCCACAAACAAAGTGAAGGACTTTGTGTCATCACCATAGAAAGCATGGTATAGCTGTGCAATCACAGCTGCACTCAGGCCAATGTAGCCATTCAAAAGCCCGATCAAGAGGCCGCGGCTTCTCGGGAAGTTCTTTACACATGTGACGAAAGCTCCTGTGTTGATGAAAGTATGTGAATTTGCTCCCATTGTGATGTACAAGCACATGTGCCAGACTTGGGGCTTGGCTATTTTTTCTGTCACGGCAAGCCATATCATGAAGTACCCAAAAAAGTTGAATGCTGCACCAATTGATAAGACCACCCATGGGGGTGTGACTTCATTGATTAGGCCAGAGAAGATGCCAACGTTGGCCCCCAAGTCCTTGAAGAAGCTGATCATGTTGAGGGTGGATTGGTTGTAACCAAGGACAGATTTGATGTCATTTGAGTAGAGGCCAAACATGTAGCTTGCCCCAGCACTAGCCATCATTAGAAATGAGGCAAACAGCATGAGCCACCGACCTGTAAGAACTTGGAGAGCAAAGCCCTTGATGTCTGCCCAAGTGCCATGAACCCCCATTTCTCTAAATCACCTTCCCCTGTTTTTTAACCCGTAATTATACAAAGCGTGAGCTGAGAAAAACAGGCACAGGACGATCATACCACGTTATCATGATATGATCATTCAACAAGAAAGCCATGTACTACAAATGAAAGTTTTGACGTCTGGATGATGAGAAATGTTTTGTAATTTGTTCTTACTCTTGGTTTGGTTAAAGTTTTGACGTGTGGATGATCTCTGCCTCTTTGGAGCATACATACATCACAGATAATAGATACAAGTGCCCCTTCAATGCATATTGTGTCACATTTATTGTTTATATTAAATTGTGCTAAAATATCCATGTGCTGTGTGGATAAATACATGATCACAAGCTACAAATATGCAAATTAAATTCGGAAATTAAGTCACCATCTAGATAAAAGGTAAAGCTTTTTTCAATTAAATAATATAATATATGAGCAGAACTAAAGTGAAAAAAGAGGTGATCAGTTTGCCCAACCTGTCCAAAGCCAGGGCAACCTAGAGGTAACAGCAGCTCCAACTTGAGCAGAGTTGTTTATGGCTTCTTTGGATTTGGTATTCTTGGTTCAAGCTTTGATTTGCCTACTGAGTACTCAATTATCTGGAGTTCTGAGTAAAAGAGTAGTTGATTATACTCGTTTGAACTTGAAATATCTTCCGATACAAAGCGGAGAGAACTATCACTAGATTAGTAGCTTGTAGTGATTGGGTAACTGAATATTTTTATTTCTTTTTTTATTTTTGTTCTCTAAGAGCTACCTTATCACTAAGAATTTTCTTGTTTTGGTTGAGTGGATGAAAATAAAGTGAAAGAAGAAGCAAAACCAAAAATCTCCATCTTATGAAAAGTCAAGCAAAACAAAGACTTTTCCAGCCAATCGGCAGTTTATTACTTTCTTTATTTTGTTGGGAAGTTGGGAAAATTAAGAAGGCTAGCCCTGCAACCTTGCCATTAATATGAGGTGAAAAAAGGAAGAAAAATTAAAATCCCATACACTGCAATATTATATTAATCAAGGGATTAATATAATAATGCATGTTTAACATATTAGTTATCAATAATTAAACCCATTATTCATTGTTTAAACACCCAACTTTTTTTTTTTTTTTTTAATCTAGCCACCTTTCACCTCTAACAGTCCAATGGGGTTTGTGGCCACCACAATTTTTGACTCTCCTGCTCTTCCCTCATCTCTGAACTTCTTATAGATGTCACTGGTATAAAATTTCCTAGTCCTGACCACCAAAACCAAGGAAATAAGCACACCAAGCAATGTCACAGGCTCACAGCAGTAATTATAATGAAGGACAGTTTGTAGCATTGTCTCCCAGTACAATTTAATCCCTCCCCAGGCTTCCTGTCCAATCCCAAAGCTTTCAATTGCCTCTCTGCCTTGCCCCAACATTGTTGAGAGTAGAGCAATGCTTGAGCCCAAAAATCTCAGAAGATTGAGAAAGTTGTTTTGGGTGTAACGCATGCATGTGGAACTCTATAATTGAAGGTCTCCAACATATATACATCTTAGTTGGAAGAAAGAGAGGATCATCACTCACTCATACAAGTGAGTCAACTTAATGTGAAGAATTTTGAGTTTCTTTTCTTTATTTTCTTTCTTTATACAAAGAAATGTTGCTACCAAATTGCTGACGTAAAAAAAAAAGAATTACAGATCAAAGTAGCTGCCATTGAATGAGAAAAATACGAGAGAGTGACACACTTTGAGTATGAGAGATTTTCCTTGGAGAAAATTCAATTCAATGGCCTAACAGCTGCTAATGTTAGGCCCACGTTCCATCTGGGCTAACCTCCCATTCGATCCAAATCAAAGGGATGTAAGTTGTAACTGGCCTTTTAAACCAGTCACTCTCTTGTTAATCATCATTTAGTCCGGCTATAGAACCGAAGTCTGTTTTTTTATGAATAGATTGTCAATATGTCATTGATAATGTGTTCATATTATTATCGCTAACGAAATGTACTGGCATGTTATCGATACAATATTGATGTACATCTTCTCTTTAATTGAAAAAAGGGACATCCTGCGGGATATATCTATTACTAGCTTTACTTGACATGTATCATGTATTACTCATGAAATACGTTCAATTATACATGTTGATTACAGATAATTATATATGAAGTAACACATTGTACATGCTGGCATATGCCGGATGCAAAGCTTGTGTCTGTCAGGCCTAATTCATTTATTCTATTTGTTTAAAGGGATACTACCAAATGAGTTTAACTTTGGCATGCACTTGTTTATTTTAAGAAAAAGTTTCGTGCAAATCAAGAGACAAGGCCAGTTTGTTAGCAACCAAACCTATTGATTTAATAATCTGTATGTACAATTTGGGATATCGTTTTTTGCTCTCCTAATTATAGAATTTGGGGTTAGGTTTATGGGTTTACCCGATAAGATCGGTACACATGCATCGCCCTTGCTTGTATTGATGGTTAGCTACAAATAGAAGAAGATGGTGGAAAGCCCAATGAAATGCAGGCAGATATGGAATCTTGGAAGATGCTGCTTTCAACTTTCAAACGATTCAGTAATTAAGAAAAATATGTATGGAAAGAAACAAAACTAACCTGTCATAGGATTCCAAATTTGTAATAGGATTTGCTTATCTTGTTAAGCGTGCTTTCCATCGCTTGAAGGGTATAGTTCAGTTGGTTGAACTTGAGTAGAGGTTCGAAATCTCAGGCACTCAATGATATTTGTATAAATCCCGATTTCCCAATCGCTTGTTCTTAAAAGAAAAACGTATTTTACACCAATCGTTATTTGATACAGTTTAATTACTGAAAAAAAAAATCTTATATTCAAATCTTATCAACGACAATTAATAATAAAATAAAACGTACATAGTCGAAAATGAAATTCTTTAGTAAACTCCATCCCTGCTAGCTGGAAAATTGGGGATAGAGACACAAACTGACATATAGTTAACAAGTTATGTGTCCCCTTCTGTATATCTATGTTTCGTTTGGATTATGTCAGACCAAAGAAAAAAAGAAGGATGCATTGGTCTCTTTACTATTATTGTTTTGTTATTTAGTGTTTTAAAATTCAATTTTCAATGTTCATGTACTTTGAATTTTCAAATATGAAGGGATTTGGACAATGAAGAAAGCAACCTTTTCTCATATACTATTGACATGTTGGAGAAATTCAGAAAGCTAACTGTATAATCTTTTTGCCATTAATGAAGTAAACAAACAAAAACAAGAAAATCTCACACAAAATGCCATAATAAAAATCATACATGTCAATATAATTTTCTTTCCAAAATCTGTACATCTCTAACTTCATGGCATGTAAATCTCTATTTTGATCTTCCGTTAGTTTCTAATGGGTTTGCTCCATTTTGATCAGCCATGGCCATCTCAGTCTCGGCAGCTTGTGCTGCCTCTCTGAACTTCTTGTATATATCACTTTTGTAAAACTTTCTAGTCCTGATCACCAAAATGAGTGAAACCAATGTCCCAAAAAATGTGGCTGCAGCAATCACAATGAAGGCCAATTTGAAGCACTCTCCACCAGCACAATTCAATTCCTCCTCTGCTTTTCTTACAAGTCCCGAAGCTGCTAGCTGCTTCTTGGCTTCTTTGTCATATAGATGACCTGTGAGCTTCACATTGAGCAAGTATAGCCCAACTGGGCTAGCAGATGACCCAAAATTGTACAAAGTGGAGTAGTATTTGAGGCCGAAGAGCTCAGAAATTATGGCAAAAAGTAGAGGCCATTGGGCACCAAAACAAAACCCTATTATGATGGAGGCTACATAGAGACCATTTGGGACATTGAATGCAATTAGAAGGTGACCAACACAAGAGAGCAATAGGGTTAGGGTGAGCATGAGAGGACGAGGGAATTTGTATCTTTTTAATAAGATTTCAGACCCGAAACCCGACATGACTCGACCCAGATAATTCCATATGCTCACTAGTGACACAAAAGTGCTTGCGCTGCGTTTTGGGTACCCAAAGAAGTTCCAATCTGACCCAAGTTGTCTATTGCTGTCAACGTGCCTCCAACACCACAAATGCATGCCATGAAAAGAATGAGCATGTCAATGCTGAAAAGTGCTTGCAGTATGGTGTAGTCCTCACCTCTGTCTGGTGGCCTGAACATGGTTTTCCAACACGACGCGGTGGGTGGTTCGGCCTCTGTTGTGGTGGTGGCGAGCGTTTCCCTGGGTCGTGACAGATCATCAGACGTGACTTCTGGTTGAGGCTTCTCCGTAACTATTTTCAAGTCCGAACCGCCGTTCAACTCAACTTTCTTGCCTTCCCAGATCTTAAACTCCTCAATAATAACCACAGCAAGTGGGAGGACAAGCAAGAAAATAACCATGGCAGCACTTGCACCATACTCACTTTGATTGAATGTCACACTCTTCTCTACTATGATCATGATCATCAAAAACCCAGCAAGCCCAAGTGAGATATACAGCATATTATAAAACACTTTGAGCTCATTGGGTCGCCTAGTGACCTTCATGATCCGAATTGTACGCAGAAAGGCAAAAGAAATGACAGCAGGAAGCCACCCAATCAACAAAATCAAAGCCTTGGTGTCATCATAATAAAAAGCATAATATAACTGTGTGATTATAGCACCACTGAGCCCTACATAGCCCTTCAAAATCCCCAAAACAGCCCCACGGCTTTCTGGGAAATTTTTCACACAAGTGACCAGAGAGCCAGTGTTGGCAAAAGACTGAGAATTTGCACCTATACAAATGTAAAGGCACATATGCCAAACTTGGGGCCTGGCAATTTTTTTGGTCACAGCCATCCAAATCATGAAGTACCCAAAAAAGTTGAGCACCGCACCAATTGATAAGACCACCCATGGGGGAGTGACCTCGTTGATAAGACCAGAAAGGACCCCAACATTGGCACCCAGGTCCTTGAAGAAGCTGAGGAGATTGAGGGTAGTTTGGTCATAGCCGAGCACAGATTTGATGTCACTGGAGTATATGCCAAACATGTAGGTGGCTCCAGCAGCTGACATGATCAAAAGAGAAGCAAACATCATGAACCACCTTCCATTGAGGACTTGGAGGGTGAGGGCTTTGGTGTTTCCCCGACCTCCTCCTCCACCAGCTCCAGAAACCACCATGATTTTTGGTCTCTGAATTGCACCACCAAATCTCTCACAAGTTTGTTTGTGAAGTGAAGAAGTTGGGGAGGTAAGCAATATATAGAGGCAAAAGACTGAGAGAGCAATTAAAGACAAAAGAAAAAATAATCTCCCAAAAAATAAAATAAAAGAGTAGTGAGACCAAATTTTTACTTTTTTATACAAGCGATATTGGAGACGGAAATAGAGACAGGTGATGGGATAGACCCAGCTAGATTATAAATTTAAGTAAATGATAAGGACTGAATTGCAAAGGAAATAAAAAAAATAGGAAAGAGGAGCTATATCCTATTCTTATAAATGTGATCTTATCCATCAGAAGAAGAATGAAGAAATTGTGAGGAGGGTTGTTCGGGAGGTAATAATTTCAGGAATTGTGGGTTGTGGTGATAGGAGGAAAATTTGTTAGTTTTGTCTTTGATTTGTCAAGTTGATATGATTTAGTTAGAGCCTCTCTAAGGGAGATGTCAAATACCAAACATCAAATTTAAATTTGATGGCTGATGTGGCAATTTGACATTTTATACAGCTTTACACTCTACCCGATATGTCAAATTAAATTATTATTTTATTACATTTTAGTGTTGATTCATTTTTAATTAAAAAGAAAAGAAAAAAATAATAAAATATTCATTTGACATCTTGCTTTTGGAATGTTTAAAATAACATCTCAACCTCCAGCCTTCATTCCACATCAACTTTGACATATCGGTTAGAGTGATGTGAAATATTATTTCTTATTAAATATCTATATGGCACGTTTGACACATCAATTGAAAATACTCTTGTAACACGCACCTCTTTGTTAGACCGTTGACTGCCCAAATATCTAATGCATGGGAAGGCCACCAAATTGGACACAACTAAGTTTTTTAACCCATTTTAATACGTATCTTTTTTTTTTCTTTTCCCCTTATGATATTGGATAAGAAAAGTCGACAAATCATAGCCCATGGGTTCTCACCACAGTGGTGATGGTTTTCCCCTTCTGTTATGGCATCACCTCAGCTCGAACTCCAGAGTCGAACTCCAAAGTAAACACTAAAGTCTACAACGTTGAATTATTATTTATTTTTGGTTTATTATCCACAAAACAATTAATGCATGTGCTGGTTTCCTTCCACCCCAGGCATGAGGACAGTTCACAAGTGGCATTGCCAGCAAGAATTTTTTTTTCTTTGATCAAAGTCAATTGCATAGGCATTGACTATTGAAGATAATGACTGATCGAGTGTATAGATCCACGAAATTATATAAAATTAAATACGGACCGACTCAAAGCTATACAACTACGAGGTTGTGGATTATCTTCCAACTCTCAAGCTAGGTCACGCCCATAATCCTTGGAAAAAGCATATAAAAGTAGAATTTGGTTCATTTTGATTCTATTTTACAACAAATACATGGGGGTTTATATGATAGACCTATACAAACCTTAAAAATATTCTAAATCCAAACTTACTCAATCTTATCTGTATATAAGTAAGCATTTTAGAAAAAAGTCTCGTTCACTCGTTAAATAAAAAACATAATCAAATCTCAATCTTATCGCATTCTAATATTATACAATAATTTCTCGTTTCATTGTATTGTAACATAGAACTTCCTCCAATATATATTGATGATATTTTGAGACTTTCTCGGGCCAAGGTATGTAAGTTTTTCCATATATTTTGTGAGTTTGTCTTTTCATTATTATGAGGTGTCATATAAATAATAAATAGAGTTATATTTAAATTAAGATATCATGAGACTTTTATTCGGATAATGATTAAATGGAATAACTGTTACAGGAGGTGGATATCATCCATTATCTCCACGTTTTGGCTAGCAATTGTCTCTTAATAGGAGAGTCAGTTGTAAAGCAACTTGGATAAAAGGCTTGGTCTCTGCTCTCATACTTACACGTTCATATTCTGTATGCTTGTCCTATTGAAAGCCTTGACATTTTGGAATACTGAGAGGAGAAGATCATCTTGTATATTTAATTATGACTAATTCAAGTAAGTCTTATCTCTACTTGTTTTATTGTTTAATTGTCAAATTTGTGTTATGGTGTGGTTTAAGTGCTAAATTGGTTCAAGATTATTTTGAATACAGTAAAGTTTACAAGGCATTCATGATTGAGCTATATTGGCATTTTAGGGCATCTATGACGATGCAAGACTTGAGCAAATGACAAGCGCAGCAGCTACTTTGATTGAAGGTCAGGGTAAGCGTGCGCTTCCACCAGTCGTGCACTGCGAACATATATAACTTGTCCTCTGTTTATAAGAATCCGGCGTGTCTACAAATGTTTAACAAATTACTTTATAGGTGAAAACACAAACTGATAGTCTAGTTTCTTGAAAAAGGTCATTGTTTATAAGAATCCAGAGTGGTCTTAAGTTCGAACCTCATAACACCTTAATAGTGTGTATGAGAAACCTCCATTTTCTCAATATGTTGTTTTAGTTAAAAACACAATATACATCTAAGTTACGAACATCAACAATAGTCCCTAGACGTGTACCCAAATTTAAGTACAACAAGAGCAGAAAGAGATTTGAACGATAGATGGGCAATTACAAAACATGGACCTACACGGTTACACCTATGGAGGATGCCATTAAATACAAGTCCACTCTAACCCTTTATATTTCCTACTTGTCAATTCTCAAGTTGCCGTTAGACTATCACCATTGACTTGGAATTAAAGTTTAATTGTACCACGTATAGGCATCACCACCATCAGCTATATAACCGCTCATGATTTCCTCTTTTCAATGCAAAATCATGGGACAACTTATATCAATTTTGATAGGCCTCAAATTAACCCCTTCTTATTATATATTCTCAATAAATAAAAAATAAGTAAATTTAGGTTTTAGACGTAAAAAAATATTTATAACCCAGTCTGTCCATGTGTATGTGGCTCTACTAATTTTGATGAAAATGGCAAATATGTAATTGATTCAAATTGCTTACTTACCATGACCAATAACCATCTTAGTGAATGTGATGGATTGGAATCTTCTTCTTGTATGACTATTCTAACTTACTAGAGGGCCAGCCTTTGCTTCAAAGATCTAACTTCTCCTTATCATATTTTGATCTTTTAAATTGATTGATATCCTTTTTAATGAATATAATGACATATGTACAAATATAGCTAGACAAAGTGTAAAGATTTGGAAGGTGACTTGTATGGCTGATAGGGTGATCTTAACATTATTGTCATTGTATCCAATTAAATAGTAAGGTGGGTTCATCCTGCATTACTTCATTCAATCCACAAACCCAATTGCCCAATTGGCCTTCACTTGAAAAGAAAGGGAAAAAAAAAAGGATTTAGAGCTCGGCTTTAAAGATAAGATGAGAGTTTGATTCTTACTCTCATCTCCACGTATGTATGTAGATACATCGAAAATTAGTTTAAAATGTGCACCATGACTTTTCAACCATGAAAGGGGGGCATTCTAGAGAGCATTTTAGTCCATTTAGTATCTTTGCATTAACCAAAAAAAAAAAAAAAGAGTTGAAAATTAAGCAGAGACCCAATTCGTCACCAAACTCTCATATTCAACACAGACGAGCAGAAGTTCACACCTGTGAAAGCTACAATAATTCAATTATGCCAGCAGCCAAGCAAACAACACACAAACACACGTACACAAAAGTTGGATAAATCTTGAAAATTCAGAAGCTTAAAATCATGCTGACGAAGGAACCATAAGGTTTATTTCCCCACACTACTTTCCCTCTCCCTCTTGCTCTGCATAAAGATCAACTTAGCTAGTAAATTCCCAGGAATCTCAGGCGCTGTTGTTTTCTAAAGTTTGCTTTGGAAAATAGATACAGAGACGCAGAAACATTATTCAAAAGGCCAGAAAGCGATTTTGACTTTCTTTCTTTGAGAGAGAGAGAGAGAGAGAGGTAAAGAAGTATAATATATTGCATTATTCTCTCAGAAGTGTGAGATCCCAGTCAATGTGTTTACATTTAGAAAAAGAAAGAAAAGTATAAGTCCACGTGCTTGTAAGGTCCAGTTTAATTTAATATTCAACTAAACTAATCAATGATCTTGAAAATTTATGAGCTGGAAAGATTGCTTCTTTTTCCATGGATTAACTTAAACAATCATTAAAATGACTAATTGAAGGTGGTTCGTTATAGATGCTTATCCATGACATCTGAACCAATTACATCACTTTGTGCCATTATAATTTCTATAATATTCTTAGAAGTTTCGACTTGACTTGACTTTGGGGTTTGGCTTCCCATAAGCCTCAAATTCAGAACTCGTGCTGTATTCTCGTGTGCCAGTCAGTCCTTTGGGTTTACTTGTGCTGTAGGGAAAGTCATTACGCATAACCAATCTATATACTGTCCTACCAGTGGGAATATTTGACCCAATTACTTCAAATCCAAGGCACCTTGGAAAAGAAAAAGGGAAAGCAGAAATCCAGGGCCACTTGGAAATTTTTCTTTCTGATGAAAAACAAGGTCAAAACACTTGAACATACTAAAGAAGATGCATCATAGCAGAAAAACTCCTTTTTCTCATGCCCTGTTTTGCACCACTCACACTGCAAGAGAAATCCACTTCTCTACAACTCCGCCAGCCAATAAGAAGGGAGATAAAGAAAACAGAGACTAACGGATATCATTTAGTGCTAAAATTGTTATCTTTACAACGCAAACAAACAATGAGACTTTGTAATAAATTTCCCAAATTTCATTTTATGTCGCTAAATTTGTTTGTCAACCAGTCAGAAAAAGTGTAATAACTAAAATCAAACAGAAAAATACTGAATTAAATTACATCCATCAATCCTACGTAAAATTGTGTCCGCAACATCCCACATCAAAAACCTAAAAGAGCATAAACAGCTACAAATTTCATGAGAATAGCCAGGCCAACCAACATTTAGTAGCGGTCAAAGGAAGATGGGCGCCCTCCCCTGCTGGGGCGATCGTAAGGACCTGCCCTGCTTCTGTAATTTCCTCCCTCATCTCTTGCTGGCCCTCCACTTCCATATCTGTCGCTTCCACCTCTTGCATCCCTATCATAGCCTCTATCTTTGCCATAACCATTTTGAGGATAACGATCAGAACCACCATATCTATCACTTGCAAAACGATCACCAGCCGGATACCTGCAAAGAAAGCCACATAGAGTAGAGCATACTGGATGATGCTTAAATAAAAGGGCTTCTTATCTATTATTCAGCACAATTATATCTAATGTGATAAGAGAATGAAAAAGGTGACAGTGGAACAAGCAACAACGGAGGAACTGTTACCTGTCACTAACATAGCGATCACGGCTCCCATACTTCTCCTCCCTGCTGTCAAAACGGTCCCTCTCTCCATAACGCCCTCCATCATAACGGTCATCCACATAGCGATCACGGTCTCCACCAAAGCGATCCCCACGGCCACCAGCCCCAAACCTAGAATGGGATGAGAAAGAACCTCCACCTCTTCCACCACCAGCTGAAGGGCAATCTCGGGCCCAAGTGTCCTGGTCGCCCACACTTGAAGCATTCATCTTGCCCTACAGGTCTATCTCCTCCCCCATAGTTTCTCCTGCCACCAGTCGAGTAGCCTCCTCTATAGCCATGGTCTGAATCCTCCCCTCCCCCTCCCATTTTTGGTTGAGCTTTGTTCACAGAGATGATGCGATCACCAAGCTCCCGCCCATGCATCTCCCGGATTGCATCTTCCATTGCTCGCCGATCTCCAAATGTAATAAACCCAAAACCCCGAGGACGATTTGTATCTCTTTCCATCATGATCTACAGAAATACCACATTAGTCATTTCATATTAATGAGATTCATCTCTTCTAAAAGAGAACCAGGACTTTTGGAAAGCTGGGAAAAGAATTAGGAGACAATGAACATTCAACATGAACATACAAACTAGTTTTCTTATATCACTTACAACACATTTGAGAATGAGATATGGATTTAAGCCAACAATTTATATTAGCAGACATCCTAACTGGCAGATAACTTATCCTAACTGCAGTAACTTATTATACTTAACAAGTTGACTTAACTTACTTTCTCCTTGTTACTATGGATAACAGGTTGCAACGTGGTTAGTACTGAAAAAATTTCTGATAAACAATAGAGGAATCCATCTCTGCTGACCTTGACTTCCAACAAAATCCAATAATTACATCCAGCATAAACTGATACCTAACCGACCACAAAGTCAAGTGCATCTACTCTCAAACAGCTAAATTGAATTGGTCATCAGTGCTTGCATTATCTTTGTGATATGGTTAACTTCCCACAGACAAGTCCTTAATCATAACACAAGACTACCAGAAATAACGATAACACTTTAAACAACAGGCAAGCATCCATCTTGTATCCACGAAATCAATTTTCCTCCTGACCAAAGCTACGCAGATCAGCCAGACAAAGGCAGCTATTGCAATATTCAATCTTTCCACCATTCAAAACAAACCATATAGAACACAAATACACATCAAGGTATCCCAAGAAACTGCATCTTTTTTGCAAGCTATGCCCAACTTGATCCATAATTATCCTATCCTCACCAACTTTCACCAAGTCAATAAAAACCACAAGATTCAGTCAAAGGCAGCAAAGATACTGTGTCCAAGTGTCAGCTCAAAATAGCAGAGCTGATGAAAATGCTGATCATCTCTTTCAACCAAAAAACTTAGACTTACTAAGCCCATTAAAAATACCCCCGGAGTCCTGGAGATCCATGTTCTGACAACTTATTTTGATAGGAGATGTTACAACCTTTTTTTATAGGAGATGCTCTGACAATTCTTAAGTACTTTCAATTATCATAATATCACCTATTAAAAAAATCTACATCACTGTGTCAAAAGAATTGTGTGCCCATGCCCAGACTCCGTATTTGACCAGATTCAGAATTTGAGGAGGCCAGAAGTATTACTCCACCAAAGCATCAAATCTTAAATCAATATTGGAACTACTGATGAACTAGGAAGCATCAATATTTGGTGTAGCATTGATGTTGCTGAATTCATCTTTCACATGCAACATGATAACCCAAAGCATTGAACCTCTGATACAATACTGTTACTGGCACCTGCAAGGACTCTAGCGATCTGAATAAGGTCTCATAAGATCCACTGAATGGGTTGCATAAATGTTCCCACAAGTGAAGTGGCCAGACTAAGCGTGTTGGAGGCTTCATGAGACATAAAGCACCACGAAAACTTATCCACATACGACAATCGACTATGAAATTGATCTTGATCTCTTGTCCCTCGCTAAACCAGTAATGTTAGCATAATTGTAACAACAACAACATAAAATCAATAAAAAAGTTCAAACTAGTTCAAACAAAAACTGACATGGCTGAAAGGAGGCTCAGACTTCATGAGAGCTATACAATAGCAGATGAGATGATCCCATTGCCAGAAAGGAGCAGTTTAGAGTCCCTAACTCTAGTCCGCATCAAGCATAAAGTAACTAAACTAGATGCTTCGCAGCCTCACAAAATCAAGAATTTGAAATATCTGAAGAACAACTAACAAGAGAAAACAAAGCTTTGTGATATAGCAGCCACTATGAAAACTGCATAGCCTATAAAACAACAAATGACGAGTTGACAGCAGATAACCCTCTGGATTCTATGACAACAAAAACAAATGAACATAGATGAGGAGACGCTATTCAGCTCAATAATCTTTCTTGGACAACAGACACATCCTTCACCATCATGTTTGAGTTCAACTGATACAAAATATGGCCAAACCATTTACTTTCCGAGCATTTGTTCTAATTAGATAAAAACCTTTGTCGAAGCAAAAGGATGAAAATCACTTGATCAAACAATGAACATTTCAGACTTCGGCTGCAGAGCCACAGAATCCAAACAGAAAGCATACTTCCTAAAGAAAGAGAAACTTCTCAAAGTTGCCACATCAAGTGAACAGATGATTAGTCGGCCCATCCTCAAAGGATTACTTATATGCCAAATTTCCAACACTATCACAGGATTTTCTGCGGATCCCAACCACAGACCTTTTCATGACTAAATATTTAGTTACCAAATAGCAGGTGAGACTAAATCAAGCAATTAACTTGAGCAGCCTTGTACCCAATTCCACACATCCAGATACCATCTGCTTATGTTTATACTTCCTGGCTTGAGAATCACAATAACCATCAGCTATAACTAGTCCCAAAAACTCATACTAAGCTTCAGCAGCTTGATGCAATCACTCTAACAAAAATATCTCTACGAAAACCCATCTACGTACAGCATCAAAAGATCATAACCAGCATTCCAGAAAGACATGAAAACAAATAAGGAGCATTAATATACAATGAGAACAAAAAACTGATGAAATAAAAGGATAAAATCAAAACAAACATAAGTAATCGGTGTTACAGACATAGGAATTAAGTACCAGTGCTAATTGGAAAAGTAGAATCAAACATATGCTGAGGTCAGAATGGCATAACCAACAATAAAATCCTCATTAAGTAGTTTATTTATTCCATACTTCTTAGCTATGGAGGGGCACTTGATATGAAATATAACAGGGTAAACCAAGCTCATGTAATAGTGGAAAGAGCATGATTTGAAATTCGAAAATGAGGATCAATCAAACAAGTAATAAACATGTCTTTAATCTGCTGTAATACAAAATATTTCATGTATTATAACCATAGAACATCATTGTCTAAACTTCCAAAAACGATAACACTCATTGATTCTGAATATAAAAGACTATATACCAAAACCAAAAGCTTCCATGAAACTTCAACCAATTTGTACTCCAAATGTCTTGGGTAAGATACTCATTTAAAGAAAATGCCCAAAATAACTAGAAGGGCGACCAATTTCGCAAACAAAGAGTTTGACTGTCTGTCTTCTAAAAATAAACCATAGGGTCAAAATTACGGCTCAAACTGATTGAGACAGAGACAAAGTTGTGTCCTTTTAACTTACTAAAACCCTAAATTGAAATGGGTCTTAGACCAAAAGCATAAATAAAAAAATAAAAAAAAAGAACCCTTTTGATATAATTTGCAAGCAAAGTAAAGCAGCTGAAGCCTGAAAGTGCATGCCTCTATCAATTGTGACACAACTAACAAATAAAAAGTTTTGAAAACATTAGGGTTCAAATATATTCATGCTAGGAAACAAATTGAGCGTTACCTGAGCTTCATGGACTTTGCCGAAACGCTGGAAAGCGCTCTCCAGCTGACGCTCCGTGACGTCCCACGACAACCCTCCCACGAATATGCGGAAATCTTCCTTCCCTGCCATCTCTCTCTCTCTCTGAAGAGTGTTTCTTCTTAACCTGTGAACTTTGTTGAGCGAAACCCTAACCGCTTCGAATACCTGGATGCGGTCGACTTCTTCTATAACTATGCTACGCCTCCTTCGATTTTTCCTTTTCCTATTTTTTACAGGAGAATTTATATCATTTTTAAATTATTTTTGGGTTAATGTTGCGGACGGTCTTGGCCGCTTGATGGGTAGACCCGTGTGAGAGAAGGATCAGCGGTAGAATGATTGTCTCTTGTATGAAAGGAAACTGCCACGCTTCGTTTTGTTTTTTTCCCTTTTTTTTTTATGAGATTAAAATTACAAGACAAACTCTCCCAAAGTCGGCACAAGCCAAATTAAAACGGTCAAAGTTTAAAAGTGGAGGTAGGGTTAATTTGGGAATGCTATGGACAAACAAACAAAATTAGCTTATCTAGCTCAAGTGGTCGAGAAAGCACACGCGAAGTCCTAGATTCGATTCGATTCTCCCGTCTTTTATTATGGTAATATCACTTATATAAAAATAATAAATAAATAATGGACATGATGAAAACTAAAGGTTGGTATGAAATAATTATGTCAATTTTAATACGAATAATCAAAATTTCCAACTGTATTTTTTCGGGTGAAAAACACCAACAATTGGTATGGTAGGAATTAGGTGTGGACGTATTGCAATTTGGTTTGATTTAGTCCTCAAACCGCATACTGAACCAATGAAGAATCATAGTTCGGTTTACGCTTAAAACTAGTAGCATAAGTGAACTGATCTACTTAAAACTAGTAGCATAGGTGAACCAAACTAATCTATTTAGCGACCAATGTGACTGCATTTTTCGATCTTGAAATCATTCGGTCTAGTTCGATCAAGATTACAATGTTTCTAATGTTAAATCCAAACCAAAACGTTGGAAAATCCATTTGGAGAAAAGAAAAATCTGTTATTGATTTGATGCGCTATTTGGTTGAAGAATAAATAATTGCAAAGAGTTCGTTACATATTAATTGAAATAATTACATGAATTGACATACTTAGTGTACACGACGACTATACATGAAATGGCCCATGCCATGTATCAACCAGCGATTGAAATATATGTTACAGTTGAGCTTGAGGGAGGCTTCATCCATCCATCCATCCATCCATCCATCCTACTATTGGTCAGATAAAAGCGGCAGCCTCGTAACGCTGGTACCTCCTCCACCGCCAGTTAGTGATTTTGAGTTAATCACCTTCAGAAAACTTGAACTGGATTTTGCAGCTTTAGAAGAAGATTTCTTCTTGTTTAATCTCATGGGAAGAATCTGCAACCTGGGATTCATCTCAGTACCTGAATTTTCAGCAGCCAACTGATAACTTGCCACTAGCTCTAGCTGCCGGGCAATTATTTCAGAGCGTCTTGGGAGAAGCTCTACTGGCTCTCCACCAGGAATCACGATATACTCGATTGCAAGTCGAACCTCCTATCAAAAACAAAAGGAGAAAGAAAATGTATATTAAGCATGTGATATATATGTAGGGAGACATGAATGGGAATAATTTACAGACAAAAAACAGAAATGTTCAATGTGAAGTTGAATGTTATCCCTTCCTTGGAATATTTGGCCATGTAGTATGGGGATTACAACAGAGAGAACAAAGGTCAAATTTCTCAGACGATGCAAATACATACATACATAGAAAAGGAAATATACCTCCAATGCATCAATCTCTTCCAAAGATGGTTTTCGTTTTGGGGCATCATCTTCAATTTCAATGTCGAAAGGATTCTTGACTAGCTGCTTTGGCGAAGACCCAACTGATTCCATTTCAAGAATCATACGAACTGCCTTGACCATTTGTGCCATGGTATTTGACTGCAATTATGGACACCAAATATCTCAATGAGACATGAAGACGGCGTGTATACAAGCCTACATAGACATAGATACACAAACGGAGAAAGTTTAAAAACACACGAGCATACTTACCTTCATGACAAATACAGGCAACTGGTGGAATTTTGCTACACCTCGGATCCATGGATTCTGCTTCATTTCAGAACTGGATGCTATTATTGCATCTGCTGTTCCAATATCATCAGTTACCTCTATTTCATCTTCAAGCCCCATCACCTTTGCTACTTGTAGCAGGTCGGCCTCAAGGATCTATAGTACATCAAATAATAAAAAGAAAGGTTTAAATACAAATCATCTGGATTGTGAAAACTATCTACTATTCAATAGCATTCTGGCAAAATTCATTATGTTGCTCTTCTTAACTGAACTGCATACCCAACACTTAATTGAGCTTATGTAGCCTCCAATTTTGCACATTACTTTATAAAACGTCAAAATCTGAACTAAAAGTAATGCATGACCTTCATTCTCATTTCAACGAGTGTGGATTTGAAACTTCCAATTGAAAACATAAAGTGAAGCCTAAGAGAGCAATTTACCTTGTATGTATAGATACAGACTGGTAACCTTTGTTTCTTCAAAGATATATTGCTGCCAGGTTTTTTGGAGTGATTTTTGGACCAATTAGGAGAATGATCTAGATCTTCCCCATCAGACTCTATGTCAGCAGAAGCATCAATGTCTTCATTAACAGTAAAATTAGATATTTTTAGACAGTTCTTTTCTGGTAGTGGAATAGACTTGCGAGAGTCATTAGCCTCCGCATCAATACGACGGACTTCAAATAAAGGAGTTTTTCCTGTACCAAAGAAAGATTTCAATTGGATTAATTGTTGCCCTAAAAACGTCACTTGTAAGAGAAGTACACAGTAAATAAACCAGTTAAGACATTAATTGGGATTCTCCAAAGAAGAAAGCACAGAATACCAGCCAGTATAGCATCCACAGTTGCATCTAATCTGTGATGCACACGATACTCTGCTTTAGATATAATCTCAACAGCACATGTAAATGTAGGAGGCCCCTTTCTTTCAAGAATTGTCTTCTGAACCTTCCTTTTTCTAGCTTCTTCATCACCGAGAGTAACACTCTGCATTCAGATGATAACTGGTATAATCAATCGACATTTCTTATCTGGGAAAGCCTTAAATTGGTAAGGTCCCAACACAAACTGGAAATGATCATTTATATATGACATCACCAAGGAGAACTAATAGCACTTTGTAAACCTAGTAGATTTAGCATAACTTTTGTTGGAATATATACCTATATATCCAATATAAACGAATACAGAGTGGCAGAAAAAGATATTGCATTGCACCTCTATGCCACCAACAAGGATTTGTAGAGAAGGATTCTTCATTATGTTGTCTATCGTCATTCCATGTGCTGTTCCAACTAGTTGGACTCCTCTCTGAGCAATAGTACTGGCAGCCAATGCTTCAAGCTCTGTTCCAATTTCATCTATAATTATTGTTTCGGGCATATGATTTTCCACTGCTTCAATCATAACCTGTGTACAAGTTCAAAAGGGGAAAAAAAATATGATATGGGTGAAAGAAGTAATGCAAAATTTACTTGGGAACTAAAAGAGCAGTTGCTGATAACAAGTCATAGAACTTATTTCAACACTCACATTATGCTGCATATTAACATTAGGAACTTGCATCCTCCTTGCACGACCTATTCCTGCATGAGGAACATCTCCGTCTCCACCAATCTCATTAGATGTATCCACAATCACAACACGCTTCATCTGATCATCTGCCAACATTCTAGCAATTTCTCTGCACCAACATATCCTCTCGAAAATCATAACATGTTCATTCTTGATGCCAATTCAAAATGGGAGAAAATGGAAATTTAAATGTTACTTTAAACCTTGAGTAGGAAATACCTGATCAAGGTTGTCTTGCCAACTCCAGGAGGTCCTATCACCAAGATGGAACCTCCGCCCTCAACCAAATCGCGGATGACCTCAGCACTTCCTGACACAGCTCGTCCCACACGGCAAGTGAGGCCAATGATTTGCAACTTACGGTTTCGAATAGCACTAATCCGATGTAATGAGTTATTAATACCCGAACGGTTGTCATCTGAAAACTCACTAACCTACATTAAGCAGAACGTAGCATGACATAAGAAATATAAGTAACTATATCTTCCCTCCTCCACAAACATTCCAACTGTAACACAATATTTAAATTAAAGATGTTAATGATTGATAATAAGCTATTAACTTATTAAGCAATCACACAAGGGCCTAAAATTGGCAATCCATTTGAATATAAAACGCTGAATTTTCTGACATGAAAATGTAAGTTGGTATCTATCTCTGTATGAATATTCCAATCAAACATAGAAATAAATAAATAAATGAGTAAATTTGGACGTACACCAGAAAAAGACCACCGTTAACCACCAAATTGAAGATCGGCCAAATAAAATTATTTCATGCAAATATGACTCTTAAGTCTCAATCTGCATAAAAATGCTTCAAACCATTTATTTACTTGTCGTAGATCACCTTCGATACAGCGTGCCGTAGATCTTCGTGGTTCACAGGCTTCTCTGAGATCACCCAATCACCCGAAGGAAACCTCGCAATCGGGCTCCTTCCTAAATCCATCACAACCTCAATGAGCTCGCCAATCTCCTCGTGCCCGTACAGCTCACTCTTCATCCTCATAGGCAACAATTCAAGTAACATTTCCAGCTCCGGAGCGGCCTGCGGCTGCGACGTGGAAGCCGAATTCGAATTCGTAGAATTCGACAACGACCCATTCCCGGAAAAGAACCGATCCGATGGCCGCCGAATTTCCGGCGACGGAATCGGTGGGGAGGAGGATTTGGACGAAGCGATTGGCTTATGCGCACGACGTGTTCGACGCAATGACGAAGACACTGTGGAGATGAAGTTGGAGTTCTGAAGGTAACAGAGGGTCGAGGTGGGGATTTGGTTTGCTGAGTGCCATGAGTTCTGAAGATCCACAAGCACAAAATGTGAGCTCAAAGCTCTCATTCTCTCTCGCTGAATTTTATTTCTAAACACAAATTACTAGGAGACTTTGATTTTTTTTTTTCTTTCTCTATTTTATGGTTGTAGTTTTTCAAGCGTCTGGTTCGTGATTTTGTTTCCGTTGTGTGTCTGAATTGGCAACGATGGAAGAAGATTCGGAGGCATCTCCTCTGCGATTGGAATTTGGAGGGAAAGTGGGGCCGCCAAGAAACAACCCAACAAACTGCTAACGACCACTGAAAGTAATGGAAGTTCAGCCACGAGGGGCTGCTTCACGAGCCACACATATTTTTCAAAGCTTTAACTTTTTAGATGAAATGATGTGTTGGTAACTTTGGAACTACTTAGAAAAATCTTTCTTTACTTTTAACTTAATAATTCCATGTTATTTTGTTACGTAGCTCCACGTATTTAAAATTCATGTTTTGTGTTCAGTTTCTTTCAGCATGTGCCAAATAGTTATGTATTGGGTAGTCCAATCCAGTCTAATCTGACGTGCTAAACGAGTCTTTATATATGCCGAATGAGCCGTATAAGTGTAACAATCCAAGCATGCTTCAAATGTGCAGAGTGGTAAACAGGAAGGACTTGCTTGCGGCGGAGTGCAGTGTCATTTTCATGGTATCTTTGTTCAATTTTGTCAGTCGACTGTAGAGACTTTTGAAGCAAAATCTGAAACAACGTTCAGGTCAGTCCTCAAGACGTGCAAGGCTGGTGCAGGCCACCGACGAAGACGGCTCTTGCTATGAGCCATACCAATGCTCAAGTTACACGGACGGTGAGCTTATTTGAATGGTGATACTCATTGAACAGAAAAACAATAACCCTATGATCTGTAGCCCATGTAAACCTGTAAACTACAGCTCCTCTGAACTTTGATCTTGAACCGACAGATAAAATTGTGAAAGACCAGAGAAGAAACCATAAAGAATGAAGAACAGGATGAAATACTACTAGCTCTTGATGTAGTAGAAACTCAATGCTAAGAAAAATATACTGTACACTGTACAGTGATGGAAGCCATTAACTAAATTTGGCGCCAATCTATTCCCAACCCATCAATTTATTTCTTACACCTTCCTCAATTTTGCTCCTTGGCACTGAATAACCAACTCCTTCATCTAGCAGGATTCTGTAGACCTCCCACTCCCGATCTTGGATCATGTGTTTCCCTATCTTAACCTGAAATAACCAAAGCAAAATAAATGGTAGAATGGCAAAATTAGATAGGATGTCCCTAAAGAGAATGTAGGAAAATATTACATAAGACACTCATGGCATTGGTTGGAGCCAGTACCGAAAAGATGTGTGTCTTCTGAACTTTGAGGGCATGAGTAATATCATAAAAGACTAGAGGACGACCCCTGCCAGACAACTCAACAGGGTTAGCTACCACCAGCTCAGTATCAGGGCCACGGCTCACCACCGCCACTCTAAGAGGACGCAAAAGCTCCATTCTCAAACGAGAACATAACGCATTTTGCTTGTTGGGGTCAACAATCTTCTTGCCATCTGCTTGCATTATGAACAAGTCCACCTCACAATTTCCCTTTGGGCTTGCATAGAATCGTCCATAAGAAACCTGACATTATCAGCTAACAAAGGTCACAACCACACATGCATAATAACACCAAATGTCAAATGAAACCTCCACAACCTTTCCCAGGAATCATAATTTCTTACGATCAACTATTAAACGCTAACGAAACAAATTAATATTCTGCAAACATAATACTGTAACATGTTCGATGAGTGATGATGACAATTCGTTTCAATACTGAAAATGTGAAATTTTGAAACACAACCTAAAAGTTTTTTTCTCCCAAAAAGAAAAGCTCTATATAGCTTATAAGATGTACCTGAATGTTGTAATCCTTTAGGGTTCTCATGATATCATATACAAGGCCTTTATGATCCTGACAGAAGATTTGAACGAGTGTGTGAGATGGGCTAAGGTTGTTGTCCACTGTTACTGAAATGGGGTTGGAGGCAACAGATCTGCCTAGGCGTCCATTGGGCAGCTCTAAACTGAATATTTCTTCAGTGATGGCAGAAGGAAGACATGGAGAACCCTGTGAACAGGCGGTAACCTCTGATCCAGCCAATTCAATTTTGCAACTCAACAAGGCATCCCCTAAAACAGCTTTCAGACAAAGAATTGTTTCGTCTTGTCTTCTTTTTGCATGAAGAAGTTCTCTGAAGAGAGAAGGAAAAAGCTTCTATTAACCATATTTGAGCAATTGGCCTCACATAGACATGAGACACTGACATCTAGACTCCATTTCCATTGGCAGCATGAGCGAGTACAGAATTATTGGAAATAAAATACATAAACACTTTATTTAAGAATTATGCAAAAGCAAATCTAAGGAACCAAATGGAGGATTGCAGCTCTCTTTTCTTTTTTCCCTTTGAATTATTGCCAGTAACAATCAAGTTGACAATAAGGCACATGAAGATAGGGAAGTAAAAAGAGAAAAATACAAGAAGAAATGCTGCACCATGATTAAAAGTGAAGCAACGTCAAGAATGACAAACCTGGTATCTGTAACAAAAAAAAGGTCCATCACTCTCCCATCCGGGGTAGTAGATACCTTCACTCTATGTATTGTGAGCTCCAGCTCACAGAGAACCTCAGTGACATCTATTATGAAAAAAGTTTTAATAACAGTCTCAAACAAAATATACGGCTCTTATTCAGGAAAACAAAAAACAAAATATATGGCTCCATACGATACATTTTCTGCTCAAGTATTGAGATGCATTCAGAAAAGTAGGCAAAACTAGGTAAGGGAAGAGAAGAAAAAGAAACAAATAGAAACAAACAACACTTAAAAGTTGATTAACCAAATAGATAAGCAACATTATTTGCATTCCAACAGGTAACTTTGGTTAGATAAGTGAAAGTAAAGATCCCTTTTCTTGATTTCCCAAAACTCAAAAGGAAAATAAGAAAAAAAATAAAGTTGTCATTTATGTTTATGGATGGGAAAGGGATCATAATGATAACGATTTAAGTTGTCTTCATTCCATTTCAGGCGACTTTAAAAAATAACTTATTCTTATACCAATCTGTCATAAATTATATTCCTCGGTAACTTCAATCCATTCTAAACAAGGGATATGAAAATTACTTGTTGATACTTCTTGCAATGCTTCGACATTACTATCATCAAAGTCGCAATTACATAGACAGTGAATCACGGCCTTTCTATATCATCAGATACAAAATTGATAATCACCCATAAATGATCTTCAAATTCATAACTTTGTCCATTTCAAATTTCTTACTAAGTTGGAAGGTTCAGACAAATCATTGAGCAAGATATGCAACATTCCCGCATGAAAACAAATGCGAAATTCATTAAGTACGGTACTTCTAAGCCAAATTAAGCTTAGGGGATAATGCCTACAAAGAAGAAACAATTCCCAAGATAACAATTACTCAAGCAAGTGACATTCTTAGAACTGAAAGGTTCGTATTACCATGCAATAGGCCTTCCCGTTCATAAGAGCACCAGAATTCAAGAAGGAAAACATCCGGTGGCTTAGGCTGCTGGTTTTCAGGGTGATAATAAAATATTCCAGAAGTCGACAAATACGACGGACACACTTCCAACAATCTCTTTGTCAACAAATTCCACCTTGTATTTGGTTTTCCCACCACCCAAAACACTATGTAGCACCATTTCCCATCTGTTGAAACATCTGCTCCACAAAAAAAGCTAAACTAATCACCAGCACATTCAATAAAATATTAAGGGAAACTTATAAAAATTAAACTATCACTCAAAACTCCAAGACTCATGAAGAATAACCTGTTTTCTGATTTACCACAAAAAGAAACTCAAACCAATTCTTTGTTTCTCTCTAAAAGTGGGGCCTGAGGCCCCCTGCGAATCCGTAAATCTGAGGAGCATGCCGCAAGAAAAGGATGGTCCCCTATGTATTTCATTCTTTCCGTACCAAAACGTTTCAGAAAAACTCAAGAACAAAATGACCTGTATTCTCAAGAATTTCAGATCCAAACAGTAAATTTCCCAGTAAATCAGCGAAAAAAAACCTAAAAACATCAAATGAATCACACTGCCCACCACTTCACTGACTACACTCCAAAACCCACCTCCAAAAAATTCAGAATTACCCAGAAAAAAGAAAATTAAACCAAAAGCAAAAAAAAACATACAGTCAATAACAACAACCCTCACCTCCTCTGCAAATGCTTAGCCCAAAGAGCAATATAACCCTGCACAAATCACAGCCCAATCCAGTTTTGTCAGGGCAATTGACAGTGATTACAGTGGGTTCCCCAGCCTTCTTTGCCTGGTTAATTACCACAACATCCTCATGCAAAATGCCCATTGCTCTGCTTTCAGCTACCTACCACTGTTCCTAAATCCTACTCTGTTTTTTGCTCTGTTTTTGGATCACTGAAAGCTCAGCGGCAACCGATAAAATGAGCCAAACACCCCAAGTGGGTATCTTTGGATTCTCACTCTTGTATGTTTTTATTGACTTAATGGATTGGGGATTCCGCCAAACACAGAGATCAGATAATACAACGATCAGAGGGTCTCTCTCCTCCTCTGCTTTTCCTTTCACGGAATTTCAATTTCTCGTCCTTTTCACCGGTTTGTAGTTGAGACAGTGAGAGATATTTAGGAAAGACTTTAAAAAATTGAAACGTGGGTGATTAGGTGTGCTCGGATGTACAGTGAGATTGGATTTGAAGTTTTGGTATTTTACCCAATTAGTGTTGAACACGTCCTTGTTGCTTGAAGAGGATTAAATTTTCGGTTACAGTTAAGTAGGATTAATTTTGATGATTAATTTGAAGAGCTTAAGTGGACCGGCATCCTTCCTTACAGGAGACAACTTGTCGGCATAAAATCAATTTCAATATCAGGGTGTTAATTTGATTTTCCCCAATATTATATGATTGGTGCCCTAAATTGGGTTTAACAGTCACTAATTCGAGTAAGAACCCTAATTGACGGATCATATTCAATAATTTTTCTTCCCATGGGAGAAATAAAGCCGGCATAGCACTTTAATTTAGTAATCATTGACTAATTGCCTTGCATCATCCTCATTAAATTATTTTGTGGAACATCTTACTCTATATTAATCATACTAAAATATAATATTAAATAAATGTTTAATAATTTAATGATCCCATTATACGACTAAACAGGGTTATCTCCCCCTTACATGTGGAGGGCCTTTCTTCCTAGTTGATTTCGTGCTAGGCTTTTGTATCCTTTGTGTTTTGCAAGGTTTGTCTCATACCTAGTTGTTTTATGGTCTTCCTACAAACCTTTTTGGTTAGATCTTTATAGATTTGTGTAGATCTATCTTTTTGGTATGTGTTGTGGTGTCATTACAGTTTTGGGGTTGATGAGGTGGATCTTCATCATATCTTCGTGTTGAGGGATGAAGCTATTGATTTTGTGGATATACTATTAATTGGTGCTTTGAGTTTAGCGATGTTTGGGAGACGTTATGACCATGTGTTATGGTGAAAGTTGAGTGAGATTTGCTTTTCTACTTGTATGTGTTTCCTATTCCCAACTCCCAAATTGGTAGAGAGTTCTATCTCTCATATGTCTTCTTGTAGTGGCTTTATGGATCCTCTTATGTTTTTCAATTCATGGTGAACTGGGATTTCAAGATATAAAATTATTTTTGTTCATTGTCTTGCAATAGTTGTCTTTATTATCTACAAGAGCTCTTTGTGAGACTAGATTCTTGTAATGTCATTTTATTAATGAAATTGTTGAAACTATAAAATATAAAAATAAAAAAGGAAACATATAAAACTAGTACAAGTAACATCAAAGAAGCAAGGCAATCTCATGAAACCCATTTAATCAAAACTAATTGCAGCACATTACATATGTAGCATAGTTTGAGTAAAATGGTAATGCTACATTCAATCTTAGGAGGTTGGTGAGTAAAATATTTTTAAAATGATAAGGTATAGATTGCAACTTTACTCATACTTGTGTATATTACTATACCTGAAAATGGATCAAATTAGTCTATATTCAATCCGATCTGATAGGAAAAATAATTCGATCATATATGATAATCCAAAGGATTATTAATAAACAAATCCATATCCGATTGCTAAGTTAACGAATATTTGATGTCATAATTTGATCCGACTTTTATTTTATATACTTTTATTCATTAACCATTAATAGTGTTATTTTTACCAATAACATAGTTTTAAGTATAGAAGTTTATTGTGACAAGTATTTTTTGTTTAGTAGAGAAGATTTAAATAAGAAAATAATATATATAATTTTTTTAACTTATAAATATTCAAATTACTATATGATATTAATTAACTATTAAGGGTTTACCGAATATACGTATACTAAATCAGGACATATATTACACGCGCATTCGAATTAAAATCCGATCCATTGACATGTTTAGTTATCACTCCACTTTAAAGTGTCATTATATTATCATGAGTAAAAACAGTCAGAGTCTATCTTTGTATCTGTTATGAAATATTTATCATAGTTAATAAACGTTACTATTTTGAGCTGATGAACAATATGATTGCAAATAAGCTAATGGCTTTAAATTGGATTTTGAGGTATTGGGTTGAGCCTATTGCTGAAGGTCTTGCTTGCTAGGCGGAATGGAGAAGTTGCTGTTAACTTTGAGTTGGGCCTGTCAGGGCGAGGGCCCGTTCGTAACCAAACGAAAAACCAGAACACCAACCAATTAAGAAGCTACACAACGTAGCATGCTTGCGCAGAACGACCTCCACGTGTTTGCATGCATGCAACGACACAAAAGTCCGCATGCAACAGCACCGCCTGCAACCGTTTACTACATTTACAAAAATACCCCTCACGAGCAACATATATTTATCTTTCTCAGGGTCAGAACGGTCAATCACAAAAAATATGAGCTCCAAGTATAAAAGCACAGCCAAGAAGAAGAGACAGCTAGCTGTGATTAAGCTAGCGGAGCGGACCAACCGAAGAAATCAAAGATGGCTGGAGCAGTTCTACCTCCAACTCTAAAATGCGCCGTGAGTGCCGTTGCAGTCTTAACCTGCGCACTTATAAGCACCCTCTCTTTCGCTCTCCACGACGCCTCACAGGACCCAATCATACACCAAGTCACAGACAATCACCGCCCTCTGCTGGGGACAGAGAGGAGCTTCCAGATGTTCATCGAGAAATACGGGAAGAAGTATTCGACCCAAAAGGAGTACATGCACCGCCTCGGGATCTTCGCAAAGAACATGGTCAGAGCCGCCGAACACCAGGCCCTTGATCCGACGGCTGTCCACGGCGTCACGCCTTTCTCTGACCTGTCCGAGGAGGAGTTCGAGCGGATGTACACCGGCATGAGAGCTGTCCCGCCGGCCAGCTCGAACGACGGCGTTTCGGATAGTGCTCCACCGGTTATGGATGTTAGTGATTTGCCTAAGAACTTTGATTGGAGAGAGAAAGGAGCTGTTACTGAGGTCAAGATGCAGGTAACTAATAACTATTAACAATTTATTACCTAATCTTTTTTATTTCTTTTATCTCTCCAGGAATAATTTAAAAAAATCCCACAAATAATCCTCATTGTAAAAAAATTTTGTGTCACCACAATATAGATCCCTCATGAAATTGTAACTGATCTAAGTTCTTCGACTTTTGTGCCACATAAGATTATATATATATTTTTTGATGTAATATTTTTATTTATTTATTTTTAAAATCATTTTTGTTCTAATGTTTCCTCTTATAACTTGAATTGGATAATAATCATTTATGTCACAGTAATTAGTTATTTACAACGTTTGACATTGAATAGAAAAGGAAAATATAGAAAACATATCCCAAAAATCATGTTTTTACCTACAATCATGCTCCTTCGAACTCTAAATGTTTTGACAAAGGGTGTAGGTATATTGTCTTATTGCCTATTGCATAAGTATATATATGTGTTTTTTTTTTTTTTTTCATATTTTCGACAATGAGTTTAATTTATGTTCTAATTTTTATAGGTAGCATAGAATTTTATTTGTCTATTTTTATATATGACTTATAAGTAGTCTTGTAATTTATGTTCTTAATTTATAGGTAGTCTTGTAATTTATGTTCCTAACTAACATGATTTATGAAGGAAATAATTCAAAATTTAAATTCTAAAATGCAACTACAAGGAAATAATGCATTAAATTTATATTTTAAATGTGTTTTCCTTATTTACATCAAAGAGTAAAATCGACACAACAAAAAACGTAATAAATGTTAAAGGACCTATATCTAAAACAAACAATACATGGACTAAACTTAATGACAGCTAATCATTTTGGACCTAGAGCTAATAAGCCTTATGATTATTTCATTTATATTTTGCAGGGTGGGTGTGGGTCGTGCTGGGCCTTCAGCACTACAGGAGCAATTGAAGGAGCCAATTTTATTGCAACAGGAAAGCTTCTTAGTCTCAGTGAGCAACAGCTTGTGGACTGCGATAGCACAGTAATAAATTAATTAACCTCTAAATTATAATGGTGTTTATAGTTACATACACATTGGTTAATTACTTGTTTCAAATTTACATTTATGATGATGTTCATCAAATCTAGTTTAATAATTTGTTTAAATTTCGATTTGAAGTGCGATGCGAAAGACAAGACTGCGTGCGACAGTGGGTGTGGTGGCGGGCTTATGACAAATGCCTACGAATATCTGATTGAAGCCGGAGGGTTGGAGGAGGAGAGCACATACCCATACACCGGAAGACGGGGTGAATGCAAATTTAATCCGGACAAGGTGGCTGTAAAAGTTGCCAATTTTAGCACCATCCCTATTGATGAGGACCAAATTGCAGCCAATTTAGTCCACCGTGGCCCCCTTGCCAGTAAGTACATACACACTATTAAAGACCTGGGATTTGAAACTTAAGACATCTTTCAATGTTAGTACTTCAGCTACCATCTAATGTGACAAGGAAAAAAATGTGAATTAACTATGTAACTATGCTTAACACTATTTATGTTGCAGTTGGGTTGAATGCTATGTTTATGCAAACATACATCAGCGGTGTTTCGTGCCCCCTAATCTGTTTCAGGAAATGGGTGAACCATGGTGTTTTACTTGTGGGGTATGGTGCCAAGGGCTACTCCATTCTCAGGCTGCGCAACAAGCCATATTGGATCATCAAGAATTCATGGGGTGAACAATGGGGAGAGAATGGGTATTATCATCTTTGCCGAGGCCATGCCATGTGTGGTATGAACTCAATGGTCTCTGCAGTTGTGACCCGTACTCGTCCCGCCTAGCTACAAGGCTAAAACTATAAGAGACAGAGACATGTTTGCAGCTCTTTTGGTTAAACTTGTGTGTGTAATTTTCCTATATATATATATATATATATATCTACCCCTTAGTTACTTTGGCCAGTCGATTTGTTCTCTTTTTTGCTGTGAAATTCTTCTTGTACCTTTTGGTTAAGATTATGGAGAGAGAAAACTGAACTGGTTCTGCTTGGGTGTGGTAGGGTGCGTATTTTTTGTTTCGTTTGAAGAGAATTAATGAGATTGACGGTGATATCAATGTCGAAGATCTATGAATTAATAGAGTGCATGATGAAAATGATAACCATTGTTTGTTGCGACTGGAAACCAAAAGTCAGAGCCTATTCCCTTCAACATTATGATAATCTTGATACCATACTCAAAAAAAGTGAGCCTATTCCCTTCGTATTCATGATCCCTTAACAAATACCAAAAGAAGATATATTTTCAAACAACTTAAATATACCAAAAGAAGATATATTTTCAAAATTGTGAGATGCGGGGCCTTAATTGTGGAGAAGATGGCGGCTAGAAAGGAACTTGGCAGGATGCAATCATGTTGGCTAAACAATGGCCACACAAATGAATGGTAATCTAGAACTCTGCAAAAGATAGTGGTTGGAATAGCAAATCAAAGTGAAAAGTGAAGAGCAATACTTGTGGTTTGTGATGATGGTAATGTTCCATCAATGAAATGTGGTTTAAGCGAGATAACTCCGCACCTGAGCTACCAATCATCAATAATGAAGTGAGGCCGATAGCGTTGTTCTATAGTGAAGTAACCAAGTCCGCAAGGAGTAGCAACCAGGAAATCCACATGAACGACAAAGGAATCACTCTTTTCGAACTTCCATCTCAATGGACATATTGGAAGATAAGTCTTTTTTTGTTGTTTTTTGATAGGGAAACCGGGAAAAGAAAAGCTTGCTGAGAGCTAAGACTTTGGGGGCAGACAGTGCAGAGAAAGGAAGAACAAGAAAACAAAACAAAAAGAAGAAGTGACGTAAAGGCATTTGTTTTAAATTTTTAATTGATTTTTTATTTTAAGAATGATGTGTCAAGTTTAAAACTCTTAGATTAAATTTTAATGAGATGACGTGTAGTGGACAAAAGTTAAGTAGATCATGACAGATAAAATCAAAGCAGATGATCCGGATCCATTCAACATATATTGTAATTTTACTTTGTCAATTTTCGATGTTGGACTTACATTCTTCAACACAAGTCTCCTCTAAATTAATAAAATTCATTTGTTGCAATTACTGTTCTATCTTTCCCTAAACTTCTCTAAACATAAACCAACATTCAATCGTTCAGCCATAATAGCGCCAATTAATTTTTGGGTTGAATGCTTAAATTATGTCACGATTATATGTGAGTTATTTTTGTTGAAGAATACATAGAGTCCCACATTGGAAACTTAACAAAATAGAAAATAAAATAAAATGAATGACTCCACTTCTTATAACATTGAGACCTTTTATATAAAACCCTGCTAAACATGTGGTTAAGTTGGGGACAATACCAATATTGCTAGCGATGGGTTAAGGATCCGTCCCTCTGAAATATTAACCACTGTAAATAAGCTTAATTAGTTTTATATGTTTTCTAGGTACCCAATATATTATATATATGCAGAAACTAAAAAGCTAGCCTTCAAATTCCTCCTCCACCGATCATCTTTTCTAACCTAGGTTTCAAACTCTCAGAGCACTTCCCGATTTTATTTCTATTACGCCAATTAACCATCCTATGGCTTCTTTCCCACTTGATGACCAGGTTCTAGTACAAGAGACTATGTTCGTGAGAACATTGACCTTGAACAGGCCTCGCCAACTAAACACCCTTTCCCTTGAAATGATCTCTCAGCTATCAGAACTTTTCCTGGCCTATGAGGACGATGCCAATGCCAAGTTGATCATTCTCAAGGGTAGAGGAAGAGCATTTTGTGCTGGCGGCAATCTAGCTGCTGTGCATCGTCACTTTCTTGAAGGAAATCTGAAATATGGTGAAAAAGTTAGTCAGAAGATCATGAACTTAACCTATTTGATAGCAACATACAGTAAACCCCAGGCAAGTATGCAACTAATTTCCATAATGAGCTTTGAAATCTGTGTTAAATATTTTTCGGATAATTCCGCAAGTGCTACGTACTATATGTATCATCTCAACTAGTCAATTAGTATACCTGGTGGCGGATCCACCATGGGGTCAATGAGGTCAGTCGACCCTATGGCAGCCCTGGAAATGGCTTGGAGGTTCTTGGTTTCTCTTGGCAACCATGGGAGACGACCCCATGGAGAAGAAGATGCAAGCTGCTAGGGAGAAGAAATAGGGAGGAAGAAGAAAGAGAGAGAGAGGGGGAGGAAGAAGAAGACAGTGGTTGAGAGGGAGAAAAAGAAGAGAGAGAAGGGGAGGAAGAAGAAGAAGACTGAGGGAGAAGAAAAGAGAGGAGGGGGAGGAAAAAGATGAAGACTGAGAGGGAGAAGAAGATGCGCCGACATAATTTTTTTTTAAAAGGAAGATATTTGTTAGGGTTTTTTTTAATATTATTTTAATTTTATTGAGTAGACATATAAATACTAAAAGTATAGATGAATAACATAAAGACATCACTTACCATAGTGGTTTTTGAATAGAAATAGACCTTAAGGTTAATGGTTCAACACTCATTATGCTTTTTGTTTTTTTTAATATTCAAGAAATTTTATTATTTGGGTTATTTTTGGGTGAGTTTATTTATTATTTAGGTTGGTGTTATTATTTTCATGAAATTCATGGCTTACATAATACATATATGAGCTTGATTCATTGAATGATGTTTTTGTTAGTTGAAATAAGTTTGGTGTATTTTTAAATTATTATTATTTTGCATTATTTCATTTTAAAAAGAAAATTGGAACTTTAACATTATGACCCCATAGGATAACAATCCTGGATCTGCCACTGCATATGACGTGTATCTCTCGCATCTGTTCAGTCAAGATGGTACAAATAGTTTCATTGTACTTTCTTTTGTTAGACTTGAAGTTTTCATATCTTTTGTTATTTATTTATAAAAACAAAACAGGTTTCAATTCTGAATGGGATTGCCATGGGAGCTGGGGTTGGTATTTCAATCCATGGAAAATTCCGTGTAGCAACAGAGAATTCGATCTTTGCAACGCCAGAAAATGGTCTGGGATTTTTTCCTAATGTGGGTGCTTCTTATTTCTTGTCAAGACTTCCTGGATTTTTTGGAGAGTATTTGGGTCTCACAGGTGCCAGGTTGGATGGTGCTGAAATGCTTGCTTGTGGTCTAGCAACTCACTTTGTTCCCTCAGCCAAGTTGCCTATACTGGAAAAGGCTCTGATTTCCAGAGCAGCTTCAGCTACTTCCTCAAGCTTTGATCTTACATTTATTTCAGCAATTATAGACGAACACTCTCTACAGCAACCGGCTCTAAACGAGAGAAGTGCTCTTCACAAAATGGATGTCATTGACAAGTGCTTTTCCAGACCAACAGTTGAAGAAATCTTAAGTGCCCTTGAGAGGGAGGCTGCAGAAGCAAACATGGCACATGATGACCATCGTTATGAATGGTTAGCTTTGACAATTCATTTACTGAAGAAGGCATCGCCGATGAGCTTGAAGATTTGTTTGAGATCCATTAGAGAAGGAAGGATGCAGGCAATTGATGAATGCCTTGTCCGCGAGTACAGAATAACTAGCCATATACTGCGAGGGCAAATAAGCAAGGACTTCAGAGAAGGTTGTAGAGCTATCGTGTGGGACAAGGATAAGAAACCAAAGTGGAAGCCTTATAATTTGGAGCTCATCACTGACCATATGGTTGATCACTACTTCTCTAAGTTGGATGGTGATGAAGAATTAAAGCTCCCTGATCAAAGATCCAACTTGCCTGCATTTGCCAATGCCAAGCTTTGAGCTCAATGTTATTCCAATTTTATTAGCCCACACCCCGACAATTTGTTAGTCTTGTTTTCACGTCTGCTGAAGTTTCCTTTTTGTTGTGGAGAGTTTGTTTGTTTGTTTATTTAGTTTTAATTCAGTAAAGTTGTGTTCTTTAGAAATGGATTGTTGATTACATTGGAAGAAGGGATTGTGTGGTAATTTGTATGTTTTTCTTGAGGTTGGGAATTTACGTGCAAATTTTTTAAGGTTTGATACTAATTTAAAACGACCTCCAAAAATTGGGTAGTTTTGTTTTATGTAGTTAACCTAATATAATATATAGTAGAAAGAGAAAATGACACTCCTCCTTTAAATGCGATTTGGAATATATCCTTCCAATTTCTTCAAGCAATTTGAAATAAGTCATGAGAGGTATTCAATATTTAGGGCCTGAAAATTTGAAGGCCCCGTCTGATAACTATTTCAATTTTAATTTTTAGTTTTCATTTTTTGTGCTAGAGTATAGAGGAAAATGAGAGTGAGAATGAGAGTGAGGAGGGGAGGGGAGGGATGTGTAATAAAAGTAAAAAAAAAAAGCACTTGAAAGTGAAAATGATTTCAAATAGAATTTAGTTTTTAGTCTTAGTTTTCACTTTTCTTATTCCCCCCTCTCATCTTCCCTCTCAATCTCATCTTCATCCTTATTTTCACTCTCATTCTCTCTCTTTTCCCTCCATAATCTAACACAAAAATTGAAAACTAAAATCTAAAATTAAAATGGTTATCAAACGGAACCTTAAAAGTCGTTAATTAGATTTTAAGGCTGAAATTATGAAGTTTGAATGGTAGAAAAATATTGTAGATACACAAGCACAAATTAGTGGGGCCAAGCCCCATAAGAAGAAACTAAATAATAATGACCTATTACCCAATATGTGGAGAGGAGCGTCACTAGGAACCAACTTCCCAATCCAAAGTTTGGCTCTTCATTATAGTTTCCATTGGGTCAATCGTGATTCGTAAGATTTTTAGAAAAAAAGCAAACAAACACTACAAAAAATTTGGACAATAGTTCCTTTTCTTTGGTGACTATTGGTTACTAATACTATTAGTCACCTTTATTCGTGACTACAAGCTTAGTCACCCTACAGTCATGATTAACCAGTGTGTTACATATGTGTCCGTAACTATTGATGTTTGTCACCAATATAAACCATTCGTGACATGAGTTTGTCATGCCAAAGTACATGTCCAATCACTTGAAAGTGAGGAGGGGAGGGGATAGATGTGTAATAAAAGTTTTTTTTTTAAAAGCACTTGAAAGTGAAAATGATTTCAAATAGAATTCAGTTTTTAGTCTTAGTTTTCACTTTTCTTATTCTTCCCTCTCAATCCCATCTTCCCTCTCACTCCTATCTTCATCCTTATTTTCACTCCCATCTTCATCCTTATTTTCACTCCCATTCTCCCTCTTTCCCTCCATACTCTAACACAAAAATTGAACACTAAAATCTAAAATTAAAATGGTTATCAAACGGAACCTTAAAAGACGTTAATTAGATTTTAAGGCTGAAATTATGAAGTTTGAATGGTAGAAAAATATTGTAGATACACAAGCACAAATTAGTGGGGCCAAGCCCCATAAGAAGAAACTAAATAATAATGACCTATTACCCAATATGTGGAGAGGAGCGTCACTAGGAACCAACTTCCCAATCCAAAGTTTGGCTCTTCATTATAGTTTCCATTGGGTCAATCGTGATTCGTAAGATTTTTAGAAAAAAAGCAAACAAACACTACAAAAAATTTGGACAATAGTTCCTTTTCTTTGGTGACTATTGGTTACTAATACTATTAGTCACATTTATTCGTGACTACAAGCTTTAGGCCTAGTTTGGGATTGCTGTCACTTTTAAAAAAAGTTGCTTCTACTGTGCTTTAAAAATAATTAGCTGTAAAGTAAAGCAGCTCCATGTTTGGTAAACACTATTTTTAAAGTGCTGTTAGTACAAAAAGCAGTGTTAAAATCGTTTGGTAAATTTTAATATAAAATTGTTGTAACTGTGAATAATAACTAAAATAGACATGATGGTAAAAGTGTTATGCACTAATCATGTGGTGGTAGTGGTAGTGATAATGATGGAGTGGAGTTGGTGGTGGAGATGAAGGCGAAGTTGATGGTTGTGGTGGTGGGGATGGCAGTTGTGGAGGTGGTGGTGGTGGCGGCGGCGGCGACGGTGGTGGTGAATAAGGAGGAGGTGATGTTGGAGGTGGTGGTGGCGGAGGATGAGGAAGAGGAGGATGTGGTGGTTGTGGTGGTGGTGGTGGTGGTGGTTGTGGAGGTAGTAAATGTGGTGGTGCAAGTGGTGAAGTTGAATGTAAAAGTGGAGGTGGTGTCATTTGTTTAAAATGAATGATGATATTTTGAGAATTAAAAAAATTCATTAAATGTTCATCTCTGCTTCTTTTGAAAGCAGCTTTGAAAAGCAACCCAGAGTCAGCTTTTAAAAGTTGCTATCAAAAGACCACTGCTTTTAAAATAATCGGGATATTTTAATTTTACTAAACACCTTAAACTGCTTAACTTTAAAGTTAAGCAGGTTTTTGGCCAAAAAAAGTAATCCCAAACGGGACCTTAGTCACCCTACAGTCATGATTAACCAGTGTGTTACATATGTGTCCGTAACTATTGATGTTTGTCACCAATATAAACCATTCGTGACACGAGTTTGTCATGCCAAAGTACATGTCCAATCACTTGAAAGTGAGGAGGGAGGGGATAGATGTGTAATAAAAGTTTTTTTTTTTTTTTAAAAGCACTTGAAAGTGAAAATGATTTCAAATAGAATTCAGTTTTTAGTCTTAGTTTTCACTTTTCTTATTCTTCCCTCTCAATCCCATCTTCCCTCTCACTCCTATCTTCATCCTTATTTTCACTCCCATCTTCATCCTTATTTTCACTCCCATTCTCCCTCTTTTCCCTCCATACTCTAACACAAAAATTGAAAACTAAAATCTAAAATTAAAATGGTTATCAAACGGAACCTTAAAAGACGTTAATTAGATTTTAAGGCTGAAATTATGAAGTTTGAATGGTAGAAAAATATTTGTAGATACACAAACACAAATTAGTGGGGGCCAAGCCCCAAAAGAAGAAACTAAATAATAATGACCTATTACCCAATATGTGGAGGAGCATCACTCAAGAACCAACTTCCCAATCCAAAGTTTGGCTCTTCATTAGAGCATCTCCACCCATAAGGGCTAAGTCTAAGGCAAGGGCAAGCAAGGGCTGCCACTATTCACGTGAATAGTGTCAGCCTTTGCATTTGTGGTTCCACCCATAAGGGCAAAGTCTAGGGCAAGTCTAAGGCAATTACTATTCATTATACTTTATTTCCTATTTGTTTATACTTTAAACTATTAATTTTGATAAGCTTTTTAGATTATATTTTCGGTTGTCACGTGTCACTATTTATTATAAAATTTTCATTTAAAATTTAAGATAACATTTTTCGAATAAAATTTTCAAATAAAATTTTTGGATAAAATTTTTCGAATAACATTTTTGGTTTTGCCTTGACTAATCTATTAAAAAAAAAGAAATTGGAAATGCAAGAAATATATATATAAAAAGACATTAAATTGAATAAAACGGATTTTTTTTTTTACCTCGTTGCCAAGATTTTGATGTGGAAAGTGAAAAATATTGGAAGGAGATGAGTTTTTATGAAGATTTGGTGTAGAAAGTGAATAAAATGGTTAGGTATTTATAGGGAAAAAATACAGAATTTTTTGGTATTTAAAAAAATTCAGATTTTTCAGATTTTTTCAATTTTTTGGCAAAAAAATAAAAAAATCTGTTTTATTGACGTCAGCGTGATGCCTCGCTGACGTCACAAAACTCGGGCTTCAGCCCAGGCAGAAGTTGCCCTTGGGCTTGCTCGGGCTGATGGGACCCACCACGAAACCAGGCTGCTTCTCTTGCGCTGGAGCCATCTCGGGCTCGCCAGGGGGCCCTTTCCCCCAGTTTGGGTCCTGCGCTGGACCTGCTCTTATAGTTTTCACCAGTTCAATCGTGATTCGTAAGATTTTTATAAAAAAAGCAAACAAACACTACAAAAAATTTGGACAATAGTCACTTTTTCTTTGGTGACTATTAGTCACATTTATTCGTGACTACAAGCTTCAGTCACCTTACAGTCATGATTAACCAGTGTGTTACATATGTCTACGTAACTATTGATGTTTGTCACCAATTCGTGACATGAGTTTGTCAGGCTAAAGTACATGTCCAATCACCATTAGTCATGCATATTTTATTATTTTGTCAGGCAATACGTCTTTTATTATTTTGTCATGTCCAATCACCGTTAAACCACCAACATCCCAAACCCACCCAACTCCAAACAGCCTCTCCCACCCCCACCCAACACCGTCAACCAAACCACCACTTCGCAGGCAGCAACACCATCTCCATCTCCCCTATGTCCCAACCACACGATTTGTTTTATTTTCATTTTGATCTCCCTTAAATATCCTAGCCATACCAAAATCTGCAATTTTGGGGTACATAGAAGCATCTCGTAGAACATTGCTTGTCTTTAGATCTCTATGAATGATTCTTAATCTTGAATATTGATGAAGATATAAGATTATTTCGAAGTATCTTATCCAATTCAAAAGCGCTCTATTTTTTTCAAGTATTCATATAATCTTCTGTTCACAGCCTTATCACTGCTATTTCCCTTCCATTGTAAAGCACACCCTGAAATTATAATCCAAACTTAACTCATATTCTTTTGAGGAAACTATTAGAAATCAAATAATGCATGACAACACAAAAAAGTGAAATGATTCTGAGGACGGCTACCTTATAGACAGAACCAAATCCACTTGTTCTGGAAAGAGAAATTGTTCGTCGCGGCTGTGATGTTTGTAAGATCAAAGAAACCATATGACGGTGATGGAATCCAAATTGCAGTCCTGAAAACCACTTTAGATCCAGATCTAGAGATTTTGTTCAAGAGACAGAGAGAGGGGGGAAGATGAAGAGAGGGAGAGAGAAACCCAGAGAGAAAGGGCAGAGACCATACATCTCCTTGGCTTTAGTTGGGTACACCTTGTGTAGGGTACACTATATTATATTACTTTTTAATTTTATATTTATTATATTTAATTTGAATGTCACCAATAATGGTGAGGAGTTCATTGCCAACTTTCCCATGTCAGGTTGACCAAAAAAAACAACCTTTCCATGTCACCAATACGTATTGTTTTTCCTACGTTTTATATTGCAAAATTACTATTTAAGTGTTAGATGACTAGTCACAATTAATAGTGACCACTCATTCAAATGTCACCAAAATCTATTTGTTGCTTTAAAATTGTGACTATTGTCTTCTATTTTTGTAGTGAAATTAGTTATAGTATACGTATAATTTTCATATGTTACCTTCATATACGTGTCAAAATGTGACTCAAGAATGACTCTTTACATATAAAGAGCACTCTGTGATGACCAACCCGTATAAATTGTGATCATGTTCTATTTCTTTATTTTCTTCAAATGTGACTCAACAAAGCCCGCTATATGCAAATGTTATGGCCTCTGCAGGGTCTATTCATTAACCTAGAATGAGCAAACAAACGCAAGTCGTACAAGTTTCCATTTTCCACCAGTCACAGACTAGGTTAGGGCCACCTCAATGTCGATCTGTAGTAATAGTTTCAGCAATATCTGTACTGTATTATAAAAAAGACTGCCTTCCAATTCCTCCACCTCTCATCTTCTCAATAAAAGGTTGCACCTAGGTTTCAAACTTTTAGTGCACTTATCGACTTTATTTCTATACAAATTGATCATTTCCATGGCTTCTTTTCAACTTGATGACCAGGATCTGGTACAAGAGAGACTTTGTTCGTGACGACATTGATCCTAAATTGGCCTCAACACTGTCCCAATTGTTTGATCATTTTGGAGAGTTTGTTTTTTTTATTTATTTTTAATTTAGTAAAGTTGTGTTCTATAGAAACAGATTGTTGATTACACTGGGAGAAGGGATTGTGTGGCTTTTAATTTGTATGTTTTTCCTGAAGTTGAGTTTCTACGTGCAAGATTGTGAAGGTTGAGTATTAATTTGAAACGACCTCTAAAGATGGAGTATTAGAGAGAACTTTATAGAGATGTCCTACACAAGAATGTCCAAAAGAATTCATTAATTCATTAGTTTGTCTTATCTTCTTTTCCTTAAGTGCTATGTACTATATGTATCATCTCAACTGATCAATTACTTTTCCATATGACGTATATCTCTCGCATCTGTTCAATCGAGATGGTAGAAATAGTTTCATTGTACTTTCTTTTGTTAGACTATGGAGTTTTCATATAATTTCTTTCAATACCATCTTTTGTTATTTATTTATAACAACAAAACAGGTTTCAATTCTGAATGGGATTGCCATGGGAGTTAGGGTTGGTATTTTAGTACACGGAAAATTCCGTGTAGCAATAGAGAATTCGATCTTTGCAATGCCAGAAATTGGTCTGGGATTTTTCCTAATGCGGGTGCTTCCTATTTCTGGTCAAGACTCCCTGGATTTTTTTGGAGAGTATTTGGGTCTCACAGGTGCCAAGTTGGATGGTGCTGAAATACTTGCTTGTGGTTTAGGAACTCACTTTGTTCCCTCAGCCAAATTGCCTCTACTGGAAAAAGTTTTGATTTCCAGAGCAGCTTTAGTCCTCAAGCTGTGATCTTGCTTTTATTTAAGCAATTATAGACGAATACTCCCTACAGCAACTGGCTCTGAACGAGAAAAGTGCTCTTCACAAAATGGACGTCATTGACAAGTGCTTTTCATAAAAAATGGAAAATTAGGAGTATAGGTTGTTCATAAAAAAAAAAATTATAAAAAAAAGAAAAAAGAAAAAAAGAAAAAGTTGGCAGTAGGCAAAAAGACGGAAATACTTTTCATTTTAGAGAAAGTTTTATAGAGATGTCCTACACAAGAATGTCCCGGAGAATTCGTCAATTCATTAGTTTGTTTTATCTTTTTTTTCCTTAAGTGTATTGTTGGATGAGCTATGACATGATTATCCTTAGTAGGCCTGAGTGGGCTAAATTAAATTTTTGAATAATAAAATAACAACTCACCTAGGCCATAGTCCATATTAGTCCCTTCTTGGGATCATTCCCACTAGCGGAGCTAGTGCATGCCCAGGGTGGGCATTGGCCCCCTTTCAAATATTGTTGTATATACAATTTTATGTTAGTATATTGTACAAAATATTATAAAATTCCTTACAAATTCTTAAATGGCCACTATTTTCTTTGTTTCTCTTTCATTTTCATGTCTAAATTTCTTTTGAATTGCATGTATTTTGTTATTATAAAAGAGTGATAGGTTATTCATACAAAAAGTAAAGGAAAAAAGAGAGAGAAAAGTGATAAAATTAGGGATTTCTTAAAAACTAGGTTGATTTGTCATAAAAGAAAGCGTTCGAATTTTTAAAGGTGCTCCCTCTTACTTAAATTCCTGACTCCGCCACTGTCCATTGCCTATATGTGGAGGAGGATTAGTCCAATCCCAAGTTCGGCTCTTCATTAGTGGTCCATTGTAATGGCCAGTTTGACATATTGCTATGCTGTGAAAATAATCGTTGTCAGATTTGTTGTAAGAGAAATCAGCTGTGAGAGAAAGCAGTTTGATGTTTGGTAAACTTTTTGTTAAAAGTGTTGTTGGTACTAATTCTCACATAATTAGAAAATGATTGTCACGTAATCATTAAACTCAACGCCTCTTTGAAACTAATTCCTGTATAATCAGAAAATGAAAGCACATCATTAGTTATTTCCCTTATAACTTTCTCTCATAGTAATTTTTAACAATAAGTGATTTTCTCATAGTTTACCAAACGGTTTGTGCTTTCTAATTTTTTTTAAAAAATCACTTATTACCCCAAATAAGCAATGTCAAACTGGTACTAAGTCTTTTCCTTTTGTAGAAAAAAACAAACAAATTACAGTTTGATGTGTGTGTAGAACATCTCAATCTTAAGTTCAGCTCTTCATTAGTCTCCCCTGGTCCATTGTAAGCCTTTTCTTTTCGTATGAAAAAAAGCAAACAAATCACAGTTTGATGTGTTTGTAGAACATCTCAATCTTAAGTTCAGCTCTTCATTAGTCTCCCCTGGTCCATTCTAAGCCTTTTCTTTTTGTAAGAAAAAAGAAAACAAATAGTTCTTTCCTCTGATGACCAAACCCCGTTCTGCTAACCACGTTCTGCTATTTCTTTCTTTTCTTCACGTTTTTTCTCTGCCTATGCTGCTTATTTACGGACGGAACACAAAGAAAGGCAAGTGTGTGAACATTTTTTTCTGCCAAGTCAATTCATGCATTGATGCTGGCCCAGCCTAGTGCGAAGTTGTTCCTCCCCCCACCCACACCACATGTGACATGGGCTCATACAAAGCAAAGTTGATTACAACTTGTTGACAACTAGGTTTTTGTTTCCATTTTCAATCATTTAACAATATCTACACTGTCAATTAATTTTGGGCCGAATTCTCAAATTCTATCATAATGTTTGTATCATTTTAATTGTCAATGTTTTAAAAAATTCTGCCAAATATTTTTCTGTTATTTCTATTGTAAGTTGAAATGGTATAAATAGGTTTATTTGTTTTCGAGGAACCCGAAAATATATTGTGTCAATTTTTTTTGGTTCGAAAAAGGAAAAAAAAGAAGAAGATATAGACATGCAATATGCAGAAACCAAAAGGCTGGCCTAACTTGTACTTATAAAAAAGATTGCCTTCCAATTCCTCCACCTCTCATCTTCTCAATAAAAAGTTGCACCTAGGTTTCAAACTTTGAGTGCACTTATCGACTTTATTTCTATACAAATTGAACATTTCCATGGCTTCTTTCCAACTTGATGACCTGGTTCTGGTACAAGAGACTTTGTTTGTGAGGACATTGATCCTGAATAGGCCTCAACACTGTCCCAATTGTTTGATCATTTTGGAGAGTTTGTTTGTTTATTTATTTTTAATTCAGTAAAGTTGTGTTCTATAGAAATAGATTGGAGATTACACTGGAAGAAGGGATTGTGTGGCTTTTAATTTGTATGTTTTTCCTGAAGTTGAGTTTCTACTTGCAAGATTGTTAAGGTTGAGTATTAATTTGAAACGACCCCTAAAGATGGAGTATTAGAGAGAACTTTATAGAGTTGTCCTACACAAGAATGTCCAGAAGAACTCATCAATTCATTAGTTTGTCTTATCTTCTTTTCCTTAAGTGTATTGTTGAATGAGTGATGACATGATTATCATTAGTAGGCCTGAGTGGGCTAATTAAATTTTTGAATAATAAAATAACAATTCACATAGGCTATAGTCCATGTTAGTCCCTTGTTGGGACCATCCCTGCCTATATGTGGAGGAGGATTAGTCCAATCCCAAGTTCGGCTCTTCATTAGTGGTCCATTGCTTTTGTAGGAAAAACAAAAACAAATTATATTGTTTGACGTATGTGTAGAACATCTCAATCTTAAGCTCATATCTTCATTAGTCTCCCGTGGTCCATTGTAAACGGTTTCCTTTCGGATGAAAAAAAAAAGCAAACAAATCACAGTTTGATGTGTATGTAGAACATCTCAATCTTAAGTTCAGCTCTTCATTAGTCTCCCCTGGTCTATTCTAAGCCTTTTCTTTTTGTAAGAAAAAAGAAAAGAAAAAGTTCTTTCCTCTGATGACCAAACCCCGTTTAAATTGTGCTTCAAGTTTAAAGCACAATTTAAACACGTTCTGCTATTTCTTTCTTTTGTTCAATTTACGGACATTAGTCTCCCCTGGTCTATTCTAAGCCTTTTCTTTTTGTAAGAAAAAAGAAAAGAAAAAGTTCTTTCCTCTGATGACCAAACCCCGTTTAAATTGTGCTTCAAGTTTAAAGCACAATTTAAACACGTTCTGCTATTTCTTTCTTTTGTTCAATTTACGGACAGAACACAAACAAAGGCAAGTGTGTGGACATTTTTTCCTGCCAAATCAATTTATGCATTGATGCTGGCCGGCCCAGCCTAATAGTTGTTCCTCCCCCAACTCACACCACATGTGACATGGGCTCATACAAAGCAAAGTTGATTACAACTTGTTATATTAACAACTAGGTTTTTGTTTCCATTTTCAATAATTCAATATCTGTACTGTCAATTAATTTTGAGTCGAATTCTCAAATTCCATCATAATATTTGCACTATTTTAATTGTCAATATTTTTTAAAAATAATATGACAAAATAAAACGGTACAAATAATTTTATGTTATTTATGTTGTAAGTTGAAATAGTATGAATAGTTTTAACCTGAAAATACATTGTGTCGATTTTTTTTTGGTTCCAAAAAGGAAAAAAATAGAAGACATAGACATGCAATATGCAGAAACCAAAAGGCTGGCCTACATCGTACTTATAAATAAGATTGCCTTCCAATTCCTCCACCTCCCATCTTCTCAATAAAAAGTTGCACCTAGGTTTCGAACTTTGAGTGCACTTATCGATTTAATTTCTATACAAATTGATCATTTCCATGACTTCTGTCCAACTTGATGACCAGGTTCTGGTACAAGAGACTTTGTTCGTGAGGACATTGACTCTGAATAGGCCTCGCCAGCTGAACACCCTTTCCCTTGAAATGATCTCTCGTCTGTCAGAACTTTTCCAGGCCTATGAGGACGACACCAATGCCAAGTTGATCATTCTCAAGGGTAGAGGAAGAGCATTTTGTGCTGGCGGCGATCTAGCCGCCATGCATCGTCACTTTCTTGAAGGAAATCTGAAATATGGTGAAAATATTGTTCAGAAGATCCTCAACTTAACCTATTTGATAGCAACACACAGTAAACCCCAGGCAAGTATGCAATTAATTTCCATAATGTCTTCAAAATCCAGGTTTAATATTTTTTTGGATACTAAGTGCTAATACTTATACCATATGCAATATATCGTATCTTCCCCGAGATGGTACAAATAGTTCTATCGTACTTTCTTTTGCAGACTTGAAGTTTTCCTAGAATTCTTTCAATACCATCTTTTGTTATTTATACATATATTTTGTAAAATAGGTTTCAATTATGAATGGGATTGCAATGGGAGCTGGGGTTTGTATTTCAGTACACGGAAAATTCCGTGTAGCAACTGAGAATTCCATCTTTGCTATGCCAGAAAATGCTCTGGGATTGTTTCCTGATGTGGGTCATTTCTTGTCAAGACTTCCTGGATTTTTTGGAGAGTATTTGGGTCTTACAGGTACAAGGTTGGATGGTGCTGAAATGCTGGCTTGTGGTCTGGCAACTCACTTTGTTCCCTCAGCCAAATTGTCTCTGTTGGAAAAAGCACTAATTTCCAGAGCAGCTTCAGCTACATCAAGCTGTGATCTTGCTTTTATTTCAGCAATTATAGACGAATACTCCTTGCAGCAACCGGCTCTGAACGAGAAAAGTGCTTTACACAAAATGGATGTCATTGACAAGTGCTTTTCCAGACCAACAGTTGAAGATATCTTAAGTGCCCTTGAGAAGGAGGTTACTACAAGAGATGCAAACAGGGCAGGTGATGAATGGCTAGCTTCAACGATTCAATCGCTGAAGAAGGCATCGCCGATGAGCTTGAAGATTTGTTTGAGATCCATTAGAGAAGGAAGGGTGCAGGCAATGGATGAATGTCTTGTCCGCGAGTACAGAATAGCTTGTCATGTTATGAGAGGGCAAATAAGCAAGGACTTCAGAGAAGGTTGCAGAGCTATCTTGTGGGACAAGGACCAGAAACCAAAGTGGAAGCCTTCTAGTTTGGATCTTATCACTGAGCATATGGTTGACCAATGCTTCTCTAGGTTGGATGGTGATGAAGAATTAAAGCTCCCTCAAAGATGCAACTTGCCTGTATTTGCCAATGCCAAGCTTTGAGCTAATTGTGATTTTGGGGTGTTTCTCTAACCTATACCTATCAATATTTCAATTCCCTCCCTCATATTATTCAAAATTTTTATTAGTGTACACACCCCATCATTTTCTCACCCCACCCCACCCCACCCCACACCACCCCAACTCTCTCATTGGAATATGTATGTACAACCAACTTGTCAAATAAACTATACGTATATAATCTGTTATATAAATATCTTGGTTTTTTTTTTTTGTTGTTGTTGTCAAAATACATATCTTGTTTGTTAGTTCGGCTTATATATAGGTACATATACAATTGTATATGTTTATGTCATTTCCGTTACATAACATGGCTATGTTGAGAGTGTCCTACATTGTCAGATGAATATGAGGGGGTCTACGTGTGAGGGGGCGTGTTGAGAGGCTCAATATTGCCATTCAATAATAACTCTGTATAATTAAGGATCCCTCATTATAACCCTTCACTCAGTTGCAATTTTGCTTAAAATTTTTAGGCCTCTTCACCTATTGCCAATTGGTTGTTGCTTGGGGAATCTGCCCCATATTATTGATAAAAATTTGGTTGGTGTCCAAAGAGATATTCGGAGACTTGAGAAGAAACACATATTGGAGCTTGTGTTGTTTCGGCCCAACGAAATATGAGTTCTGAAAATAAAAAGCTGGGTAGGGTTGAACTGGTCCAAAATTTTAGGCTTTGGGTCTGGGTGACCCAAGCTGATTTTGGCCGCACCAGTTTCTCAAGTAAACGATTAAAATAAAAACAAAACAAAACGATGTTTCTTCTTTTTCATATGCATGACTGACGACTTTACTTCCCAACCGCCGGAGCTTAGAGACAAGCTCACAATGTCTACGTTTGAGCCTTCTGATAGTGTCAATGTGTCATGGCAATGCTCATCGATTGTGAAGAAGAACAAGAAGAACAACAGCAAACCGATGGTCGAACTCCAATGCCTAAGCGCCTAGAAATCTTGCCTTCTTACCCTTCGAATAAGAGGGACGAAGGGGAAGAGGGTACAAGGAAGAGGGTTTCCAGTGTGAGCAATTTCAGAGGGGTTCTTTTTCCTTATTTGTATGGAATTATGGTTGTCCCAAGGCGATCATCAAGTTAGGTTAGAGATAGCATCTTGGGGTTTTGGCAGAAAATTTGTTGGTTTTTGTTTTCATTTTTGTTGAAGTTCCCCTTTTGGTTGTTGTTCTTATAATAATGCACTGTCCCAATTGTTTGATCATTTTGGAGAGTTTGTTTGTTTATTTATTTTTAATTCAGTAAAGTTATGTTCTATAGAAACATATTGTTGATTACATTGGGAGATGAGATTGTGTGGCTTTTAATTTGTATGTTTTTCTTGAAGTCGGGTTTTTACGTGAAAGATTGTTAAGGTTCAGTATTAATTTGAAACGACCTGAAAGATTGAGTAATTTTATGCAGTTAACCTAATATAATATGAGTAATGCTACACTTATCACATTTTTTATCCCACATTTTTATACCACATGATGTGGCATATGCATATTATATGCCACATCAATTAAATCAATGAAGTGTATAAGACAATTAGAAAAACAAATACTGGAATAAATCATAAAATAAAATAAAATATTAAATAATTTTAATTGATGTAGCTGTTCAACTCAGCTGCCACATAAGATGGTATAGAGATATGGTTTACAAATGTGATAAGAGTAGCATTATTCATATAATATATAGTAGGAAGATGCTGCAAAACAAATTGAATCTCCAAACTCACTCTTCATGTCCTCCACCACCCAAAAGAAAATGACACACCTCCTTATCTTTTAAAATTGCAAAGGAGAGAAGGATAATCATGGTTGATATAAATTAAGGGAGCTGATTTTCACATTATGTACCTTGAATTAAGGTTTTGATAACATAAATTAAGAAAAGTTAACCCAAAAAAAAAAAAAGTCCCAGCAATATAAAAAAAAAACAATTTATGTGTAATTTTCCAACAAACTAAACCATTTTCAACTTGTGTTTCAATTGTTCTAAAATGATTCCCATCCTCAAGTAAGCTTCGAAATGCCCATAAATAACTCAAATTCCATAACAAAGCATTGAATTGCACAGTAATTTCTTAAAAACCCCAAAACAGGAGAAATTCCAGAATCTTCAAAACAGCCCTTAAAAACCTTAGATTGTTGGGCTCGATCTCACGATCTTGTAGGCAAAAACGGTTCATGAATTCGACAACTAGAGAGAAAGTTATGATTTTTCGAAATTTTTTCAACTAAACTTTGAAGTTGCAAACTCCCAAGGGGAGGAAGAAAAAAGAAATTAATGCAGGGTAAAAGTAGAATAGGAAAGAGAAAGAACAAAATTAATGCAGGGTAAAAGTAGAATAGGAAAGAGAAAGAACAAAATTAATTAAAAAAATGAAAACAAAAGATAGTGTAAGTAAACAAAAAGGAAGTTGGAAAATCAGCTCCCTAAATTAAATGCGATTTGGAATATATCCTTCAAATTTCTCCAAGCAATTTGAAACTATCTTTTCAATATTAAGTGAAAATTTTGAAATATATAAAAAGACGCAATTAGATTATTTTTTGGTTGTTGATAAAGATGTTGTATTAAACATCATAAGAGTATATATGGAAGAGGATGACAACGTCCAAAAGCTAACATGAAAGCTAGGAACAAGAGTAGAATCTTAAAAACATTCGTTGTCTAAACCAATTACTAGGAAACAATAAAAAAGAAAAAAAAAAACTACTGCCCAAGACGCAATTAGATTTGAAGGCTAAAATAATGAAGTTTGTATGGTAGAAAAATACTGTAGACACACAAGTACAAATTCATGGTGTTAAGGCCCAAAAGAAGAACCTAAATAATATAATATATGACCTTATATGTAGGGACGGATCCAAGATTTAAAATGGGATAGGCTAAATTTACCTTATGTACGCATCAGAGAGTGGAACATAAAGGTCCAACTATTGCAGCGTAGCAATTCGTTCTTTTATTTATTTATTTTTTCACTTAAAATGGACTATGTGTGAAGAGGGTTATCACTGAAAGGAAAATTAGGAGTAGGCTGTTCATAAATAAATAAAATAAATATAAATATAAATAAAAAAATGTTGGTTGTAGGCTTAAAAAGTAAGAACAAGGCGGAAATACTTTTCATTTTAGAGAGAACTTTACAAAGATGTCTTATACAAAAATGTCTAGGAATAGTCAAAGAGAATTCATCAATTCATTAGTTTGTCTTATCTTCTTTTCCTTATAAGCGATGACATGATTGTCATTAGTAGGCTTAGGTGGGCTAAATTAAATTTTTGAATAATAAAATAACAACTCACCTATGCTATAGCCTAGGTTAGTCCCTTCTTGGGACCGTCCCTGCCTATATCTGGAGGAGGATTAGTCCAATCCCAAGTTCGGCTCTTCATTAGTGGTCCATTGTAAGTATTTTCCTTTTGTAGGAAAAAAGCAAACAAATTACAGTTTGATGTGTGTGTAGAACATCTCAATCTTAAGTTCAACTCTTCATTAGTCTCCCCTGGTCCATTATAAACCTTTTCCTTTCGTATGAAGAAAGCAAATAAATTACAGTTTGATGTGTATGTAGAACATCTCAATCTTAAGTTCAGCTCTTCATCTTTGACCTAAAAAAAAAAAAAAAAAATTCAGCTCTTTATTAGTCTCCTCTGGTCTATTGTAAGCATTTTCATTTTGTAAGAAAAAAGAAAACAAATAGTTATTTCCTACCAAACCTACCAAACCCCGTTTAAATTGTGCTTCAAGTTCAAGCACAATTTAACCATGTTATGCTATTTCTTTCTTTTTTTCACGTCTCGTCTCTGCCTATGCTGCTTATTTACGAATGGAACACAAAGAAAGGCAAGTGTGTGAACATTTTTTTTTCTACCAAGGGTCAATTTATGCATTGATGCTGGCCCAGCCTAGTAGTTGTTCCTCCCCCACACACACACATAGGCTCATACAAAGCAACGTTCACTACAACTTGTTATATTAACAACTAGGTTTTTGTTTACATTTTCATTCATTCAACAACTAGCCTACCTTCTACTTAAAGAAAAGCTACTGCCTTCCAATTCCTCCGCCTAGGTTTCACATTTTAGTTGAAGCTAGCCTACAAAAAGTTGCACCTAGGTAATAAAAGTCAAAGGACCTGCATCTAAAATCAAAAACGCGTGCACTAAACTCAATGACAACTAATCATTTTGGACCTAGATCTAAGAAGCCCTTATATAAAACCCCACACATGCTAAACATGTGGTTAAGTTAGAGACAATATCAATGTTGCTAATGGGGGGTCAAGAGTCTGTCCCTCTGAAATCTTAACCACTATAAATAAGCTTAGTTTTATTCATTTTCTAGGTACCCAATATATTATATATGCAGAAACTTAAAAGCTAGCCTTCAAATTCCACCTCCACCGATCATCTTTTCTAACCTAGGTTTCAAACTCTCATAGCACTTCTTAATTTTCTTTCTATTACGCTAATTAACCATCCTATGGCTTCTTTCCAACTTGATGACCAGGTTCTAGTACAAGAGACTATGTTCGTGAGAACATTGACCTTGAACAAGCCTCGCCAACTGAACCCCATTTCCCTTGAAATGATCTCTTAGCTGTCAAAAATTTTCCTGGCCTATGAGGACGATGCCAATGCCAAGTTGATCATTCTCAAGGGTAGAGGAATAACATTTTGTGTTGGCGGCAATCTAGCTGCCCTGCATTGTGTCACTTTCTTGAAGGAAATCTGAAATATGGTGAAAAAGTTAGTCAGAAGATCATGAACTTAACCTATTTGATAGCAACATACAGTAAACCCCAGGCAAGTATGCAACTTATTTCCATAATGTCTAGCTTCAAAATCTGTGTTAAATACTTTTCGGATACTTCCGCAAGTGCTACGTACTATGTGTATCATCTCAACTAGTCAATTAGTATTCCATATGGACGTATATCTCTCACATTTGTTCAGTTAAGATGGTACAAATAGTTTCATTTGTACTTTCTTTTGCTAGACTTGAAGTTTTCATATCTTTTGTTATTTATTTTAAAAAACAAAACAGGTTTCAATTCTGAATGAGATTGCCATGGGAGCTGGGGTTGGTATTTCAGTACATGGAAAATTCCGTGTAGCAACAGAGAATTCGATCTTTGCAACTCCAGAAAATGGTCAGGGATTTTTTCCTAATGTGGGGGCTTCTTATTTCTTGTCAAGACTTCCTGAATTTTTTGGAGAGTATTTGGGTCCCACAGGTACCAGGTCGGATTGTGTTGAAATGCTTGCTTGTGGTCTAGCAACTCACTTTGTTCCTCACCAAATTGCCTCTATTGGAAACGGCTCTGATTTCCAGAGCAGCTTCAGCTACTTCCTCAAGCTTTGATCTTACTTTTATTTCAGCAATTATAAACGAACACTCCCTACAGCAACCGGCTCTGAACGAGAAAAGTGCTATTCACAAAATGGATGTCATTGACAAGTGCTTTTCCAGACCAACAATTGAAGAAATCTTAAGCACCCTTGAAAGGGAAGCTGCATAAGCAAACATGGCACATGATGACCATCGTCATGAATGGTTAGCTTTGACGATTCGTTTACTGAAGAAGGCGTCGCCGATGAGCTTGAAGATTTGTTTGAGATCCGTCAGAGAAGGAAGGGTGCAAGCTGTTGATGCTCTTTTTGGGAGGTCAATTTAGATAGAGGTGGAATGGTGGATGATAGGTGAAGGTGAGGACCTTCAGCATGTGTGTGAAGATTTAGGCAAACGATGGGCAAACGATAAATATAAAGAAGACAAGATATACGTGGTTCACCCTTAATGAATGAGCTACGTCCACGAAGAAGTATTCTTATTATAATAATAGAGGATTACATTTGTACATGGGGTTAGGCCCAAATATAAAGATAACAATTGAGATGCCTTGGCCAAGGATCTAGAAGAGAGAGAATCCAAGGCCCAATGGTCTAGCTCCATGACCCGGATCCTCTTCTCAGTTGGGAGAAGTCCTCCTTTCACATGGATACCATTCCCTATTTATAGGGAGGTGAAAGTGGGAGGTTTGCATAGAATTTCGATGTGGGACTTTGTGCAAGTCACTTTGATATTGGATATGCTCGGTTGATTATGGTGTAAACACAGGCAATTGACGAATGCCTTGTCCGCGAGTATAAAATAACTAGCCATATACTGTGAGGGCAAATAAGCAAGGACTTCAGAGAAGGTTGCAAAGCTATCGTGTGGGACAAGGATAAGAAACCAAAGTGGAAGCCTTCTAGTTTGGAGCTAATCATTGACCATATGGTTGATCACTACTTCTCTAAGTTGGATGGTGATGAAGAATTAAAGCTCCCTCAAATATCAAACTTGCCTGCATTTGCCAATGCCAAGCTTTGAGCTAAATGTTATTCCAATTTTATTAGCCCACACCCCGACAATTTGTTGGTTTTGTTTTCACGTCTGTTGAAGTTTCCTTTTTGTTGTGGTGGTTCTTATAATTGTGTAGAGTTTGTTTGTTTGTTTAGTTTTAATTCAGTAAAGTTGTGTTCTTTAGAAACGGATTGTTGATTACATTGGGAGATGAGATTGTGTGGCTTTTAATTTGTATGTTTTTCCTCAGGTTGGGAATTTACGTGCAAAATTTTTAAAGTTTGATACTAATTTAAAATTTAAAACGACCTCCAAAAATTGGGTAGTTTTATTTTATGTAGTTAACCTATTATAATATATAGTTGGAAGATGCTGCAAAACAAATTGAATTTCCATACTCATTCTTCATGTCCTCCACCAGAAAAAGAAAATGACACTCCTCCTTTTAAATATGATTTGGAATATATCCTTCCAGTTTCTTCAAGCAATTTGAAATAAGTCATGAGAGGTATTCAATATTAAGGGTGTGAAAATTTTAAGGCCCCGTTTGATAATCATTTCAATTTTAGTTTTTAGTTTTCATTTTTTGTGCTAAAGTATAGAGGAAAATGAGAGTGAGAATGAGAGTGAGGTTGAGAGAGGAGGGGAGGGAGAAGTAATAAAAGTGAAAATAAAAACTTGTGAAATTCCCTAGAATGGCCAACTGATCTGTTTCTTAGTACTCAAACACCATAGCAGGATTGAAATAGTGTAACAATCCTGTAAGCAAAAATTTCAGAATATACAAAGCAGAATAAATTCAAATAAAAACGCAAACAATTGCACAAGGGACACACGATATGTTGACGCAGTAAAAAACCTCAAGATGAGGAAAACAACTGCAAGCACTATACCGGAGAACAAATCACTATGAGAAAGAATACAAAAAGGTCTTACAAGTCTCAACTCACAAGGCAGACTTGCCTACTCACATTTGCTACTCAACCCAACCAGCGATCTTGTCTTCCTTCGTCAACCAGAGATGGCACAACTCGTCACTGCTGCTCACACCTCAAGGCACGATTGTTGATCACCAACATGCATAATGCTCATGAACTCACACATATATGAAAAGATGATGATTTAATCACTCATGGAGGCTAACAAGGAACAGCCATATGAGTTTTCGAAGTAAACTCTCAAAAACCTCTCTCAAATATTTTGTCGTTCTTTTTCTTTTCAATGTTGCAGACACACAAAACAAAACGGCTAAGTTCTTTCTTGTATTACATGCTTAAAACTAGGTCAAAGACCAAAAAAGGCTTTTTGCAAAAATGGGCTTTTTAACAAATAAATTATTTCTTTAAAACAAATAAAGCCACTTAATTAAAAACTCCGCTGTAAAGACAAAAGAACCCTTTTGCTTAAATAAGCACCAAACTAAAGAATATAAAACCATCGTTAAAAACTCACTGATGTTTGGCGTTGAATTATGTAAGGCTGAAATCATATATTAGTCTTATACATCTGACAACCACTTTTGATGATCTTGCAAATATGCAAATATGAATGAATGGATGCAAAACATACCTTGGCATTGTCTCTGAGTCACACTGATCCAGGATAACATGACGTTACTTGAAAACTGTAGATTATACTCAAGGACCTACTCTATGTTTTTGTAACAAGAAATTGCCAATATACCAAAAATTGGTCCTAACAAAGTGAAAACAATTTCAAATAGAATTCAGTTTTCACTTTTGTTACTCCTCTCTCCCATCTTCCCTCTCAATCCCATCTTCACACTTATTTTCACTACCATTCTCCCTCTTTTCTCTCCATATTCTAACACAAAAATTGAAAACTAAAATGGTATCAAACGGAACCATAAAAGGCGTTAATTCGATTTTAAGGCTAAAAGAATGAAGTTTGAATGGTAGAAAAATATTGTAGATACACAAGCACAAATTAGTGAGGGCCAAGCCCCAAAAGAAGAAACTAAATAATAATGACTCTTCATTACCCAATATGTGGAGGAGCATCACTCAGGAACCAACTTCCCAATTCAAAGTTGGGCAATGCTAGCAACCTTCTCTCTAACCTTCTCCCTCCTCCTCATGACATGTGTCATTTTCTTTACACTTAAAACAATGACATTAATGCATTAGACAATATATCTTTTGTTCCCAAATTTACCCTTATTAAATGTATTAACTTTATATTTCCTTCCATTTACAACTTAACTTAAACAATTAAATTTAAAAAATAAACATTAAAAGTTCAATTAAATAAATATTTGAAAATAAAAACGAAGTATACTTCCCTAAAAAAAAACTTTTTTTTTTGCAATAAAACCGTTCAAAATTATGGAATTTTAACAAAATACAGATAAATATTTTTTTAAATTAATGAACATTCTAATTTATTAAAAAAGTTAAAAGATAAAAAGAAACATAAAAAAAAATGAAAACCCAACCCACCATGCACTGTACTTCTCAGTCTCCTCCTCCAATCCATACCTCAAAATCCATTCTCCCTTCCCTCACAAAAAAAAAGTAGTAAACAGAATTTTTTTTATTAATAAAAAAAAAACTGATGTTAATTTTGTGGAAGATTTTAAAATTCTCTTTTAATTTTTTAACAAGATGAAAATAAAAGTTAGTTTGTCCAATGCATTTAACAAGGGTAAATGTGGAAAACAAAACATACATTGTCTAATGTATTAATGACATTGTTTTAAGTGTAGAGAAAGTGACACATGTCATGAAGAGAAGGAAGACGGCCCAAAAGAAAAGGTTAAAGAGAATGTTGCTAAGATGAGTCCTAAACCTCAGTTTTTACTCAGTTGGGAGCCTCCTGGTTTAGGTATGTGTAAACTGTATGTGGATGGTTCTAGGAGAGCAACCTCAGGTTGTATTGGTGCTGGCAGAGTGATCCGTGGGCTAATGGCAATTGGATATGTGGTTTTGCTGTGAATCTAGGCAAGGGGCAGATCCTTGAGGCTAAGCTTTGGGGCTTGTATTTTGGGCTGCACTTGGCTTGTGATAAAGGTATCTATAATCTTCTTATTGAGATGGATGTTGCAGTTGTTGTTTCCCTTGTTCAGCAAGTTGGTACCTTGAGTTGTCATCCTTTTGTTGCGTTAATTCAGAGTTGTTGTGTTCTTATAAGGCGTATTGGCAACTGTCACCTTGCTTATGTTTACAGATAAATGAATGTTGTAGCTGATCGTATGGCTAACTGGAGCTTTAACTTGGATTTGGGGGTTAGCTATTTGGATGAGGCCCCTGCTTGGGTTAGCTCTTTTTTGGAGGATGATTTTTTAGGAGTTGTTAGGCCTCCCTTGATCTATACTAGTTAGTTGTTGTTTGGGGTTTATCCCCCTCATTTCATCCAAAAAAAAAAAAAAGGTTGCTAGCATTCCTCTCCAAAGTTTGGCTCTTCTCTATAGTTTCCACAGAGTCAATCGTGATTCGTAAGCCTTTAAATTTTTTTTTTTATTAAAAAGCAAACAAATTAGTTATAGTATACGTATAATTTTCATACGTTACCTTTATATATGTGTCAGAATGTGACTCAAGAATGACTCTTTACATATAACGAGCACCCTCTGATGACCAACCCGTTTAAATTGTGATCATGTTCTGTTTCTTTATTTTCTTCAAATGTCTGTGTTATGGCCTCCGCAAAGTCTATTCATTAACCTAGAATGAGCAAACAAAGGCAAGTCCTACAAGTCTCCATTTTCCATCAGTCAGAGACTAGTTTCAGCAATATCTGTACTTGTCAATTAATTTTGGGTTGAATTCTAAAATTCCATCATAATATTTGCACCATTTTAATTGTCAATATTTTTTAAAAATAATATGACAAAATAAAACGGTACAAATAATTTTATGTTATTTATATTGTAAGTTGAAATAGTATGAATAGTTTTATTTGTTTTCGAGGAACCCGAAAATATATTGTGTCAATTTTTTTTTTTATGTTCGAAAAAGGAAAAAAATAAAAGACGTAGACATGCAATATGCAGAAACCAAAAGGCTAGCCTACCTTGTACTCTCCACATCCCTATTTCCCTAGCCTAGATATATATTTGATAGCTATGATTTCGATCATATCATACAACACAAAATTCTGCCTTATCTATTTAATGAACATTTGTTTGTGAGTCTTTATAAAGACACCTACTTAATGTAATCAGCACTAAAACAGTGGCCTTATAACTAATTAACACAATCTAGCTAGCTCGACCAGAAGAGACATTTAAATCATGATCCCAAGCATGAATGCACAAGTTGCTCTTATCATCTGACGCATCCATTTTTAGCCCATCAAATTAGACAATTTGTCGGCATGAAAAAGTTCCACAAATTGCAGTTCCAGCTAAAATCCATGAAATTGTCATTAGTCTTAATTGGCATTATATTTTTTTTTCTTTTACCAAAGGGAGAGAGAGAGAGAGAGAGACAGAGGAGGCCTTGAGCATAGGCGATCAGGTGGCCGCCTACGGTCTCCAAATTGGGAGGCTCCCAACCTCTATATATGCATACATTTGGTACTTTAAAAAAATTGTACTATATTAATATTATGTTAGACCCAAGTATTGTAAAAAGAAAAAAATATCCCTATTATTCGCTGTAAAATTAAAATGAGAAATTCAATAAACGGCCCATTATTATCTAAACTTATAGCTTAAGTCAATTAAAATCTGGTTGAATGACAAATTTTAATATAAAAAAGTTAACCTAGTTGAATAAAGTAAGAAATAAAATACAAGGATAATTTATTTAAAAGTTCCTATAGCTAAGCATATATCAGTTGAGTTGAGGTTTTGACAAAAGAAAAAAAAACAAGCAATTGAAGGAAGATTGAATGGCTTAGCTATGTTATCCATTGAAAAAGACATGGTAGAAAATTTTGATTATGTAAAGTTAATTGATACTTTTGCATCCAAAAATGCAAGATGAGTGATATTTAAGTAATGTTTTGATGCATTTTATAAAGTTGTTATGTGATTATATATTGTTTGTTTATTTTTCTGGTTACAATTGTGACTTTGAGTTTGTATAAATTTTTTTTATATTATTGGAAAAAAATCACATAAATATATACAAATGGTAGAAAGGCCACATTTTGGTAATTCGCCTTGGGCCTCCAAAACATTAGGACCGCCGCTAGAGAGAGGGAGGGTTTTGAACCGGACATAATACATTTTTTAACCCTATTTTCATCATATATTTTTGGACCAAATTGAGGGCGATATATAATTCTTTTGCTTATGGTTTTGGGTTTCCTCTCGTTTTGTTTGGTGCTGATGAGGACCCATGTCCTTATAATTATTATGTTCTCAGTACATGTATACTGTGCCTCCTACTAGCTAGTCGATGATGAAAGATCACCACCTTCTGCTGTTAATAGCTAACTAGGACATCATCAAACGTATGCTGCATTCATAGTAAGTATAAGCTTTTGAGGTAAGAAACCTAACAACAGGCAAAACATGCACGCCTATCTTAGGCTTGAAATGTACTGATCGTAGACCGGAGGAGGGACTTATTTTGGTCCCACAATATATACTGCTATATATTTATACTTCGGTCCTTTTTTAGTTATAAAATGAAGTGTAAGTGGATAAAATTGGAGTGAGAAAATCACCGCTCTTTATATATAGTATTAATGTTATACGGTAATGTCCTCCTATCATACATGCTACTTTGTCCAATTTTATTTTTTTGGGGTCGAAGTTTAAAATGGGAAGAGGGGAGGTGTTAATGAGGTTTGATCATGAGACCAATCTTAGATCCGTTTAATGTATATGGAATATATGCATGGATTTTAGGGATTTATTAATTAATTATATATTATTCACTATAGTGTGACGAATAAATTTTCAACTATGAAGACAACCCTTATGTAGGGCAGGCCATGGGCCTGGGAAATTAAAGTTCATCGCCGGCCTTCCAAAAAGATAATAGGTTCATTATTAATTACATGTTGTCAACCATAAAATAGTTTGTATTTGTTATTTTAGTTCAATTAAACTATTATATTTTAGTAAAAAAAAAAAATACACGTGTAGAGTTTTTTTTTCTTGTTAAACTATGATTACATACAAAGAAAAATTAAGTATCTTATTTTAATTTATGGCCCCGAACTACTCAAAAGTCCAAATTGACCTTGACCTTATGGGACGAAATTGAAAAATGAGAGTGTGCCAAAACTCAACTCCGCATTAAAGTTGGGCAGTTGACTAGTGGATGTTAAAGTAGTAGTTTCTCATGTAGCACAAATTGTATTTTCTCATAAGATTTTTCTTTGTTTTTTTGGTATAAATTGTGTTGAAGGTCAACAAAAAGAAATCTCATATAAACTAAACTCACCACAAATCTTCAAATAAAAGACAGCCCATAAAAGCAGGGAAACCTCATAAGAAATTTTTTTTTCCCAAGCATTTATTATGTATAGTACATGTGTCATTTCCATATGTCTTAACTCAACTCACAAGAGATAATTAGCATGGATCCCCTTGTACTATTCACCAAAACAGATCGCATGCGAGTCCAATTCACAGATTTCATTATTTTTTAGGACATCAATAAAAAATTTTCCTTAAAAAAATCAATGAAATCATAAATCATTTAACTAGGGTTGATTTTGACTTTTGAGTGATCCATGGGCACAAATGAGGCCCTTTTTCCTTAATTATAGTTTAACAAGAAACAAAATTTATTTTGCACATGTATGCATTTTCTTTTGGGCAATGATTTTTTCACTCCTATTTTATCCACTTACACTCCTTTTTTAGTATAAAAAAGGAGTGTAAGTTGATAAAATAGGAGAAAAAGGAGTGGGGAAATCACCGCTCTTTCTTTTTGGCTTAATTATGGTAATTCTATCAAACTAAAATAACAAAGAACATGAAACATAAAAAACCATTAACTTGTATTTTTTTTAGTACAAGCGATAGTTTAAACTACATGAGAGGGAATTTCTCACACACAAAACACAACCAAGATGCCATGGGGTTTGAACCTTATACCTCTAGTCTGCAAGTCAAAATCCTTTTTCATAGGGCTAGACCCCATTGACAACCATCAATTTATTGAGAGCAAAAAAAATTATCAAACTAGAAGAACTAAACATTTTCTTAAAGAGTAGACACCGGCTTAGCCAAGTTAGTTAGAGCGAATGTGCTCCCAACTTTGCACCCTAATTCGAATTCCCCTTTCGTAGTTTAGATTAATATAAAATAGAATATCGCTTGTATAAAATAAATAAATAAAACATTTTCTTGAAAGTGTTTGATTAATTGGATCTTTATTATTACCAAACAAAAATAATAAATTTTTAATGTTTAATTGTAAATGTAGGCCCTTGTATTGTTAAAATTTTAAAATGATTGTTATTTGGACCCTTGTATTTTAAAACTCTCAAGAAAATCCATTTAATATGGCCATGAACAATTTTAATATATATATATATATAAGGGTTAATCGTTTTATTAGTGCATGAACTCATATCTGATTTACATTTGAGTCCCTTAATTTACAAAATCATTCCCGTGGTCCTTCAAATTCAGTTTCGTTAGGACAAATAGTCATGCCGTCAATTTTGTTAACTTTTCTGTTAAATGCATGGGTAAAATGGTATTTTTGTATTAAATTGATTAAAATACCAATAAAAAATTTAAAATTAAACTCTCTTTCTCCCCCTATATCCCAATTTCTACTCCCCCAAAACCTTTTTTTTTTTTTGGGTTTTTTATTTGATTTTCTTTCATTGTTATTTGAAAGATATGATTTTTTATTCTTTTTTTTGTTTTAATATAAAAAAACCATTTTGCCTCTGTATTTAATAGAAAAATTAACAAAATTAAAGGTAGGATCATTTGTCCTAATGAAAGTGAAGTTAAAGGATCACGGGAACGATTTTGAAAATTGAAGGACTCAAATGTAAATTGAATATAAGTTCAAGAACTAATAAAACGATTAATCCCAAAATAAAATTTGTGACTCTCTTGATTTGAGGCTCTAGGCCGTCGCCCTCGGGACCACGTCTAGGATGGCCTTGCATTTAACCATCATACTATAAAAAATAAATAAACGAACACAAATATTCTCGATAAACACCAAAACATTCGTGATGATAATCAAATGGTCAAATGATTTAATATTTGTTGATTTCGTTGCAGAAATAATTAGTAAATAGGAATATAACAAAGTAAATGATTTGGTTCATTGAACCACAAAAGGAATTCCTGCTATTAAGCTTCTTGTGGTATTGTATTTGTATATAAAACTATCATACTTTTTCCCCTTACTTTGAATCAAGTGCATGCCAATAAGCTTTTAAAACATTGAAAACGATTGACTTTAGGAAATGGAGTGTATTGTTTTGATTATTGTTAATGAAAAAACAATGGACCCCAAATGGAAGGCGTTAGGGATCGAGGGTTAGGTTTAGAACAAAACAAAGAATTCCAGAGGGATTTAGCAGCAGGCCCAACAAAAGATACGGTCATAGGTTTTGAAGCGGGGCCTGGGCCGGTCAATGTGGAGCAGAGTGAGCCCAACGTTTCTGATTGATGTATCAATTTTGTTATTTTTGGTAGAGGCCAAGACCACGCGCCTAATTTCACACGCACCCTCGGCACCCACAATCCTTATGTTTGTCACTGTCCGTCTGCTCCATTAAGCGTGGCTTATGGGAGGAAAAGTTGTAGGTACAAGAAGCAGGCACCCCGCAATCTGTGCGCTTTCTTTTTTTCATTTTTAAGGTTGATTTTTGTTTTTTAAAAATTTATGGGTTTTTCTCTTTACAAACATACTGGACAAATAAGATCGATCAAAACTTCAGATGCAATGGTGAATGCTCTTAATTAAGGATCACTGAAGTTACAAGTTTTTATTTATTTATTGGTTTTGGATTCCTTAAGCTCTATAAAAATGAATTTTTGAGAACAAGGACGGTTTGGGATTTCAAATAGAGTGTGTCAGATGTACCTTACGAGTGAGCTATTAAATTTTGAGATGAAATAAGCCTTAAAACTCTATAACACAAAAAAACAAAAAAAATTCATTCGGGTCATAACTGAGGTTAGACACTGCTCATGTACTTAGTTGAAAGCTAAGTTGCGTGAGTGTGGAGAAAAACTTTCTTGGTATGTACGAATGCAATACACATTTCTACCTCTCTCATTTTTCACTCTACTAATCAAATGAGTGTGCATACGTTTACACACTAAGGGTTCGTTTGTTACAAAGGATTGTCTTGGCATGGACTATCCTTAGGAACTGCCTTGGCTTGGCTTGGCTTTGTCTAAGTTGGATAACATTTATCCTACGTTTGGAGTATGCTTGGACTAGGACTAGATTTTTTTATTTTTTCAAAAATATCTATATATATGTATATATGTATTTTATAATATATATATATACATATGTATATATACATACATATAATATATATATATATATATAACATATATGTGTATATACATATATCAGTCCCTTCTATTGAGGATCCTCAAATAATTTTATTTGAGGGACGCCCTTTAGGGTACCCTACAATTTTTTTCCCAATAATCCAAACCATGTATTTTTTAGGTCTTCATTCATAGATCATCCTTACAAAAAATTAGACAAATCGGAAACCATTTTGACATCTAATTGTGTCTTACAAAATCAACGAACACGGTACTTCAAGAAAGTACTAAAATTTCAATAACTCAATTGAGTGGTCAAATGAAATCGGATTCAAGTGATTTTTTGTAGAGATGATCTTTGAATGAGTATCTACAAAATAGACGGTTTGGATTAGTGAAATACAATCCGGAGTGGGGCCTGCAAGAGGTGTCCCTCAAATAAGCTTATTTGAGGATCCTCAATAAACTCTCTATACATGTATATATGTATATTATAATATTATTATATATTATAAATAATATAAACATATATATATATATATATATGTGTATATATAGGTTTATCTATATATTATAATATGTACATGGGTATAATACATATATATATATACATATGTATATTATAATAGATAATATATATATATATATATGTTATAATGATAATATACATGTATATACGTGTATATATGTATATTATAATATATATACATATAGTATAAATATATAATGTATATGTGTATATACGTGTGTACATGTATATTATAATACATACATGGGTATAATATATATACACATATATGTATATATACGTATATATATATGTATTATAATAATATATATATATATTACATATATACATGTATGCTATTATTATAATATTAATATGTATGTGTATATGGGTATATTATAATAATAATATACGTGTATATATCTATATATATAAAGCAAAAGGTAGAGAATGGTAAAACATTCAAAATACCAGAAAATGCCCTTAATTAATTCAAACATTAAGAATTGAAATTATGAATTAAATAAGGATAATATAGTAAATTCACATTTTTTTGACATTAAAAAATTAAAATTAAAAACAAAATTAGATAATAGGTCCTACTTTTATGAACCAATAACTACCCATGTTATTTTTCTTAATTCTAAAAATAAAATAAAAAATAAAAAATAAAATCAATTGGCACATGCGTGGGGCTAGTATATTATATATGTATATATGTTTATATATATACATGTATATGTGTATATATGTGTTTATATATATTACATGTATATGTGTATATACGTGTATATATGTACATTAATATATAATATAATATATATTACATATATACATATATGCTATTATTATTATTATAATATTAATATGTATGTGTATATGGGTATATTATATATGTGTATATATGTACATTATAGTATATGTGTATGTAATAATAATAATAATAATAATAATAATAATAATAATAATAATAATATATGTTATTAGTATTACAATATAATATATGCATCTTATACATTGGTGAACATAAGACTAGTTAACCCTCCCTTTCCACATAGGCTTAGTACGCGTCCCCTCATAAGTAGGTGTTTTAGGTGGGCATGGTATTAGTAATCTCATCTAAGACTAGAATTAAATGAAACAAACATGGTACTAAATTTAATCCAAGCCAGTCAAAGCCAAGCCTATGTACCAAATGACCCCTAAAGTTTTTCTAGTGAGTGTGGTCCCATTCATCTCAAAGGTTTACTCAGCATGGTGAATGTATTAGGTCAGAGGGAGAAGAAGCCAACCTAACCTTGTATATGAAAGAGAGCGCACACAGTGCTCTTACTGTTGTACTTTTTATGTCTCTTCAGTTGTTGCCTCACTGTCATGAATGCCAAGGCTGACTACTTGGGCTAAAAACAAAAGAAGCACACAATATAGGGAGAAATATAAGGTTGCTAATCAAATCAAATCAAGTCAAGTCAAATCATGCCCAAAATTACTGTTGGGTTTAAGAACAAGAATTCCTCTTTCAAAGTACTAGTTGAAGGGATTCAAAGCATTAAGCAGTTAACATATGAGCTAATGTAAAACTGATTAGAAGAGTTGAAGCTTAGCAGTGCATCAGCTATGGATAGAGGATAGCGTCATATAGAGAGAGAAGTAAGGTAGAAAAAGAAGAAAGACTGATGGTCTAAATTGGAGAGGTAGAGAGACTGAGATATATGGACTCAGGAGCAACAGATAGGAGCTATTGACGCTAAAAAATAGTTTGGCATTTTTTGGCCCAACTTAGTGATAAGGTGAGATGGATGATGGGTGAAGGTGAGGACCTTCAGCATGTGTCTGAAGATTTGGGCAAGCGATAAATATATAGAAGACAAAATATACGTGGTTCACCCTTAATAAATGGGCTATGTCCACGGAGAAGTGTATTCTCATTATTATAGTAATATGTATTTACATTTGTACATAGGGTTAGACCCAAATATAAAGGTAAGAAGGGAGAAGCCCCTGACTAAAGATCAAGCCCAGCCCAAGGTTCCCTTCCTAAGTGGAGAGTGGTCTCCTTTTATAGATGAGGAGGAGTCTCCACATATTGTAATATTCCAATGTGGGACTCTTTGCCTTGCTTAGATTTGCTTCTAGTTGCTTGGTCAGATATGGTATAAACATGAACAAATAAGCTGTGGGGATGATGGATAGATGAATGATGATATGAACTCATGAGCAACATACAAGAGCATAGAGAAGCTGTTGGGATGATGGCCTTTCATGAGGCCTTAGAAGCTTCTACTTTGGATATACATAATTTCACTGTTCTGTTACTCAATATTGTCATATAACATGAACAACCACACGGTTTTGTCACTTTATCTTAAATTACATCCAAACTCACCTTGTTAGCTCTTGAATATTGAACCCTAAAAAATACATGAGTTGTTCTTAATGAATGCTTGAAATTTGAGTGTATATCTATATTTTTTTTATCAACAAAAGAAGAAATTTCCTTCAACAAATAAGCACAACTTGTTAGCTCTTGATCATATCAACCCTCTATTTTTTATAAAAAAATATTAACAATAGAGAAAAAGATTGAAACTCGAAACTCCAAAGTACCAAAACACCAATGGTTTGTTTACTAATCAGGAATTCAATTCCTAATTTTGGAGGAATTCAATTCTTGGGTGAGATATGATATTCTAATTCTTAGAGAACTAACTCATTAGGAATTCATCTTTTTTACCCATTATATCCTCACTCGATTTTGAAAATTACAAATTTGTCATCTACTTTACCCTAACAACGAAGACATTTTAGTAATTAGTACCACTCATATCCCAATTCTATATGGTTTAGTAAACAACTTCGATAGAAATCCGAAATTTAATTCTCCTCAATCCATATGATTTAGTAAACAACTTTAATAGGAATCCAAAATCTAATTCTCTTCAATTCAACTCATCTTTAATTCAATTCATACTCAATTCAATTACTCATAATCCGAACGGATTAGTAAACTGCCACAAATCTAACTTTTGAGTAATGAACTTTTTTTTTCCCTGAAGGAATATGTGGGTAAGTAACCTAAAAACAAAAGTATCGCATAAGCAAAAACCTTCGAAGTATATAAAAACGTGTGACATTTTGGGTATTATCAACTTCGTGTGATAACACAACCCTGCAATTCGTGCGTTTCGCTTTCTTTATGTGAAACGATGCACCGACTCACTGCCATGGCACATGAGCACATGACACCTTAATCTCCATTATTCTTTCCTCAACTTTCGTTAATTACTTTTTTCTATATACAACTCTACAAAGCACAAGCCGAGCACCCTCTCAAAATTTCCACAGGGCCACCGTTTTGTATGAAAGACAATATTACCCATACCACACATGTCTCATTCATTCTAGGGCCACCGTTTTGTATGAAAGACAATATTACCCATACCACACATGTCTCATTCATTCTACAAATATTCTTAAAACTCTATTATTTGAGTTGGTTGCAACATTGATTTTGTCAAAAACTAGTTTGGATTTTCTAGTACTTAAATTGGATTACATTGTTGATCATAATAAAATAGGATTACATTTGAGTCTGAGCAAATTAAAAAAAGAAAATTTTGGAGTTTATCATTTGTGAATTGAAGGACTCCAACTGGTCCATAGCTTTGTAGTAAAAACATTTAGTGTTGAAGAATATAAGTTCCACATCGAAAACTTGACTAAATAAAATACAATATATAATGAATGGTTCTACTACTAATATTACTGAGGCCTTTTGTAATAAAATCTCACACCCACTGGACTTTGTAGGTGGTTAAGTTGGGGACAATATTAGTGTTGTTAATAGTGAGGTATTAGCCCGTCTCTCTGAATTAAACATGGTATCAGAGCGGGTTGATTGACTAGGCCTGAATTGAGCCTTCACCCTTACCCAATATGTGATGTTCACATGTTAGGCTTGAATGTTTACCTCTATCCCTTTCAATACGTGATGTTCACGTGTTGGGCTTGAATGATTGACTCCAATGTGAACTTGGCTCCACGTGTGGCTCACTATGTAGTGGTCCCACGTTTAGTGAGCCACACGTGAGGGGGAATGTTGAAGAATATAAGTCTCATATCGGAAACTTGACTAAATAAAATAAAATATATAATGAATGGTTCCACTACTAATATTACCGGCGTTTTGTAATAAAAATTCACACCTACTGGACTTTGTAGGTAGTTAAGTTGGGGACAATATCAATGTTGTTAGTAGTGGGCCGCCGGCCCATCTTTCTGAATTAAACATGGTATCAGAGCATATTGAATATTTACCATACTTTGTTTTACTTGGTATCAGAGCCAAGTTTTCTTGTGACATGTGCTTATGTTCTCCTTGAAATTAAAGTACTCTCATCCCCTCCTCTTCAAGGGGGTGGGGGGAAGGGGGAGTTAAAGAGATATATTTATTGATATATCCCAATTACCTTGACGTATTCCTATGAAGATGTTACTTATTTCTTGACTCTGACGACCTCATTCTCTTCAGAGAGAGATGAGGATTGAAGAGAAGTTGTGTCTGTGTAAATTAGCTAAAGTTTATAAGGAAGAATTTATTGTTGCCATTGCCACTACTGCCACCGTTGATATTGCCGTTGATGTTACCATTGCCGCTATTGTTGCTATTGATGTTGACTTTGTTTGCTTCACTTTCCGTTGTTATGGTCATTGCCGATTATGTTGTTGTGTTTTGATCCGTCTCTACCCTAACCCTAAACACTACCTATTTCCGCTGCACTATACACCTAACCTATAATCCTAGCCCACCACCGCCGTCTATCTTGCTACTGTCTTCACTGCCTTACCTTCTATCGTGATCACAAGGTTTCTGTGTTTTGCCTTATCTACTGTCGTGCTCACAAGGTTTTTGTGTTTTGCCTTACCTATTGTCGTGCTCACAGGATTTCTGTGTTCTGCCTTACCTACTACCGTGCTCACAGGAACTTTTATGTGTTCTTGTATGTGCCCAATTTGTTACGGTTTTTATGACAAGGCCTTTTCTACAGTTGTTCAATTGTTCAATGTCGAGTATGGTATTCTATGACTCGCTTGTCAAGTTGGGCATGCGAAATATCTTTGCCCCAACTTGAGAGGGAGTGTTGGCGAGTCCTTACTTAATTAGGATTTTGGTTACTTACCCATTTATCTAGTTCCTATTATCATTGAGCTTTATTTCCTATTATAATTTATATTTATTTTCTATTGTAATTTATATTTATTTTCTATTTTATTTAGGGTTGTACTTCTCTATAAATACATTTATATTGTAGAAGAATAAAATATGAGTGAATCTGAGCATATCTGAATATTTATCCTACTTTGTTTGACTTTTAGTTGCAAATTCGTGATATCAAATTCAAACCACGTTCATACTTCTCCTCTACCTTCAAATTGTTGAACAAATAAAAACAATTGAAAGGGCAAATTTGAAGTTTTGATTCACCTTAGTCATGGAGTTAGGTGAGGCAAGTAGCAAGAGGGGAGTGCTCAAATGGTATAAGCCATTTGGATACTCATGACCGTACAATATTTAATTATGATTAGACTAGGTGTTTTGTCCTTGCAAACTGACATAACAACAATATTATATTGTCTTAAAATATTAATCCAAATCTAACCGTCAGTATCCACGTTATCACCTTTGACTGGTAAAGATTCTGTGCCATCCCAATTGTTTTAGTTATCTTTCATCTTCGATATTCGAGAATTATCGAGCTCAAATGGGTAACTGGGGCAAGAAATAGGTTTCTTATAGTTGGATTGATGTGCATCAATAAATTTTAGAATGTAATAATTGTTCTAACATAATATATATATTTTCATTTTAGAAGGTCCAAGTCGGAATTTCCAATTTATATTAACGTTACGTTTGTTTAGTTTTTAACATATATGAAATGAATGATGTTTTAGAGTACAAGTGATAGTTTAAAAGGAGTTCGAAATTGAGATCTTTACCATGAAAGAAAGACTTTTTTCCATTCGACTAAAACCATTGACATGAGATGAATGATATTAGCTATATATAGCACAGTTATTTAAAACTTTTTTAAAGTCCAATGATTATTTAAGAATTAAGAAATACTTGCTATGTACCACAATTCAACAAGCAAGCGATGAGGGGAGAAAAAATATTGGTGGGTTGTCCTTTTTATGTCCAAATGCATTGCTAACTGTCAAACTCCAGCTTCAAGGCACAATTAGGAAGCCAAATGTTGGTGAAGATGAAACTTTTCCCAAACACGAAGTTCAATTATATTATTCAGCATTCAAAATTTACCGATATTTGCTGCTTAATCAGTGGCTTAAAGTGGAATTGCATGGCAGCAAACCCATTTATGATGTCTGTTTACCACTCAAAAAAATTAACTTTTTGAAAATTTTTTAGCAAAGGGTTTGTACTAAATAATTTTTCTTGCTTTTATTTTTTTTTGTTGTTGTTGTCTATTGTGCAATTAATTCCAACACCACCGTTAATGGTGCAATCATAGGCCTATAATTTTGACACAATACAAGGAAAGCAAGATATGATGCTGAAATGTAGTTGGCTAAACCAGCATCATGTAACAGTAAAAAGATTATAACGACCAAAGGCAAACCAAAACCTCCCAAAAAAAAATTAAAAATTAAAAATTTAAGGAACACAAAAGTGGGTTGTTGGGGGAGCTCAGCAGTTTGACTGGCTCATTCATCCGGAGGGTTAAACAGCATCAGCGTGCATGGTAAATATTATGCAAAAACTTGTACGAAGGAGTTTTGCTATTTTCTGCAAATCATAGACTATTATGTGAAAAAATGATCATGTATGTAACATACTGTAATTAGCCGAAAATATCAAAATAGTGATATTCTCATTTCATGTAAGTGTGTCTCCAAATTCAGACGCAAAATCCAACACCTAAACTGACAATGCTAAGAAAAGGGTAAAATGGTAATTCCAGTATAATCTCTTACTTTACTGTTCTGCTTTTGCAAGAGACAGAGAGCAAGGATAAAAGCTGACCCCACTGTTTATATTTTCCAAGGCTTAAATACTTACAAGACCCAAAACCCCCCACTTTCTACTCTTCCACTGCTTGTTTGTTTTTTTTTTTTAACCTCATCTCTGTCAAGAAATACCAAAACTGACTACTTGGGACAAACAAAACAATAGTAAAGAAAGACGAGGTTGCTAAACAAAAATAAAAAATAGAAATCAAACACAGAGAAAGAGAGAGAGAGAGAGAGAGGTAGAGATGAAGAAAGGGTGTGCTTTGTGGTGGTTGAGCAATGTGCAGGTGCCAAAGAAGAAAGAAAATTTAAGCTGAGTTTGAACGAGAAGTAAGCCGGCTAGTTGGCAGAGTTTCCAGGCAGATATAGATAAATAAATAGAAAGTAAGAAAGAGAAAAAAGAAGAAAGGGAGGTGGTGGTCTTAAAATTGGACGAGTGAAAGAGGCAAAAAAAGAAAATAAAAGTCATAGAAAAGAGAAAGAGATAGAGATTGAGATGGTGGGCTCAGGAGCAACAGATAGGAGCAAAGAAGCTGTTGGGATGATGGCCCTTCATGAGGCCCTCAAAAGCGTCTGTCTCAACACAGACTGGACTTACTCTGTCTTCTGGACCATCCGTCCACGCCCGTATGTCTCTCCTCTCTCTCTCTTAAAGTTCTCTTCTTTTTCTGTCTCTCTACACTTGATCTGATGTTTAGCTTTGGATGCTTTGATTTCTAGCTGTTTTCTTTTCTGGGTTTAATTCATTAATTTGTTTTGTTGCAGGAGAGTCAGAGGAGGTAATGGCTGCAAGGTTGGGGATGACAATGGCAGCTTGTAAGTATATAATATATGGTGCTTATGTAAAATGAGAATTAAACTTTATTTGAACTACTAAGCACAACTTGGTTAGCTATGCAATTCAATTTTGCTCTGTTTTCTCTCTGCTTCTCTAAGGAACAGGGTGAAAGCCAGAGGAGCTGACTAGGAATCTTATTTTTTATATGAACATGAGTTTTTAGAAATGGGTTTTTGGTAATTTTGTGATTTTAGTGTTGTTTATGAAATTTGGTGAAGGATGTTGATGTGGGAAGATGGGTTTTGTCGAGGAAGGGTTTCATCAGATTGTCTTGAAGATATTGACGGAGAAGATCCTGTCAGGAAAGCCTTCAGCAAAATGTCCATTCAGCTGTATAATTATGGAGAAGGGTGGGTACTTGGTATGTGTTTTTTTGTTGTGGTTTCTTCTCTCTCTCTCTCTCTCTCTCTCTCTCTCTCTCTACCTACATGACAATCTTGCAGGACATAAAATATGGTTCTTTTTTTGTTATGGGAAATAAGTTCTTCTTGTATTTGTGCTGTCATTGGTTGCACTGAATTCAACACAGGTTGATGGGGAAGGTTGCATCTGATAAGTGCCACAAATGGGTTTTCAAAGAACCTACAGAGTGTGAACCAAACATCTCCAACTACTGGCAGAGTTCTTTTGATGCTGTATGTAATAAAAGCCAGTCTTTTTTCTCCCTTTCACCTATATATTTGTCAAAGTAGAGAAGCTGGAATTAGCACAAGTTTGTGCTTAGCTAGCACATATTAATGACTGATAGTAACCTTTTTTATGCTATTTATTGCAGCTTCCTCCTGAATGGACTGATCAGTTTGAGTCAGGCATTCAGGTCAGAACAGAAACATTTACTGCTTCAATTATTGGTCTCATCATTTTGGTGTAATTTTTTTTTAACAGTTAATTTATTTTACCAGACAATTGCTGTAATTCAAGCTGGTCATGGTCTTCTGCAGTTGGGCTCCTGCAAGATTGTGAGATATATATTATATATATATATTTTCTTTTCACATTAATATTTGCTTTAATGCTGCAAATTCACCCTAACACAAGGACATGCACAATATGTATATCAGATATCAGAAGATCTTCACTTTGTACTAAGAATGAGGCATACCTTTGAGTCTCTAGGCTACCAATCTGGTTTTTACCTCTCCCAACTATTTTCCTCTACCAGAAACAACTCTGCCTCATCAGTGCTTCCTTCGAAGCAGTCCCCAATTCCGATCCGGCCTCCTCCTCCTCTCTTCAATTGGGCTCAAAGGCCTCTTCCATCTGCAACAGCTATGCAGCTGCCTTCACCCAACAGTTTTCAGAACTCTGCAGCCAGACTTGGATACAATCCACAAGCCAATAAAGATGAGACACACATGTTTTTGCTGCCTCATTCAGCCGAAACACAAATGGGAGGAGACATGATGGGAGGAGGAGGAGGAGGAGGAGAGCATGAAAATGACATCAAATGGCCAAATGGATTGTCTTTCTTCAATGCCCTCACGGGACGTTCCGATGATGCAAAGCTTTTGTTCAATCCGGAGAACTTGGGAAACAAAGGTGGAGACGAAAATCACCACCACAACCCGAATCCAAACTCAGATCATGCTTCGAATCACAACGAGTTTTTGAGCTTGGATTGCCACCCGGATAGTAGTGCAAGGAAGAACATGGAGAACAAGTACAAGAGGAGCTTTACTTTGCCTGCAAGAATGGCTTCATCATCTTCAAACTCAGTTGATCACCATCAGCACCAATCTGTGGGGTATCGAAATGCCGAAGCTGGTATGTACTCTGATGTTATGGAGACCTTCTTGGAGTGAAATGGGAAGGGAGGATTGTATTAGAGGGACAATGGGTGAGGAGTTGTATGTAAGCAAAGCTTTTGAGCTCCTTTGCTGCTTATTACTTCTGTGATCGATTTCATGTTCTAGCTCTTTATATGTTTATGTGTTTTCATCCCAGTTAGTGAGACTTAATTAGAGATCATTTTGTACTTGTAGTTCATCCCAAGAAGAATTTCCCTCCATTCTTTTGTTCTTCTAACTCTCACTAAGGTCATGGAATGTAAAATAGAAAATAAACATAGAAGAAAATCAACACAATCATGCCAAGTTGGTTCAAGTAATCAAAGCTTATCCAATTCCAGCAGTAATGGGCTTGAAATTCATTATGCCCAAAATGCTCAAGAAAATAAAACTATTTGAATACACAGTTACAAATACACATGGTCACTGGGAGTCTCACATCCATTGTTTAGCTTTATTGCTGGGAGATACAGTCTTCATCACACCTTTTGGAAATCCAATGTTGCTACTGATTCTCTAGCTAGGGTTATCTATAATAAGGAGTTGGGCCTCTACATTCGTACTTGAGTGTAAGGTGGCGTGTTCACTGACCTAGTCAACTGGCCAAACATGTCTAGACCTAGAGTTGTTGAAGCGTTTATAAAGGCTAAGATACTGGGGGAAAACTGTCGCTCTATTTGAAATTGGATTTCAATAGAGTCGTTGACAGAGTCTGTTCTTGATCCAATACTTCTGTTGGGTTAGTTATAACTTATAACTGAGGCCATATGCATTTGAAAAAAAAAAATAGAACTCTTTGTATCTACTTTTCCAAATTAACAAGCGATCACGACAAGCCTTGGCTTTTAGATAGAGATTTGGTTGACTGATCACTATTCAGTCAACCAACTAGTTTATGTTTCCAAAGGATTTACGGAAGAATATCATTGCCATATCAACAGCTTCAACTTCAAGATTAAACGCTCGCTCTGAATAATTTGAAACAATAACCGAACACATTGTGACAAAAGCTCTATTTTAACAAGCCAAATTGCTTTTGCTGGTTAACGTTCCCAGATATATATATATATATATATATATATTTCCTTTTGCTTTTCTTCAAAGTTGAAAGTGATCAAAAGCCAAAGCCAAAGCTAAAGTATAAAGCCAGTTATCTACTTTCAAAGCAAACTTCAAAATCCTAACCTCAAACCCATGAACAAATTACAAAACTTGATAAACAAGTTTAAAAAAATCATTTTTCACTTCACATTTATCAATTCGCAGCTTTAATTGATTACATGATCACTACTTTTGTTGGACGGGTCCATTGCGTGGACACTTTCTGCAGGTCCAAACAAGCCACCGGAAAAACCTCCGGCCAAAACTCCGGTGGACCACCACCGTCTTCACCCGGAGTTTTCTCTTCCCTTTGATGGGTTTCTCCTTCCCTTCAAGCTGATCCATTTTCGCCTTCTTCCGAGAATTGTCACGGCTTAAAGAAGCCGGTACAGGCACAGCTGTTATGAATTGCCATCTCTGAGAAGAACCATAAACTTGTCCACCTCCGAGATTATTAGCTCTGTTTCCTTTGTATCTATCTGATGAAGCTCTAGAACCCAATTTGTTTTGGTGCACCAATTTCCTCTCAGAGTTATCGCTTGAGCTTGTCCTTGCGCTGCTCCTGCTGTTGGTGCTATTGCTTCTTGAGGACATGAGAGAGTCCTTGCTGCTAATGCTGCTCGTCCGACTTGTTCTCCGTGAATTACTATCGACACCCATAAAACCGTTGCTAATTGGTTGAAATGGGAAGGCATGTGGTAAGAGCCTGCCATTGAAGAACAAATGGTCTGCAGGGGAGTCTTTGCAGGGATCAGTGCTGGAGGCTGAGTCAGGGGTAAAGCATCCAAATTCAAAATCGGAGTCTTGCTCATGGATCGGAGTGCTTGGAAAGGAGAATGTGTCGCCGGAGGTGCTCTTTTGCCGGCGGTTTTCCATGGATGGTTTTTTTAGGGAGAGAGAGGAGGTTAGTGTATTTGCATGGGGCAGGTTGTATATTTATAAGAAGGTTTAATTAGGGGTAGAAAAAAGTGAGGGAAATTCAGGTTTCTTTTGATATGGGTGTGGCACGTGGAATGATCTTGACCCTCTGTTGGGTGACATGGGCAAAGGTTTTGGTGGTGTGAATGATGAAGTTCTACTTCCCAACTCAGTATTAAATTCAATACTTTTGGTGGTGTTAGGCCTCGACACTGTCCCAATTGTTTGATCATTTTGGAGAGTGAGTTTGTTTATTTATTTTTAATTCAGTAAAGTTGTGTTCTATAGAAACACATTGTTGATTACATTGGGAGAAGGGATTGTGTGGCTTTTAATTTGTATGTTTTTTCTGAAGTTGAGTTTCTACGTGTAAGATTGTTAATGTTGAGTATAAATTTGAAACAACTCCTAAAGATGGAGTATTAGAGAGAACTTTATAGAAATGTCATACACAAGAATGTCCAGGAGAATTCATCAATTCATTAGTTTATATTATATTCTTTTCCTTAAGTGATACGTACATACTATATGTATCATCTCAACTTGTCAATTACTTTTCCATATGACGTATATTTCTCACATTTGTTCAATCGAAATGGTACAAATAGTTTCATTCTACTTTCTTTTGTTAGACTCGGGAGTTTTCATATAATTTCTTTCAATACCATCTTTTGATATTTATTTATAAAAACAAACAGGTTTCAATTCTGAATGGGATTGCCATGGGAATTGGGGTTGGTATTTCAATACACGAAAAATTCCGTGTAGCAACAGAGAATTCGATCTTTACAACGCCAGAAAATGGTCTAGGATTTTTTCCTAATGTGGGTGCTTCCTATTTCTTGTCAAGACCTCCTGGATTTTTTGGAGAGTATTTGGGTCTCACAGGTAGGGGTGGGCATTGGGACCGGAAAACCGGAACACGAACCGAACCGGTGAAAAATCAGTTGACCAAAAAGTCAACAAACTAGACCGAATCTGGATCAAACCGGCTCCAATCGGATCGAATCGGTTCCAACCGGTTTTGGTTTTACACTGCACAGGACCGAACCGGACCGGTCATTTTTTTTATTTTTACAAATATTTAAAATCTAATGCCATATTTTAAATTTTATAATCACTATTTTTCCAAGTTCAACTTCAAAAAATTTCTAAATGTATGAATTGGATTATTTGTTAATTTTTAAGCCAAAAAAAATAAGTTATTTATTATAATTTTTTTTAAAAAAATTAAAATTAAAAATAAATTAATAATCCGATTCAAAATCGAAACCAGTCAGAACTGAACCAGCCGGTTTTTCAAATTTTTTTTGCCTAAATCGGACCAAATTGGACCGGTTAAATAGTATCGATTTCGATTCCAGTTTGAGGTGAGAATCGGACAACCGGATCGCACCCACCCCTACTCACAGGTGCCAGGTTGGATGGTGCTGAAATGTTTGCTTGTGGTCTAGCAACTCACTTTGTTCCCTTAGCCAAATTGCCTATACTGGAAAAAACACTAATTTCCAGAGCAGCTTCAGCTACATCAAGCTGTGATCTTGCTTTTATTTCAGCAATTATAGACGAATACTCCTTGCAGCAACCAGCTCTGAATGAGAAAAGTGCTTTACACAAAATGGATGTCATTGACAAGTGCTTTTCTAGACCAACATTTGAAGATATCTTAAGTGCCCTTGAGAAGGAGGTTACTACAAGAGATGCAAACAGGGCAGGTGATGAATGGCTAGCTTCAACGATTCAATCGCTGAAGAAGGCATCGCCGATGAGCTTGAAGATTTGTTTGAGATCCATTAGAGAAGGAAGAGTGCAGGCAATGGATGAATGTCTTGTCCGCGAGTACAGAATAGCTTGTCATGTTATGAGAGGGCAAATAAGCCAGGACTTCAGAGAAGGTTGCAGAGCTATCTTGTGGGACAAGGACCAGAAACCAAAGTGGAAGCCTTCTAGTTTGGATCTCATTACTGAGCATATGGTTGACCAATGCTTCTCTAGGTTGGATGGTGATGAAGAATTAAAGCTCCCTCAAAGATGCAACTTGCCTGCATTTGCCAATGCCAAGCTTTGAGCTAATTGTGATTTTGGGGTGTTTCTCTAACCTATACCTATCAATATTTCAATTCCCTCCCTCATATTATTCAAAATTTTCATTAGTGTACACACCCCATCATTTTCTCACCCCACCCCACCCCAACTTTCTCATTGGAATATGTATGCACAACCAACTTGCCAAATAAACCATACGTATATAATCTGTTATATACCTATCTTGTTTTTTTTTTTTTTTTTTTGGTTGTCAAAATACATATCTTGTTTGTTAGTTCGGCTTATATATAGGTACATATACAATTGTATATGTTTATTTCATTCCGTTACATAACATGGCTATGTTGAGAGTATCTTACATTGTCAGATGAATATGAGGGGGTCTATGTGTGAGGGGGTGTGTTGAGAGGTTCAATCTTGCCGTTCATTAATAACTCTGTATAATTAAGGATCCCTCATTATAACCCTTCACTCAGTTGCAATATTGCTTACAATTTTTAGACCTCTTCACCTATTGCCAATTGGTTGTTGCTTGGGTTGTAGGCACTCATATCGTTTTCTTCATCGGTCCACTCTGTATTTTGCTTAATTACAACCTTTGTTTCGACTGGCCTTCACCTTCAACCTCTTTTCCACGCCCTTTAATTTCCTTTGTTGGAGGTTCCCAACCATTCTCAATAGTTGTCCAACCTTTGTACCTTGAGCCCACAGAAAAGATTTCATCTTAGCTTTCCAAGCCCCATAGTTAGTATTCTCATCAAGAAACGGAGGATGAGTCACAGACCCACATGCACGATCCATTCTAGCACAGCCCAACAATCTCATAAGCACGTCTAGTGACCCGCTCTGATGCCAATTGAAATTCCCTATGGCCAACTGATTGTTTCTTATATTGTTTATTTAAGCAAAAAATTCCAGTACGCAGCAGAATAAACTCAAATAAAAACGCAAACAATGCACAGGGGACACACGATATGACGCAGTAAAAAACCTCAAGATGAGGAAAACAACTGCGGGCACTATGCCGGAGAACAAATCACTATGAGAAAGAATACAAAAAGGTCTTACAAGTCTCAACTCACAAGACTAACGCTCACAAGGCAGATTTGCCTACTCGCCTTTGCTACTCAACCCAACCAGCGATCTTGTCTTCCTTCGTCTTCCTTCATCAACAAGAGATGGCACAACTCTAGTCTCGGCTGCTCACACCTCAAGGCACGATTGTTGATCACCAACATGCATAATGCTCATGAACTCACACATATATGAAAAGATGATTATTTAATCACTCATGGAGGCTAACAAGGAACAACCACATGAGTTTTCAATATGAACTCTCAAAAACCTCTCTACAAATATTTTGTCGTTCTTCTCCCTTTTTCAATGTTGCAGACACTCAACCTAAGTTCCTTTCTTTTATTACACGCTTAAAACTAGGTCAGAGACCAAAAAAGGCTTTTAGCAAAAATGGGCTTTTTAACAAATAAATTATTTCTTTAAAACAAATAAAGCCACTTAATTAAAAACCCAGCCGTAAAGACAAAAGAGCCCTTTTGCTAAAGAATATAAAACCATCGTTAAAAACTCATTGATGTCTGGCACTGGATTATATAAGACTGAAATCATATATCAATCATGTACATCTTACAGCCACTTTTGATGATCAAGCAAATATGAAAATATGAATGCATGGATGCAAAACATACCTTGGCATTGTCTCTGAGCCACACTGATCCAGGATAGCAGAATGTCACTTGAAAACTGTAGGTTACACTCAAAGACCTACTCTATGTTTTTGTAACAGGAAATTGCCAATATACCAAAATTGCCAATATACCAAAAATTGGTCCTAACATTGGGGAATCTGCCCAGTATTTTTGTTAAAAAATTTGGTAGGTGTCCAAAGACAAATATTTGGAGACCTGAGAAGAAACCCATATTGGAGCTTGTATTGTTTCGGCCCAAGGAAATATGGGTTCTGAAAATGAAAAGCTAGGTAGGGTTAAACTTCAGAAGAAAACTGACTGGTCCAAAATTTTAGGCTTTGGGTTTGGGTGACCCAAGCTGATTTTGGCCGCACCAGTTTCTCAAGTAAACGATTAAAATAAAAACAAAACAAAACGATGTTTCTTCTTTTTCCTATGCATGACTGACGACTTTACTTCCCAACCGCCGGAGCTTAGAGACAAGCTCACAATGTCTACTTTTGAGCCTTCTGATAGTGTCAATGTGTCATGGCAATGCTCATCGATTGTGAAGAAGAACAAGAAGAACAACAGCAAACCGATGGTCGAACTCCAATGCCTAAGCGCCTAGAAATCTTGCCTTCTCACTCTTCGAATAAGAGGGACGACGGGAAAGAGGGTACAAGGAAGAGGGTTTTCAGTGAGCAATTTCGGAGGGGTACTTTTTCCCTATTTGTATGGAGTTATGGTCGTCCCAAGGCGATCATCAAGTTAGGTTAGAGATAGCATCTTGGGGTTTTCGCAGAAAATTTGTTGGTTTTTGTTTTCATTTTTGTTGAAGTTCCCTTTTGGTTGTTGTTCTTATAATAACGCACTGTCCCAATTGTTTGATCATTTTGGAGAGTTTGTTTGTTTGTTTGTTTATTTATTTTCAATTCAGTAAAGTTGTGTTCTATAGAAACAGACTGTTGATTACATTGGAAGATGGGATTGTGTGGCTTTTGTTAGTACGAAATTCGTATTGGCATTTCCTAGACTTTAGTATAGGGTGAAAATTAGTTTGTGAGGAATTGTTATTGAACGCTTTGTCACTACTCTTTCAACCCCACACTTCCGAGGCATGCCCTGACCATATGAGAATCTTGACATCAGGTAAATCATGACATAATCACGCATTCATTATAGGATTCCTAGTTGGAGTTATTTTCACTCAAGTATTTTTATGTTAATCTTATTTCTAATAAGATTAGATTTTATCTCTTGAGATTACTTTCATAGTTCAACTCTATTTTAATTGAAATTAAAATATTATCTTTTCCTATTGTGACTCTGCACGTTGCTTACCTCTTAGTTAATTTGGTTTAAAGAGAGGCGTCATTACTTTGAGTCCAAGGTGAATCAAATCTCTTATTGATGATAGGTTGTGGTGCAATAGGAAGTTTAATATTCGTGGCCTATTGGGTTTCTCTCCCATCCCATGAGAGAGAACAAGTCTTGTATAAAAGATCATGTGCCATTCTTTTATTTGTAGTGCTTTTGAGATATTTGTTTTGAGCATATAGAATTCTAAGAAAAGCTGCTGTGCGTATATTTGAGATAAATCATCAAGTGTTCAATGTTTACTTGGTGATTTATCAAACACTTTAATCATTCATATTGCATTCATATGCATGTCGGTGACTCATACGGTTGAGGGCACCAAGACCGTGGTGGCGGTTTTCCTCCGGTGAGCTTGAAGCAATCGTGGCCAGTATTGCGTTCAACATAAGGAGTGTCGAAGATCATCCCGTGACAGAAGTTGAGTTACGAAGAAGTCGGTAAACATTATCTAGAATGTGTTTAGGATAAGTGTGTGAGTACTTCTTGTAATCATCGTTCTATAGTGGATTTGTGTTGGACTGAGGAGTCCCGTGGATTTTCCCCAGAGGTGGGGTTTTACCACGTAAAATAATTCTCTGCGTGTTCTTTTATTTTATGCCCAACACGTTACAGGATTGATAAGCCATATCAATCCTGCTACCGAAGTTTATTTTTATTTATTTGATTAGAATCTTAAATTGGCATATTCACCCTCATCTAGGCATTTTGAGTCATCCTGCAGGTATTATCAATTGGCATCAGAGCAGGTTGCTGGACATACTCAGCAAGATCTAACATACCTTAGAATGGATTGTGCCTCGGGCTCAATTGCACATCCACCATATTTCGATGGCAACAACTATGACGCTTGGAAGGCCAAAATGAAGTCGTTTCTTTGGTCCTTAGATGAATGTGTATGGAGTACAGTGGTTCATGGATTTCCTAAACCCACAAAGACGATCGGAAAAGGAGATGAAGAAACCACAGTCCTCAAAACTAGAGAGGAGTGGACCACTGCAGAAGTCACACACAGCACTAATAATCAAAAGGGGTTAAATGCTTTATTTACTGCTGTCTCTTCCGATCAATTTGAATATATATGTGCTTGTGATACTTCTAAGGAAGCTTGGGATATTTTGCAGGTTACTCATGAAGGAACAGATACTGTCAAGGGAGCCAAGCTTCAAATGCACACTTTACAGTTTGAGACACTTATGATGGATGAGAATGAAACTTTTTCTGAATTTTATGCTAAACTTTGTGTAATTGTGAATGCTTGTTCAGGTTTAGGTGAAAAAATTCCAGAAGATAAAGTTGTGAAAAAGATTTTGAGATCCTTGCCTCAACGGTTTCAACCAAAGATCACGGTTATTGAAGAAATCCGTGACTTGAACACCTTGAAAGTTCAAGAACTCATAGGGTCCATTCAAACCTATGAGATGAAACATCTACCTCTTAAAAAGAGCAAAAATGTTGCATTCAAGGTTGTGAATGAAGAAGATGATGGGCATTCAAATGAAGATTGCAGTGATGAGGAATTAACGATTCTCACAAGACGATTCATGAACTTTCTCAAGAATCAGGATCCAAGGAGTCGAGATTCAAAAGGTATAAATTCTAAAAATAGGTTTGTTAACTATACTGATGGTGGATCTAAATTTCGCAGGTTAAATGAACGAAAGAATCCAAGAGAAAAGGTCAAATGTGTCGAATGTGAAGGCTATGGACACATATCTTCGGAATGTGCCAACACCTTAAAGAAACAAAAGGATGGCAAGAATAAGGCAATGCATACTACTTGGAGTGATAGTGAATCGGAATGCGAGAATGATGAAAAGACGGTTGCACTTATAACCACAGTTAGCTTGGATGAATCACGTGAGGATGATGATTGTAAAGGTATAAATATTGAGTTTATCATGAACAAATATGATGATTTGTTGGCTGCATCTCAGAAGCTCAGTAAACAAAATAGTGAGCTCGTCAAAGAAGTTGCTGTGCTGAAGCTGGAAAATTGCAGGATTGCAAACGAGTTTCAATCCCCTGATGCAGATTCCGAAAAGGTAAGTGCAGGTATGAACGAAAAATTGATGTTTTTGCAGAAAAAATTGACTGATCAGAATAAATTAATTGCTTCTCTAACTTCTGACAACAAAGCCCTTGAACTTGAACTTAAAAATTCAAAAGAAAGGATTGTTTCTTTAACCATTGGTGCAGAAAAAATTGACAAGATGATTAGCATGGGACGAAGAGATGGTGACAAACGAGGCTTGGGATTTGAACCAAGTAATAAGTCTTCCGCTGTGTCTAAAACAAAGTTTGTCAAATCCACTTCACCTATTGAACCTTCTGCCTCTCATGAAGTCAAGAAATTTATTCCAATTTGTCACTTTTGTGGAACTCGTGGGCACATAAGACCGAGATGCAATAAGCTTCGAAACGAATTTGTTCGTTCAAATTCTCATGGCATGGGTGGAAAAGTAAGTATCCAACATAAGATTTCAAATCTTATGAAAGAGGTAAACCGCTTATCCAAACTATCTTCTTTTCATTGTTTGCCGTCAACTAAGACAAAGTTAGTTTGGAGGAAAAAGGAAAATCATAATTGTATGTCTTCCTCCACTAATGTTGTGCATGAACCCGTTGCTTTAGAAAGTTTGGATCTTAAATGTATTGCTGCAAAACCCTTGGATAATCTTCGATTTGACACTCTTAGAAAGTCTTTAGGTATATGTGCTCTAGATTAATTTGGAGTCTATTGCATGCCAAAGCCTCTTTCATGTTTTATGATATTTCAATTAATTTCTGTGTTTATAAATCTGTCCAGCTCGTGCAAGGATTGTTAAGGTGTATCAATCCTGTAACTGTCTGAACGTATTTGTTGATCTTAGATTGGGCTCTAACATTGCACTATATTAAGAACTTACACTCTCAGCTTCACACAAAGGTTTCCATTGTCTTGGTGCATTATAAACTTCATTAAATGATCTATCCATCTATTTATTTTTATTTTGCACACCACACTATTTTCCTTGAAGTCCTTTGAATATCTCTTATCATGCACTTGTCTCTCTTTGGATTGCCATAACACTACTGTGCGTAAGTTCTTGATCTGTTTATAAAAATAAATTTTAAATTTTTAAAAAAAAAAAAAGGGTGTCAACCACTCATTGCTCAGTAACCGGGCCTCTTGTCTAACCAACGTCGAGGTTCGAGTCAACTGGTTGTGATGGTTTGCTATCCTTGCTTATCTTTGGAGCCTTCATGATTCGGATCAGTATTTCCCCAGGGGTGCTTCATCACCCAGTTGCCTCCAGTCATCTGACGTAAGCACACTGATTGACCATCCGTTACATGGATCATGTCGAAAGCTAGATAAAGTGAGCCACAAAATTCGTATTAAAAAATATATATATAAATTGATCTTCTTATACTTACTATGCACTTAGTGTTTGTGCAATCTTTGGTGGGATTCGTTTTGTGTGGACATATTTTTTGTGCTTAATTGAAAAAGAGTTCATTTAACACATTTGCTCCTTGATGGTAGACTCATTTGATGCTTTTTATCTTTCACCATGACTGTGGTATGCCTCTACTGTTCTCTGTGAGTTTGTGAGTCTTGTGTGCTGTCGTGTGTTTGTCCCTGACATGCTTTGCTTCACATGCGTTCAAGACAGCAAAGGGTTTGTTGCTTCTTTCATTCTTTACCCACAAACTTGGCATGTTTATGAATGGAAAATAATTATATCTTCAAGAGAACTTTGGGTCTGCATCTACAGTATGTTTTATGTCTTGATTGTTTTGAGCTTTCTGTCTTGAGTGTATTGCTTTTGTTTTTATATGTTTTGGTTCTTAACAACTTCTCATTATTCTTTTTAGTTCTCTATTTTCCTGTCGCTTATCCCAAAAAAAAAAAAAAAAAGAATTTTCTGTTTGTTTTCAAGATAAAGCCTCTTACATGCTTTATTGGTTATTCTCTATGTCTTTATATGTTGGGAATGCAATCTGATTTTTTTATTTTTCTTTTTCTTTCCCTCTTATATATGCTCCCTTATGTTCATTCTTTGCCCTTTGGATTTCCTGACAAAAAGGGGGAGAGATTGTGTTGTGGAATTAAGGGGGAGAGATTGTGTTATGGAATTAAGGGGGAGTTGTGTTGTAATTCTGCTTTGAATTACATTTCTTCTCCCACATGCTTCACTGGTTTTGTTGTTTCATAATGTGCAGGGATTCAGGGCTTCAAGCTTAGAATAAGAATTCATTTGTTAAATCCCATGTAATTTCTTTTGAGTTGTAATAGGTATTTTGTCTAGGAAATGCCAAAGGGGGAGATTGTTAGTACGAAATTCGTATTGGCATTTCCTAGACTTTAGTATAGGGTGAAAATTAGTTTGTGAGGAATTGTTATTGAACGCTTTGTCACTACTCTTTCAACCCCACACTTCCGAGGCATGCCCTGACCATATGAGAATCTTGACATCAGGTAAATCATGACATAATCACGCATTCATTATAGGATTCCTAGTTGGAGTTATTTTCACTCAAGTATTTTTATGTTAATCTTATTTCTAATAAGATTAGATTTTATCTCTTGAGATTACTTTCCTAGTTCAACTCTATTTTAATTGAAGTTAAAATATTATCTTTTCCTATTGTGACTCTGCACGTTGCTTACCTCTTAGTTAATTTGGTTTAAAGAGAGGCGTCATTACTTTGAGTCCAAGGTGAATCAAATCTCTTATTGATGATAGGTTGTGGTGCAATAGGAAGTTTAATATTCGTGGCCTATTGGGTTTCTCTCCCATCCCATGAGAGAGAACAAGTCTTGTATAAAAGATCATGTGCCATTCTTTTATTTGTAGTGCTTTTGAGATATTTGTTTTGAGCATATAGAATTCTAAGAAAAGCTGCTGTGCGTATATTTGAGATAAATCATCAAGTGTTCAATGTTTACTTGGTGATTTATCAAACACTTTAATCATTCATATTGCATTCATATGCATGTCGGTGACTTCATACGGTTGAGGGCACCAAGACCGTGGTGGCGGTTTTCCTCCGGTGAGCTTGAAGCAATCGTGGCCAGTATTGCGTTCAACATAAGGAGTGTCGAAGATCATCCCGTGACTGAAGTTGAGTTACGAAGAAGTCGGTAAACATTATCTAGAATGTGTTTAGGATAAGTGTGTGAGTACTTCTTGTAATCATCGTTCTATAGTGGATTTGTGTTGGACTGAGGAGTCCCGTGGATTTTCCCCAGAGGTGGGGTTTTACCACGTAAAATAATTCTCTGCGTGTTCTTTTATTTTATGCCCAGCACGTTACAGGATTGATAAGCCATATCAATCCTGCTACCGAAGTTTATTTTTATTTATTTGATTAGAATCTTAAATTGGCCTATTCACCATCCTCTAGGCATTTTGAGTCATCCTGCAGGTATTATCAGCTTTGATTTGTTCAGTATTAATTTGAAACGACCCCGAAAGATTGAATAATTTTATGTAGTTAACCTAATATAATATATAGTAGGAAGATGCTGCAAAACAAATTGAATCTCCAATCTCACTCTTCATGTCCTCCACCACCCAAAAGAAAATGACACTCCTCCTATTTTTTAAAATTGCAAAGGAGAGAAGGATAATCATGGTTGAATAAAGGTTTTGATAACAGAAATTAGGCTTTCCGCACGTGCTTCTGTGTTTATTTTAGAATTAAAAAATATAATGGGTAGTTGTATTCCATAAAAATAGGAGGATATGATTTTTTTTTTCTTTTTTTTTAATTTTTTTTAAATATGAAAAAGTGTGAATTTACCACATTATCCTCATTTAATTAATCATTTTAATTCTTAATATTTGGATTAACCAATGACATTTTCTAGTATTTTGAATGTTTCATCATTCTCTGCATTTTGCTTTATATATATATAGATTAAGAAAAGTTAACCAAAAAAAAAAAAGTCCCAGCAACGTAAAAAAAAAAATTATGTGCAATATTCCAACAAACTAAACCATTTTGAACTTGTGTTTCAATTGTTCTAAAATGATTCCTGTCCTCAAGTAAGCTTCGAATGCCCATAAATAACTCAAATACCATAACAAAGCATTGAATTGCATAGTAATTTCTTAAAAACCCCAAAACAAGAGAAATTCCAGAATCTTCAAAACAACCCTTAAAATTTACCTTAGATTGTTGGGCTCGATCTCCTGATCTTATAGGCGAAAACGGTTCATGAATTCGACAACTAGAGAGAAAGTTATGATTTTTCGAAATTTTTTCAACTAAACTTTGTTTTTGGAAGTTGCAGACCCCCACCGGGAGGAAGAAGAAAGAAATTAATGCCGGGTAAATGTATAATAGGAAAGATAAAGAACAAAATTAATTAAAAAAAAATTAAAAACAAAAGATAGTGTAAGTGAACAAAAAGGAAGTGGGAAAATCAGCTCCCTAAATTAAATGCGATTTGGAATATATCCTTTAAGTTTCTCCAAGCAATTTGAAATAAGTCATGAGAGGTAGTTTTCGATATTAAGTGAAAATTTTGAAATATATAAAAATACGCAGTTAGATATTATTTTGGTTGTTGATATAGATGTTGTATTAAACATCATAAGAGTATACATGGAAGAGGATGACAACGTCCGAAAGCTAACATGAAAGCCAAGAACAAGAGTAGAATCTTAAAAAAATTCGCAGTCTGAACCAATTACTAGGAAACAATAAAAAAAAAAAAACTACTGCCCAAGACGCAATTAGATTTGAAGGCTAAAATAATGAAGTCTGAATGGTAGAAAAACACTGTAGACACACAAGTGCAAATTCGTGGGGGCAAGACCCAAAAGAAGAACCTAAATAATATAATATATGACCCTATATGCAAGGATGGATCCAGGATTTTAAAATGGGGTGAGCTAAATTTATTTTATGTACGCATCAGATAGTGAACATAAATGTCCAACTACTACAGCGTAGCAATTTGTTCTTTTATTTATGTAGGCTAAAAAAGTAAGAACAAGGCGGAAATACTTTTCATTTTAGAGAGAACTTTACAAAGATGTCCTACACAAGAATGTCTAGGAATAGTCAAAGAGAATTCATCAATTCATTTGTTTGTTTTATCTTCTTTTCCTTAAGTGTAAGCGATGACATGATTGTCATTAGTAGGCTTAGGTGGGCTAAATTAAATTTTTGAATAATAAAATAACAACTCACTTAGGCTATAGCCTAGGCTAGTCCCTTCTTGGGACCGTCCCTGCCTATATGTGGAGGAGGATTAGTCCAATCCCAAGTTCGGCTCTTCATTAGTGGTCCATTGTAAGTATTTTCCTTTCGTAGGAAAAAAGCAAACAAATTACAGTTTGACGTGTGTGTAGAACATCTCAATCTTAAGTTCAACTCTTCATTAGTCTCTCCTGGTCCATTATAAACCTTTTCCTTTCGTATGAAGAAAGCAAATAAATTACAGTTTGATGTGTATGTAGAACATCTCAATCTTAAGTTAACCTCTTCATTTTTTACCCCCAAAAAAAAATAATAATAATAAATCAGCTCTTCATTAGTCTCCCCTGGTCCATTGTAAGCCTTTTCTTTTTGTAAGAAAAAAGAAAACAAATAGTTCTTTCTTACCAAACCTCGTTTAAATTGTGCTTCAAGTTTAAGCATAATTTAACCACGTTATGATATTTCTTTCTTTTTTTCACATCTCTTATCTGCCTAAGCTGCTTATTTACGAACAGAACACAAAGATAAGGCAAGTGTGTGAACATTTTTGTTCTACCAAAGGTCAATTTATGCATCGATGCTGCCCCAGCCTAGTAGTTGTTCCTCCCCCACACACACCACATGGGCTCATACAAAGCAACGTTCACTACAACTTGTTATATTAACAACTAGGTTTTTGTTTACATTTTCATTCATTCAACAACTAGCCTACCTTCTACTTAAAGAAAAGCTATTGCCTTCCAATTCCTCCGCCTAGGTTTCACACTTTAGTTGAAGCTAGCCTATAAAAAGTTGCACCTAGGTAATAAATGTCAAAGGACCTACATCTAAAGCCAAAAACGCGTGCACTAAACCCAATAACAGTTAATCGTTTTGGACCTAGATCTAAGAGCATCTCCAAGGAAGATGTCAAATACCAAACATCAAATTTAAATTTGATGGTTGATGTGGCAAATTGACATTTACTTAGTTTTACACTTCACCTGATATGTCAAATAAATAATTATTGTAACAGTCAAATCATTTAAGATAAAGAAGAAAAAAAAAAAAAAAATGAAAGTAACAGCCAGCTATCTTTTAAAAATAATAAAATATTTATTTGACATATTGCTTTTGGGATGTCAAAAATAACATCTCAACCTCTAGCCTTCATTCACATTAGCTTTGACACATCGGTTGGAGTGTTGTGAGATGTTATTTCTAGCAGTTAAATGTCTATCTTGCACTTTTGACACATCGGTTCGAGATGCTCTAAGAAGCCCTTATATAAAACCTCACACCTGCTAAACATGTGGTTAAGTTAGGGACAATATCAATATTGCTAATAGTGGGTCAAGAGTATGTCCCTCTGAAATCTTAACCACTATAAATAAACTTAGTTTTATTCGTTTTCTGGGTAGCCAATATATTATATATGCAGAAACTAAAAAGCTAGCCTTTAAATTCCTCCTCCACCGATCATCTTTTCTAACCTAGGTTTCAAACTCTCAGAGCACTTCTGGATTTTATTTCTATTACGCTAATTAACCATCCTATGGCTTCTTTCCAACTTGATGACCAGGTTCTAGTACAAGAGACTATGTTCTTGAGAACATTGACTTTGAACAGGCCTCGCCAACTGAACACCCTTTCCCTTGAAATGATCTCTCAGCTGTCAGAACTTTTCCTGGCCTATGAGGACGATGCCAATGCCAAATTGATCATTCTCAAGGGTAAAGGAAGAATGCAGGCAATTGATAGCAACATACAGTAAACCCCAGGCAAGTATGCGACTAATTTCCATAATGTCTAGCTTTGAAATCTGTGTTAAATATTTTTCGAATACTTCCGCAAGTGCTACGTACTATATGTATCATCTCAATTAGTCAATTAGTATTCCATATGACGTATATCCCTCACATCTATTCAATCAAGATGGTACAAATAGTTTCATTGTAATTTCTTTTGTTAGACTTGAAGTTTTCATATATTTTGTTAATTATTTATAAAAACAAAACAGGTTTCAATTCTGAATGAGATTGCCATGAGAGCTGGGGTTGGTATTTCAGTACACGGAAAATTCCGTGTAGCAAAAAAGAATTCGATCTTTGCAACGCTTAAAAATGGTCTGGGATTTTTTCCTAATGTGGGTGCTTCTTATTTCTTGTTAAGACTTCCCAGATTTTTTGGAGAGAATTTGGGTCTCACAAGAGCCAGGTTGGATGGTGCTGAAATGCTTGCTTGTGGTCTAGCAACTCATTTTGTTCCCTCAGCCAAATTGCCTATACTGGAAAAGGCTTTGATTTCCAGAGCAGCTTCAGCTACTTCCTCAAGTTTGATCTTGCTTTTATTTCAGCAATTATAAACGAACACTCCCTACAGCAACCGGCTCTGAACGAGAAAAGTGTTCTTCACAAAATGGATGTCATTGACAAGTGCTTTTCCAGACCAACAGTTAAAGAAATCTTAAGTGCCCTTGAGAGGGAGGCTGCAGAAGCAAACATGGCACATGATGACCATCGTTGTGAATGGTTAGATTTGACGATTCGTTTACTGAAGAAGGCGTGCCGATGAGCTTGAAGGTTTGTTTGAGATCCATTAGAGAAGGAAGGGTGCATGCAATTGATGAATGCCTTACCCGCGAGTACAAAATAAGTAGCCTTATATACTGCGAGGGCAAATAACCAAGGACTTCAGAGAAGGTTGCAGAGCTATCGTGTGGGACAAGGATAAGAAACCAAAGTGGAAGACTTAATAGTTTGGAGCTCATCACAGACCATATGGTTGATCACTACTTCTCTAAGTTGGATGGTGATGAAGAATTGAAGCTCCCTCAAAGTTCCAACTTGCCTGCATTTGCCAATGCCAAGCTTTGAGCTAAATGTTATTCCAATTTTATTAGCCCACACCCTGACAATTTGTTGGTTTCGTTTTCACGTATGTTGAAGTTTCCTTTTTGTTGTGGAGACTTTTTTTGTTTGTTTATTTAGTATTAATTCAGTAAAGTTGTGTTCTTTAGAAACGGATTGTTGATTACATTGGGAGAAGGGATTGTGTGGCTTTTAATTTGTATGTTTTTCTTGAGGTTGGGAATTTACGTGCAAAATAGTTTGATACTAATTTAAAATGACCTTCAAAAATTGGGTAGTTTTATTTTATATATGTTTATACCATAATCAACCGAGTATATCCAACCTTAAAACGACTAGCACCAAAACAGACACGTCTTCATTTCTGCCAAAGGAAGACACTCTTCCAAGGTGCCAGACACCTGTCAAAGCTCCTGACTGCCGAACCTAATCTCCAAAACACATGTCACCACTACAACGACTTGCACAAAGTCCCACATCAAAATTTTGTGCAAATCACCCACTTTCACTTCCCTATAAATAGGGAACAATACACAAGTAAAAAGGGTAATTTCTCTATTACTTTTACTGTTACTCTACCAATTTTACCACCATTAGCTGACTTAAGCATCGAAGAGCTTTGATCGGCACCACACCGGTGTCCGAAGCTTAACGATTGCTTCTCCTACTTTGTCTTATGCAGGCTTTTCCCTTACCAAAGGTCCTCACCTTCTCCACTGCTAAAGACAACCCCCTTTTCTCTAAGTTGACCTCCCAAAAGAAGCATCAACAATGTAGTTAACCTATTATAATATATAGTAGGAAGATGCTGCAAAACAAATTGAATATCCATACTCATTCTTCATGTCCTTCACCAGAAAAAGAAAATGACACTCCTTCCTTTAAATGTGATTTGGAATATATCCTTCCAGTTTCTTCAAGCAATTTGAAATAAGTCATGAGAGGTATTCGATATTAAGGGTGTGAAAATTTTAAGGCCCCGTTTAATAATAATTTCAATTTTAGTTTTTAGTTTTCATTTTTTGTGCTAAAGTATAGAGGAAAATGAGAGTGAGAATGAGAGTGAGGTTGAGAGAGGAGGGGAGGGAGAAGTAATAAAAGTGAAAATAAAAACTTGTGAAAATAAAGTTGTGTTCTTTAGAAACGGATTGTTGATTACATTGGAAGATGGGATTGTGTGGCTTTTAATTTGTATGTTTTTCCTGAGGTTGGGAATTTACGTGCAAATTTTTTAAAGTTTGATACTAATTAAAACGACCTCCAAAAATTGGGTAGTTTTATTTTATGTAGTTAACCTATTATAATATATAGTAGGAAGATGCTGCAAAACAAATTGAATATCCATACTCATTCTTCATGTCCTCCACCAGAAAAAGAAAATGACACTCCTCCTTTAAATGTGATTTGGAATATATCCTTCCAGTTTCTTCAAGCAATTTGAAATAAGTCATGAGAGGTATTTGATATTTAGGGCATGAAAATTTTAAGGTCATGTTTGATAACCATTTCAATTTTAGTTTTTAGTTTTCATTTTTTGTGCTAGAGTATAGAGGAAAATGAGAGTGAGAATGAGAGAGGAGGGGAGGGGAGGGACGTGTAATAAATGTTATAAAAATAAAAATAAAAACTTGAAAGTGAAAACAATTTCAAATAGAATTGAGTTTTTAGTTTTAGTTTTCACTTTTGTTACTCTTCCCTCTCATCTTCCCTCTCAATCTCATCTTCACACTTATTTTCACTCCCATTCTCCCTCTTTTCTGTCCATCACTCTAACACAAAAATTGAAAACTAAAATCTAAAATTAAAATGGTTATCAAACGGAACCTTAAAAGACGTATATTATATTTTAAGGCTAAAATTATGAAGTTTGAATGGTAGAAAAATATTGTCCATACACAAGCACAAATTGTAGATACCAAACCCCGTTTAAATTGTGCTTTAACCATGTTCTGCTATTTCTTTCTTTTCTTCCCATCTGTTCTCTGCCTATGCTGCTTATTTACGAACGGAACACCAAGGCAGGCAAGCGTGTGAACAATTTTTTTCTGCCAAGGGCCAATTTATGCATTAATGCTGGCCCAGCCTAGTAGCAGTTCCTCCCCCACCCACAGCACATGTACTGTCAATTAATTTTGGGCCGAATTCTTAAATTCTGTCAGAAAAAAAGGCAAGTTGTGCAAGTTCACATTTTAAATCAGTCAACAATATCTGTAATGTCAATTAATTTTGGGCCGAATTCTCAAATTCTGTCATAATATTTGCATAATTTTAATTGTCAATGTTTTAAAAAAAATCATGCCAAAATGAAACGGTAAAATATTTTTCTGTTGTTTCTATTGTAAGTTGAAATGGTATAAATAGGTTTTTTTGTTTTTGTTTTTGTTTTGGTTCGAAAAAGACAAAAAAGAAAAGACAGAGGCATGCAATATGTAGAAGCTATAAAATAAAATAAAAAAAAGCTAGCCTACCTTCTACTTAAAGAAAAGCTTGCCTTCCAATTCCTCCACCTCCCTATAAAAAGTTGCACCTAGGTTTCAAACTTTCGTTACAATTATCGATTTAATTTCTATACATCAATTAATCATTTTCCATGGCTTCTTTCCAACTCGATGACCAGGTTCTGATACAGGAGATTTTGTTTGTAAGGATATTGACCCTAAACAGGCCTCGCCAGCTGAACGCCCTCTCCCTTGAAATGCTCTCTCGGCTGTCACAACTTTTCTTGGCCTATGAGGACGATGTCAATGCCAGGTTGATCATTCTCAAGGGTAAAGGAAGAGCATTTTGTGCTGGCGGCGATGTAGCCACCGTTCATCTTCGTTTTCTTGAAGGAGATCTGAAATTTGGTGAAAAATTTGGTGAGAAGTTGCTCACCTTAACCTACTTGGTAGCAACATGCAGCAAACCCCAGGCAAGTCTGAAATTAATTTCCATAATGTCTTCAAAATCTAGGTTTAATATTTTTTTTGGATACTTTTGCTGTTATTTGTATCATCTCAACTGGTGAATTAGTATACTGTATGGCGTAAGTCACATATGCCTAGTCGAGATGGTACAATTAGTTTTATCGTACTTTCTTTTGTTAGGCTCGAAGTTTTCGTATAATTTCTTTCACTACCATCTTTTGTTATTTATATTTTTTTAAAATAGGTTTCAATTCTGAATGGGATTGTCATGGGAGGTGGGGTTGGTATTTCAGTAAATGGCAAATTCCGTGTAGCAACAGAGAATTCGATCTTTGAAATGCCAGAAAATTCTCTGGGATTGTTTCCTGACGTGGGCTCCTCTTATTTCTTGTCAAGACTTCCCGGATTTTTTGGAGAGTATTTGGGTCTCACAGGTGCCAGGTTGGATGGTACTGAAATGCTTGCTTGTGGTCTGGCAACTCACCTTGTCCCCTCAGCCAAATTGTCCCTTTTGGAAAAAGCTCTAATTTCCAGAGCAGCTTCAGCTACTTCATCAAGCTGTGATCTTGCTTTTATTTCAGCAATTGTAGACGAATACTCCTTGCAGCAACCGGCTCTGAACGAGAAAAGTGCTTTACACAAAATGGATGTCATTGACAAGTGCTTTTCCAGACCAACAGTTGAAGATATCCTAAGTGCCCTTGAGAAGGAGGTTACTACAGCAGATGCAAACAAGGCAGGTGATGAATGGCTAGCTTCAACGATTCAATCACTGAAGAAGGCGTCTCCGATGAGCTTGAAGATTTGTTTGAGATCCATTAGAGAAGGAAGGGTGCAGGCAATGGATGAATGCCTTGCCCGCGAGTACAGAATAAGTTGTCATGTTATGAGAGGGCAAATCAGCAAGGACTTCAGAGAAGGTTGCAGAGCTATCTTGTGGGACAAGGACAAGAAACCAAAGTGGAAGCCTTCTAGTTTGGAGCTCATCACTGAGGATATGGTTGACCACTACTTCTCTAGGTTGGATGGTGATGAAGAGTTAAAGCTCCCTCAAAGATGGAACGTGAATGTATTTGCCAATGCCAAGCTTTGAGCTAATTGTGATTTTGGGGTGCTTCTACTTATACCTATCAAATATTTCAATTCCCTCCCTAATATTATTCCAATTTTATTCGTCTACACCCCACAACCCAACATTTTCTCACTCCACACCACACCACACCACACCACCCCAACTTTTCTTTTTTGTGCGTGTGTGTCAAAGTTTAAAAGAAAAATATGTCATTGGGTTCAAATATATGACCAGTAATATGCAAGCAAATGTTCTTACCATTGAGCTATGACCCATTGGCCACCACCCCAACTTTCTCACTACACTATATGTGCAACCAACTTATCAATTAAATACATACGTAGTGTGTTTTATACATATCTTGTTTAATATAAAAAATACACCTCCTAAAATTCTAACACTTTCAATACCATCTTTTGTTATTTATATATATTTTTAAAACAGGTTTCATTTCTGAATGGGATTGCCATGGGAGGTGGGGTTGGTATTTCAGTACACGGCAAATTCTGTGTAGCAACAGAGAATTCGATCTTTGCAATGCCAGAAAATGCTATGGGATTGTTTCCTGATGTAGGTGCCTCTTATTTCTTGTCAAGACTTCCTGGATTTTTTGGAGAGTATTTGGGTTTTACAGGTACAAGCATGGGCGGAACTACCTAGTCGACTACATTGGGCTATAGCCCAAGTAGCTTTTTGGAAAAGAAAGTATTAAACCTATATAGTCCATTGGCTAAGGCTATTATCTTGTGGCTTCTTGGCAATTTCTCACGTAAAGAAGATTGCAAGTTTGAAGTCCCACATAAAGAAAGAAAAAAAAATCCTAATATCCTAATTGTTCCCACATAATGAAGTATCCTCGATTATAATAAAATATGTCAAAATAAAAAATATACATGTGAAACTTAGCCCTAGCAACGGTCCCAAAAAAATACATGCTGTTTTTGTATTCTTTGTTACGCTCATAGGTAAAATTTGTATCCCTAACTCTCCAATTTTAATATTTTCATTGATTTGTCTCCATAAGAGAAAGATTTGTCTCAATGAAAATTCATCATTTTACGAATAAGATGAAACGAAAAAGTCACAAAGATATAATTTGATAGATAGGTTGATTAACAACAAGATGGATTCAGATGACAATAGCAAAATATTTCAATTCTCTCAAGGATCTCAAGGCACAACTTCTATAGGTACACTTTTAATTATGTTGTTAAACATATATTCATTTTAATAATATGTGTTTTTTTATTGCATCTAATATATATATGTTTTATGTTAATTCTTATTAGAAATCAATGTAGTTATGAATTGCATGATTTATATGATTTAATGTATACTTTTGTTTTCGTCAAAATTTTTAGCTACCTCACCCGTTAAAAAATTCATGGTTCCGCCATTAGGTCCAAAGTTGGATGGTGCTGAAATACTTGCTTGTGGTCTAGCAACTCACTTTGTTCCCTCAGCCAAATTGCCTCTATTGGAAAAAGCTCTAATTTCGAGAGCAGCTTCAGCTACTTCATCTAGCTGTGATCTTGCTTCTATCTCAGCAATTATAGACGAATACTCGCTGCAGCAACCGACTCTGAATGAGAAAAGTGCTTTTCACAAAATGGATGTCATTGACAAGTGCTTTTCCAGACCAACATTGAAGAAATCTTAAGTGCTCTTATATCAAATAAACCATACAAAATAAGATAGTATGAATACGTTGAGAGTATCCGACATATCTCAAGCCATACATTAAGATATCTTAAGTGCTCTGATATAAACCATACAAAATAAGATAGTATGAATACGTTGAGAGTATCCGACATTGGAGAATAAAAGCTTTTACAAACAAGATATATTGAGAATATCCCGCTATAACCCTTATTACGATATCTCAGATGCAATATTGCTTAAAAGATTAGTGCTAGCTCCTTCCTTAGAATGAGTCGAGTATTGTTGTTAAAAAATTTGGTCGGTGTCCAAAGAGGATCTTCGGAGACTCAAGAAGAAACACATATTTGGGCTCGTATTGTTTCGGCCCAATGAAATTTGGGCTTTGAAAATGAATCCAGGTAGGATTGAGCTTCAGAAGAAAACTGACTGGGCCAGAATTTTATGCTTTGGGTTTGGGTGACCCAAGCAGATTTTGGCGGCACCACTTTCTCAATCTCAAGTAAACGATTAAAAAAACAAAACAAAACGCTGTTTCTTCTTCTTCCTTTGCATGACTGACGACTTTACTTCCCGAACGCCGGAGCTTAGAGAGAGACGAGCTCACAATGTCTACTTCTGTGCCTTCTGATAGTGTCGTGGCAATGCTTATCGATGGTGAAGAAGAACAAGAAGAACAACAGCAAACCGATGGTCGAACTCCAATGCCTGAGGGCCAAGAAATCCTGCCTTCTCAGTCTTCCAATAAGAGGGACGAAGGGGAAGAAGGTACAAGGAAGAGGGTTTTCAGTGTGAGCAATTCGGAGGGGTTCTTTTGCCCTATTTGTATGGAGTCGTGGTCGTCCCAAGGCGATCATCAAGTCAGGTTAGAGATACCATTTTTTGGGTTCCGTGGAAAAGTTTTGATTTTCATTGAAAATTTGCTGGTTTTTGTTTTCACGTCTGTTGAACTTTTCTTTTTTTTGTTCTTATAATAGTACAATCTCCCAATTGTTTGATGATTTTGGAAGTTTGTTCTCTTTTTTTAATCAGTAAAGTTGTGTTCTTTAGAAACGGATTGTTGATTACATTGGGAGAAGCGATTATGTTACATTTAATGTCATTGTAAATTTTGTGGTTTTCTTGTAGAAGCTGTTTTCATCCAATAATTGGTAGAACTGTGCCTCCTTTAGAAAAAATTGCTATTTCATTCTAATAGTTTACTTGAAACCTGCAAATAAGATCATTCTAAAACTTAAGAATCAATGGAGGAGATTCAGAAATATGCAAGGAAAAAGAAAATACTGCAACCCAAAAATTTGAAAAATTATCACCTTGCCAGGGTCACCCACCCTAAGTCTTTTTCTCAAATTAACCTATAAACCCAAGACCATCTCAGAAGCAGAGCAGAACTCAAATTGGGAATCCTAACGGTTCTATGCGGTCCTATCTCTAAATTAGTAATTTTTCTTTTCTCACCATTCTTATTCCACCAGGTGTTTCTACGTATCATATCTTTTGCAAATCACATTAACTAAGCTCATTCTCTATGTCATTTGGCTTTTATTCTGATACATTAGTTGACATTCCGCTTGTGATTTTAAATATGGTTAATGCTCATTTTCTTGTGGAATGTTGCCTCTCCTATTGTATATTTTGCTCAATTTTGGGAGTTGTATGGCTGTGGTTTGCAGCTGTCTTCCTTGTGGTCATGTATATGGCATGTCTTGCATTAGTAAATGGATTCAGCAGTGTGGTGGAACGTCTGCAAAGGTTCTTTCTGCTCCCTTTTTTTATTTATCATTTGTCTACATTCATTTCACCCATAATTTTCTTTTGTAGTGTCCACAATGCAATACAAAGTACAAGTTGAAGGACATAATAAAGCTTTATGCATCACCAGTAGTTGTGCTTGATGAAAGTCTACAAAAGGTGATAATCATGTATTATCTCATGTTATCAAGTTTCAAATATTAATGATGGATATTGTTTTGAATAAGAACTCTACCTCTGCAGAAAGTGAAATCACTTGACGCTGAAGTCGTCTCTCTCAAGACTGAAGTAAGACTACCAATTTTCAGATTAGCAAGCTGCATATTGTTTGGTTTCTTAGTTGCAATAATAGTTAAAATTTGGTTGTATTTTTCTATCTAGTTCTTATCACTCATTTATTATTGTTCTTGCACATGATCTATCATTCTCTGTCTTTATGGTCAGGCTTTTGGTTACGTATATGGCCCTCAGCCTTGTTATAATGTGGAAGAAAGGGTTGAGCATCTATATGTTTAATGAAAAGGGAAATATGAAATATCTCCCCAAAATTTTGACTGGAGTTCCAGTGTCTTCCTAAACTTTGAAATTGATCAATGTTCCCTTCAACTTTAAAAAAGAAGATCAGTGCATCTATTAAACCACTCTCTCTCTCTCATTCACTACTTTTTCTCTTCTTATTGTAACTTCCATCGCATTGCATGCATGCTGCTTCCAGTTATAGGGTAATGTTCTCTTTCCAGTCTAATGTTGCCAAAATGAATATGGACTGTAATTCAGGCAAGAATCAACCTAATCAATGGTTCATATTGACAATCTGACAACATAAGCATCTTAAGATCTGCCTCTAGTCATAATTTTATTGTTATAGTTTCTACTAGTGCATCATTATATTTATCAACTTGCAAAATTTATGGTCTCTTACCAGGACAGCCACTAAAGAGCAAGTTCTGCTAAAGTCATTCATAACCAAAACCACAAAACATGCTGTAAAATTTAAAGTCCTTTTATTGTTCAAGTACCTATTATTCAACAAGGTCTTGACAGCCATTTCAATACCATCACCAAGAACCTTAGAAGTGGCAGAGCCAGTAGTCTAAGTTGGGGCAGGTTGGGTCTTTAGGGGGCAGGCAGGGCCTTGTAGAGGGTTTGGATATGAGGGTTGAGATAGGCTGAAAAATTTTCTTATGAGTTTTTTCCTAGCAGCCTGGGCTATAGGCCAGCCTAGCCGACAAATACTAACCCCTGAACCCTAGGGTGCACAATCCCATAATCGCCACCATAAATCACATTCTTTTATAAAGCCCACTACAAAGAGAAATTTTAGGCTGCTAGTTTAGTTCCTTAGAGCGTCATCTTCATGCAAAAATGTTAAAGATTGAGACTACAGCTGCTTCTTCCCTCTCAGGTCAGCACTTTAATGGGGTCAATGTTTGTGATGATCCTAACTTTTTGATCCTCTGACCAGTAATGGACAACCGAATTTTCTTTGTAACACACGGGCACACGTGCCCTCACCCTTTTTTCTCCTCTGGTTGCTACATGTGCATGAGTGAGTATATTAATCCTTATCATAAGATTGTTGTGATGTTTGAAAATCAAGTATTATATAACATTGGTGTCTGTTTTCCTAGGTTTGGTTTGTCATTCATATCAGCTTGAGAATGCTTTGATGCTGTTTCCTGTCATGTGCAGAGAGCTTCTTTACTTGATATACAAGATGATTTGTTCAGTGTACAACAAAATTTAATCAAGGAATTATCCAACCTCAGGGAGGTATATTTTGTTCATATTGTTATTTCTTAAACTAAATTTTCCTTCAAGAGATATATCATCTTAATTTCCTCTTCCTTATGGGGTTGGGCATTCATTCTCTGTGATCAGTTAAGTTACGGAGGACACTAATGTATCCTTTCGAGTTTAACAACAAAGTTTTTGGTGTGTTTAACAGTTTTAAATTAAGCATTTACTATTCTGTTCATTTTATCTGAGTTTGCTGTTCAGATAGCCTAAATCCCTCCTTTGCTCACTGCTTTTGCACTTATGACCCCATTTTGGTTTTGTAGAAGCCTTGCTGTGGAGATGATGCACCTTTAGGAGAGACAGGGATGGAGCCCTTTAGTTTTATGTCTGCTAAGGGTAATCAGGGACAGGGAGCGCAATGGGGTAATATTTCTCTTTGAGAACTTTACCTTGCAAATTTCTGTTCAGTTGGTTGGTTGTTTCTAATAGACTTAAATAGCGCCTTTTTGTCTTTTTGGTCCCAAGATTGCGCATACTACAGCTAGCGCCTGTTTTGTGATCCTAAGAGGTTATATATAGTACACATAGTGTAAATCATCTTTCAGATTCCCAATACAATGGTGTCCAAGTATTACACAGGGTAGAAGGCTAAGGGAAAGCAGATTATCATTCTTTTAAGTATTTCAAATCGTTATGCATGTGCATCACCTTAGTACAATCGTGTTTTTATTTTGCCCTTCATAATTTGAATTTCTGCACCTCTTTATTTATTTTCAAATGATTTTTGGTGTCTAAAAATCTTTCTTGCATTGTGAGCCACCTCATCATGGTCCAACATGGCACAAACATTGATTGTTTCTCATTTAAAGTATGTGCATAATGATTTAGTGGATTTTTTTAATAGGTGTTGTGTCATAATGCAGATCACTACTTTGCTCATAATTTTGGCAGACTAGGAATTCTTCACTGGAAATTTCAATTACAGGTGCATCTATTCTTATTCTTTCTCCAACTTTATTACATTTCAATTTGATCTAGTTTGATATCTTAAGCTTGTGATCCATGACTTTATTTTAAAATTTTGAATTCATATGATGTATATTATTTATCGATGGATACTTCTTAAACCTCCAAATGAAATAGTTGGCTTTTCAGGCTTGTCACACCTTCACCTCTACCATGAGTAAAATTCTAGGAGGCTGATTCTTGGTTTTGTCATTTGAAGTGTTCTCTTCTGTTAGTTACATGTCATTTGTTTAATCGCAATAGATTTAACATTGACAGCATGAGTTGGCAGTAGATGGTGCAAGGCTTTTTGATATGGATGCTTCTTATCAAATTTTGGTCCTTGCTCGAAGGATATCGGGAATGGGTGGCACACACATGCTGAAGAAAGTAATGTTCTTTTTGAGCCCCAGAAAAAATAGAGGAAAAAAATAGCTTGCACCATCATATACATGTCTTTGAGTTTATTACTTTTCCAGACCTTGTATGCATAATCGGTTTAAGATTTCTGTTGCCACAGGTCAACTTGATCAATCCTTTAGAAAATGAAGATATACAGCTACCTCCAGGTACAAAAGCCATTAAGGACCTACGTGTATCCCCATGTGGTAGACTCACCCTTTAGCTTCATTGGGAAAGAAATTATCAATTCTTAGGTTTGCCTATTTTATCCTTTTGGCCAATGTGATTCTTTAAGTGCAATTTGTTGTTGGAATTTACTTGTTTCCTTTTTTGTTTCAGCATGGGAAGCAACAATTTTGTCATGAATTATGACTTACCGGTACAATATTTCCTTTATTCTCTATATTGCAAGTCTAGAGAAGAAATGTTGTTGTTTTTCTGCTAGTGTGTGACGTGTGTGTGTCCAGACTTCCTTAACTGCAGCACATCCAATTTTTTTTGTTTTTAAAATTTTGGAATAAGTGGTGTCTGTGATCGAATCAGTGTCCCCATGGCAGACTACAGGGATCTAACAGAAGATTGGATCCCTGAAGTGGGACTTCTAAAAGTTCATAGTCATGTGGTATTATTGCTTGCGTATATTGTATTATAATATTTTATACTTGCCGTACTTCTGGTTCCAAGTTATGGAGCCACATTAATTAATTTTATATGGACTATTTGTTGTACTACCATTACCATTTGTTTTTCTATTTTGTCTACTATTTTCTGAATAAACATGGTATATCCAGGGCCAAGCATGGTCGTGCTCATGGGATCTCAACAGTCCACATCATATATATGCTGGTTTACAGGTTTTGATCCTTAACTATTAGTTATATGCTTATAATCATTTGGGTCTGTTTATGAAGTGGGTTATACTTACATGATATGATACTGCATAGTGTCATTTTAAATATTGTAGTAGCAGATCCATATCTGTTCACCCCTTTCTGTGTCCATTTTTGGTTGAGATGATGATTTTGGCCTTCAATGTGTTATTCATTTTAACTATTCAGTATCATGCTATTATAATTTGATAAATATTAGCTTATTGTTGGAATGCTGATCATCTCATTCATAATTTGGCAGAATGGTATGCTTTTAATGTTTGATATGCGTCATAGCCAGACTCCTCTGCACTCTTTCGTTGGGCTGACCCCCCGGCCAATTCATACTATACACTCCCTTCGGCAAAACCGTGCTTTCAGTCACAGAACTCAGAAATTGCTTACTGCTTCTTGCAGTGGCCCTTGCATGTGGAACATTGGTAGTCCTAGTGAAAGGTTAGTCTTATGAACTTGTTATGATTAGTCCATTTGGTTATAATATGTTGTGTCAGCTCTTCTAAAAAGGCTAACTTCTCACTGTTAAAAAGTTGAAAAAGCTAAAATAGAATATCAAAATGCTCCATATATGGTAGCATGTTCACTTTCTAGTAATAGAAACAGCAATGCTTAAAGACAGCATGTTATGAACTGGTTGACATTCTAACTAACTTGTATCTAAACATCTCTTGAAGGCCCTTTCTGGTCCCTGGATCAGAGGATCAAGGTGCTTGTGTATCAGTTGCTTACAGTCCCTCAACTGATGACATTGTTGCATCATATCGTCCTAAAACCGAGACATCCAGTGAGACTGGGGGTTCTCAAGTTCTTATCAAGAGGGTAGCTGGTTGCTTTTATCATAAGATTGGATCTGTGCCAGTTCATTTAAGTGACTTTCATCTGACAAAGTCTGCCATGGTAGACATACCGAACTGCTACCCATTGTTTGCGTATGGTGACGAAGTGACCCGTGGACTGAAGCTGCGGGAATTGCCAAGTCTAAAAATGAGCCAGAATTTTGAACCCCATCAACATCCTATCCTTGATGTGAAGTACGCACGTTCTCAGGGAAAAGGTTTACTTGGTTGCGTGAGTGAAGACAAGTTGCAACTTTTCTCAGGAGAGGTCTGATAGAGGTGCATTTTTATTGTAAATAGTGGTGCTAAAATATTTTCTGCAATCGAGAGGCAAAAAAAATTTCCAGCAAAAAGAAAGAGATCCGCAAATGCAAGGATTCACCCATCACAGTCCTCCTTCAGTAGTTCACTACCAAGCATCATCTGAGCTTAAGATTTACCAGTCAGCAGTGGTTCTCATAATCATAAGCAAAGATGTATCGTCCATGTGGAAATTTGAGGAGGCCAATAAGAGTTTTTTGTTTTTTTGGGTCTGAAGGCCAATCAGAGTTAAGCTCTAAGTTAAACGTCCCGTTTTTTTTGGGGCCCGCAACTGGTAGTGATATGCTCTTCTCTGGTGATGGCTTTTGGTCTGGTGATATGTTATGTTCTACAGCAGATTTCCCAAGTAGAAATCCACAGCTTCTCATTCATGAAAATATTAACAAAATGAAATAACTCGTTTGTTCTGTAAATGAAATGACTCTTTTGTTCTGTAAATGAAATATCTCTTTTGTTCCTCGTGAAAGCTTCCACTACACCGAACTTGTCGAGCTCACCATCAAGAAAAAGAAAACTTGTGGTGTTGAGATAAACAAAATTAAGAATACGAATAGAAGCACGTGCACCCAAAAAATAAAAATGGAAGCACTCTAAAAGTTTTTTTTTTTGGGGGGGGTAATTCTTTATTTATCTAAACTTTAAACAATGTTATGCATTGAGAAGAAGTGGTGGTGACTTTTTTTTTAAAAGTGAATTTTATATAATCTATATATATAAAGCAAAAGGCAGAGAATGGTAAAACATTCAAGATACCATAAAATACCTTTGGTTAATGTAAACATTAAGAATTGAAATTATTAATTAAATAAGGATAATATAGTAAATTCATACCTTTTCATATTAAAAAAAATTAAAATTAAAAGAAAAATCAGATAAAGGATCCTATTTTTATGAAACACGACTACCAATTATCTTTTTTAATTCTAAAATAAATTTTAAATTTTTTTAAAGAAAGCCTCCACACATGCGGAATGGCTAGTTATTGTAAAGTTTGAGAAGAAGTGACCAATTTTTCTTATAATAAAATAGAATAAAAAGTGATAACTTTTGACCAAAGAATTAGTAAAAGTCCAATTTTTGTGGTGAGTGTGAAGAAAAAGTACTCAACTATTTAAGTGGGCGTCTAAAAAAGTGATATTTTCTTTTTCTAAAAAAAAAAAGAGAAAAAGAGAAACTTTTCTTCAAAATTAAATTTCGTGTTGGAGTTGGAGGCGGAGGTGGCTGGAAGACATTGTCTCATGACTTCAAAATTCAATTTGTGGAGAAACTTTTTAGTCCAATCCGAATCACATCCACGTCGGCAACAGAGAGTCACTGAAAACCACTGCACGAAGCCAACAAAACCAGAAAACCAGAAAAACAAAAGAAACGTTTCTAATTCTTCTTATTGCATTGTTGCTCACCCAAACCAAACCCGCCTATTTTTCATTAGCCAAATTCACACTCTTTCTCTCTCCCTCTCAATCTTTGTAATCTGTGAACGCTTCCCGTGGAACGTAGGCAACAAGGTACTTGTCTAGCATTAAATTCATCTCTGTTTTTCCTTTTTCTTATGAGTTTCCGGCTTTGGTATGAAGTGTGCTCATAGATCTCAAATGGGGTTGTTTTGTTTTTGGCTTTTATGGAAGAAATGCATTGGAAATGTTTGAAAATCTTGTGGGTTTTCCATTTCTGTCAACTTCCCCTTTTTCTCCGGATCTATCTTTTCTGATATGGTTATCTTCTACGTAGTGTTTCATTTTAATCTTTGAAAATTGCCTTAAAGATATGGTCTTTTAGTTATTTTCATTGTACAGCAACAAAAAGGAAATAAATGTGAAGTAAATTAGTTAGTTTGGAGGTGAAGAAAATGGATTAAAGGTTAATACCTAAAGATTAAGTTCCTTTGGTTCTGGGTTCATTATTGAATTATCTATGTTCTGGGTTTGCAAAGAATGATTTATATTTTTGCTTGAAGAATTGAAATGTAAATTCTGTATCATTATCATGACTTGTGTTCTTGTTGCAAGGGTCATTCTTTCAATTGGGTTTCTGTCAAATTAGGTCACGGTTCTTACGGTAGCCTCTTTGTTTTGTTATCAAAGAATCATCTTTTAAGCTCGGTTCTGGGTAAATGATGAAAGGCATGAAAACAATGCTTACTTTTTGCAATCAACATGGATGGTAAAATATGCAGAATTGAATTTGCAGGCCCTATTCTTGGAATATTGTAAAGCTTGAGGAAAGTAATATTTGGATATTTCAACATGGTTGCATATGACTTTATAATTAAATCAATTATATGCAATAGTGGAGCTTATGAAGTTAGTAATTTGCCTATAGGTAGTTATTTATGTTTAACAACAGGTGCTACATGATACGTTCTTCTTCATTTATCTTTCGTTTCTCTGTTTGTCACCTGGTGGAGCTTCCATATTGCTAAGCAGTAATTGCTTCAGAAAATTTTGCTTTTATTTCAGGTGGCCATATGTGTTAGTAAAAACACTGGAAGGTGCTTCTCAAAAGAAACAGTTCTCAACAACCTTAGTGTCGTCACAGAAAGGAATGGTCACTCAACTTGGAGAAAATGGAGGTGAATACTGGAAATTCCTGTTACAATGAAAAGCAATCTTTAGTTCATTCTAAATCTACCAATGAAGAAAAAAGGCCTGCAGAAAAAGAATCGAGCACTCCTGTATTTGTTAATTATGGTAAGTTCTTTAGATAATATTTGCTCTGATGACGATGTAAGTCCCCATTATCATTTCCTAACAACCCAAAAAACAAAAGTTGATTTGTTTTTGTCATTAAGTAATTGGTATCGATCATTTTGTTCTTTGGAGAGATAATCAAGCTAATTTACCTCGTAGCTGCAATTGCTTGGCATGAGAGTAGAAAAAAGTGGGTTGGTGATCAGCGGATGCAAAGAATGGCAAAGGATCCAATCATAAGGTAATTCTTCTTCAAAAAGCATCATGGATAGAATGGAGTTAGTTGTTGTTATAGTGACAATTAAAGAATTTACATCATGGATGTTAGTAAACTAGAAACCTCTATCTCAGTTCTTGAATTTTAGTTTGCAGGTTTGCCAAAAAGGTGCTTCTTTTTCTGTTTTGGAATGTTATATACTAATATATATGTTGGTGTGGGTGCGTGTTTTCAAATATTTTCCACCTTCAAATTTAAACACCAACATAAGCTAAGAAGTTCCTGTAACATTAGAATGGTGTTGATGGCAATAACTTACATACCTCCGTCATGATTATTGATGATAATCTGTGGCTTTGCCCAATTATTTCGGTTGAATTATAGCTACTGAAAGAATTTCTGGAAGATGATGCAAAATTTTATGTTGCAGCTGGTCAACAGCATATGAAGATCTGCTTTCGACGCATGACTCTTTTCCTGAGCCAATCCCCTTAACTGTAAGTTTTTTTGTTTGTTTCCCAAGATGATTCAATGTGTTTCATTTGTAGAATCAGATTTTGCGATATCTTGTAATGACGTTTTCTTTGTATGGCGAACTTAAGTGACCTGTGTACTGTACAGGAAATGGTAGACTTTTTAGTTGATATATGGCATGATGAAGGCCTCTTCGATTAGACAGTGTGGAGACAGATTAAAGTTGAAGAAGTCATGAAAACCCCTTACAGTCCCTAAATATAATCTAATTTCATGTAGATGATCTGATACATGAGTTGGGAAAGCATTGCTAGGAACAAAAGGAAAATCCTTTTTCATCTTCTTAATTCTTTGCATTGTAAAATCTAGATATTGTACAACATTACCTCTTCAATTGTTGGGGAAAAAAATTACCTCTTCAATTGTTGGGGAAAAAAATTAATGTAATCCCACTCAGTTCTAATTCTGAACTATGACTATTAATAATTTAAAGGAGAAGTTAGTTGTATTTGTTGCTTCTTTGCCATCAGAGGTCCAACTTCTGAGGATCATGTGTTTCAATCCGTCTACCCATTACCACAATTACCAATCCAATTATTACAATTTACAAAGTTACTATTGAACATTTAAGATTTACGCTTCATCATAGTATATCAACAAACAGATTTGAGGATTTAAACTTCTGATACATAGAAGAACTCGAGTCTCGGCTAAGTGATACTTCTCTTTCCAAAATTAAAACATGTCTTAAATTAAATTCTTCACTTGTTCTCCCGTTCATTTAAAAATAAAAAATATACATAAATATTTAAAAAAAAAATTAAAAAAAAAACCCCTCCCCTTTCGTCTTTTGTTTTTGAAAGAAAATTTAAATTGATGAGACCTTGAAAGCAGGAAAAGGAAAGCGCGGCGAAGGACAGTTGGTGGTCGTAGTTGCCATTTGTTTTTCACACTTTATAGAAGAAGGTAAACGCGGAAAAGGAAAAGTCTCAGTGGAGGGAAAGGAGAAAATAGATGCACACGCTTGGATTGGATCTTAAATCACAAGCGAGAGAGCATTATTGCTGTTCAGTATTCTTCGTTTTCCTGAGAATTAGAAAGAGAGAAAACGAAGGGAACAAAATTAACGAACTAAAAAAGATGAACAAAGTCAAGAGCTTGTTAAAACCGAAACCCAACCCTTCAGAGCAGCTGAGAGATTGGCAGAGACGACTTCGCCAAGAGTGCCGCAACCTCGAGCGCCAAATCAGAGGCAATGCTCTCTCAATCTCTATTAAAGTTTCCTTCTTTTGCAAATTACATATGTTTTTTGTTCTGGGTCAATTTCAGTTGGTTTGGATTTGCTTTCCTTTGTGTTTTTTTTTTTCAATGGTTTTAATTTATGGGTTTGTCTGTTTTTTTGTGGTTTGGTGATTAATTTAGTCTAAAAAGAGATGCTTTTGTTTCTCAGATATTCAGAAAGAAGAGAAAGCTGTGCATAAATCCATTAGAGAGGCTGCCAAGAGAAATGACATGGGCACAGCCAAGGTACTGTAAATTTTGATTTTAATCTCTCCTCAATCATCAATTAGTTTGCTAGCAAGTTAGAAACTGGTTGCACAAAAGCATTATTTTCAAAATGTGAACTTGAAGGGAAAGCTTTGCATGTTAGTTTATGAAGGTTCCAAAGTCCAATTGTTCACTAATGTCGGGGTTATGCCCATTGGAATCATTTTCTGCTTTATGGTTTTGGGCCATTTGATGTCTTTGTTCAGTATAATCAGAACCTGTTTTTGTATTCGTAGGCTTTTTACACGTAGAATGCTAATAATGTGCTCCTTAATCCTTGTGATGGATGTCTACTTCATATCATGTAGATTCTGTGTATTGATCAATCTGTGAATTAAGTTCAGGCACTTGCAAAGGAAATTTTGATGTCGAGGAAAGCTGTAAATCGCCTTCATGAGAATAAGGCCCAACTGAATTCAATATCAATGCACCTCGGAGAAAGTGTTGGTATTGCTTTACACATATAAACATTATTTTTGTTCACCTATGCTTATGTTTTCTCACATTTGTACCTTTTATGTAACTCCTCAAACCATCCCCACCCCCTTCCCCTTGGTTTAAGTCGGCTTGTTGTTATTTATATGTTGTATGTGCTTGCAGCACTTGCCCGTACTGTTGGTCATCTGTCAAAGAGTGCAGAGGTCATGAAACTTGTCAATAACCTCATGAAAGCTCCGGAAATGGCTGCCACAATGCAAGAATTTACCAAAGAAATAACCAAGGTAAGATCCCTTAAACGCTTTTTAGGTGGCTGTTAGAAATTATAACTCCCTCTGATGACCCTACTTTCTTAAGTGTTGAAGTGGGGATTATATCTGCTTTTTCCTTCTTTTTTTACTGTTTATCTGTCTTGAAATGTTATATGGTGTATTATGTCACATAATTATCCTATAAATGATTCAACTGAGATATTTGACTTCACTTATTGTAGAACCAAGGGTGTTATTTATTCTGAATATGCTTATTATTTTCAATTTCTCTTCCTTAATCAATGAACAATGAGAGTGCCGGATATTACCAAATCCTTTTGACAATAAGAATGAATTATATCTGAGTACATCCTTTGACTGGCTCCTTGTTTGGGGAACCATATTTTTTTGAAAATGTGAAGAGAATGAAGCATATCTGAAGCTTCGGTATGTGGAATTTGTTTAGGTGCTTGTTTACTTTATATATAGCTTCTATTTTCTTCAAATTGTTAGATGTAAGACTATTTGGTCATACAGGCTGGGGTGATTGAAGAATTTGTAAATGATGCTGTTGATTCAGCATTAGATTCGGAAGATATAGAAGAGGAAACCGAAGAAGAAGTTGAAAAGGTCCTGAGTGAAATAGCTGGTGAGACAGCTGCACAGCTTCCAGAAGCGGTCAGGAAGGAGAGGACAAAGGTAGCTGCCCAGGGAGCTAGTGCTTCACAAGACGTACGTGCAATAGACTCCATTTCTAGCTTCTCTTTATTCCTTTGCAAGTTGCAAGGATATAACTCTTGTTATTAATTCATGCAGGAAGAAGCTATAGCAGAGGGTGCCGATGATGAGGAAGAGTTAGAAGAATTGAGGGCACGACTTGCTCAAGTGAGATCGTAACTCTTCATGACATACTTACAGCTTGTTCCCTTGTTATTAGGGAAAAGTGTTTGTGTATTTTGTAAAGGCCTATATTTAGTACATCCAAAGTTTAGAAAGTTACTGTTCTATTCAACAGTTAAGGGCTCTAGACACAGCTACAATGTATAAACAAGACAAACATTATATCGATCAGTTATCTAATAGATGCCTTATTAGTTGTAACTAGGTTCTGTTTGTGCAATACACATCGATTTATACGTATTTTTATAATTCATATATATATCAACAACTGACAATCATTTGCGCACGCCTTACCTCCAGTTGTTGGCTACAGACTTTGCTGTAAAGCTAAGGTTTTGATATATATATAGCTTCTGACAAAGACATCACTTAGGATGATCATTGAATTGGCATTTGCTATTGTTTGTTTTGCTTGTAATTGTAATGCACAAGTCTTGATTTAAAAGAGCCAAAGCCGCTAACTCTACTCACAAGTATTGCATTTTCTGAGTAGATCCCATCAATACTCAATTTCATTCTCATCCAAAAAATCATTCAATCAGCACCACCCTTCCTAGTTCTCTTTCCATAGCTAAGTTCCACACCAACCTCTTTGCTCAAACTTTATACATTTACAACTGGATTAGGAAAAATTATTGCACGGAATTGAAATAGAGTCACGTAATATTATTAAGGCCTTGTTTATAACATGAGTAAATTGGTAACGCCTTGTTGAAAAATTATTCATCAACTTTCTTCATGTTTCATACGACTTTACCTAGTTTTTTCAGAAAAAAAAAAAAAAAAAAGGTACCAATCTCCAAAGTCGGTACAAAATACATGTTGTCCTTTTACAAGATGGGAATGAATGGGGATCATCCTCAGCCTCAAGAGAAACCATTCTGCGTGCACTCCTTTAACAGTGAGCCGGTTTACACGTAATCACAACCCCCACCATTTTCTTGTTTTGTGGCTTATTTTAAGGCAACTCCTTTTTCGCAACCGAAAGCAACGAGGACACGTCACCACAACAAACCGAACACCGTTTCAGCACCCAATCCCCTGCAACCAGTTCCGCCAACTCACTCTCAAAAGGCCCCACGAAACTAAATCGAACGGTGCTGATCATTTCAGCATCTATACTTGACCGCATGGGATGAATACCCCAACCACTCACCCCAACTACTCAATAGTCCACTTACATATCGTCGGGCGTCGAGACCGTTAGTTACCTTACCGCCTTCTCTTCTTTCCTGTACTCCATTTTCTCTCCCGTTACATTTCTTCTCTCCAACTCAAAACGCAGAGCGCAAGCAATGAAAGGACCGATGTCTCTTCCTGTTCCCTTTCTTCTTCTTCTTCTCTCTACAGTCGCTTCTGCGAAGCTCACGAACCCTCTGGGCAGCGCCAGGTCCAGCTTCCCGTCCGTACACGCGCAGGAGCTCATCAGAGCCTTCAATCTCTTCCCCAAGGAAGATATCAACATCATCGACGGCCCTGATTCCTCGATCTTCCACGATTCGCCGAGGCTCGTCGAGAAGCGCTTCAATCTCCCCAACCTCGTCGGCTCCGGAGTCTCCCTCGAGGACCTCAGCCACCATGCCGGCTACTTTAAGATCGAGCATTCTCATGCCGCAAGGTCAGCTTTGTAAACGCTTAGGATTGAGACGTTTTAATGCTATCAAATTGCTAATTTTGTGTTGCATGGTCAATTTGAAGTTTTTTTTTTGGGGGTTTATTTGGATTTGGTTTGAACTTTAGGGTTTTATGGTTAGCTGAGCTTCAATTTCTAGGAATGAATTGGTTAAACTTTGTTATATTGTGGGGAATTTTATGTATTGAATTTAGGTGCTTGCTTTGTGTTCTCACTTTTCAACTTGTGTGATACTGTAGGATGTTCTACCTTTTCTTCGAGTCTCGCACAAACAAGAAGGACCCTGTTGTTATATGGTTGACTGGAGGCCCAGGGTGCAGCAGTGAATTGGCTGTATTTTATGAAAATGGTCCTTTCAATATCGCAAATAACTTGTCCCTGGTGTGGAACGAGTATGGTTGGGATAAGGTATATGGGACTGTCTCCATTTTATTCTTCATTGTAATGGTTGGATGTGATCGTGTCTTGTCCTTGATATGTTTGAATCTCGCTTGTTATTTATTAATTTTTACCTGTGTGCCTAATTTGACATGATGCTTATGAATGGAGAGTATTGGTAGTTTGGTTATACTTGTTGCCTTACTGTATCTTTCAGTAATTGCTCATAGGCCCCATCAGAAGTGTTCCTCCGGTTCTGAAATTTGTTGAAGAGTAGTTTTATAACAAGTCCTTGAATTATTTGTACTAATATTTTTACCTTGTAAATCATTTGTAAAAGTTTTTCTAAATCATGTCGCACTTGAATGAAAGTGACTCAGACACCTCTTGAATTATATTTATTTTAACCTGCATGATATCTGAGGCTGTCACTGATTTATATGCATCCTAAAGTAAAGAGCTTGGTGCTGTTAAATGATTTGGGATCATCATATCGGCCATGCAAAGTAGAATTCTTTGTAAATAATGGAGTTTCATGTCTGTTTCTACAGCTCCTTGTCATTTGCGTGAGAGGTAACAATGCTATTTTTATTTCATTTGCAGGCATCTAACCTTCTGTATGTTGACCAACCTATTGGGACTGGCTTTAGTTATAGTACTGACAGGCGCGATATTCGACACTCAGAAGATGGCATTAGTAATGACCTTTATGACTTCTTACAGGTGTGACAGTTGTCCTTCATTTCTAAGACAATGAAGTTCAGTGTAATTTTCCCAAATTTACTGAGCTATTAGTTTCCTATGAACAAATCACTGATTATTAGTTATTTTGGATATATATATATATTTCAAACATAAGGTTTATTGTTGTATTGTATAGTAGTATGACTTATTGTGCTCTTTCTATGATATTAGGCCTTCTTTGCTGAGCACCCAGAGTTGGCAAAGAATGACTTTTACATAACTGGAGAATCATATGCTGGACACTACATTCCGGCTTTTGCTGCTCGTGTCCACCGAGGAAACAAAGCTAAAGAAGGAGTTCATATAAATCTAAAGGTAATCTCCAGGATTTTCTAGTTTTGAGAATTCTAATGGGTCATTTCATGGTTTATTAAATTTAGAAAAACTGGTTGAACAGGGACTTGCCATTGGAAATGGGCTCACTGAACCTGCTATCCAGTATAAGGCTTACACAGATTTTGCATTGGACAATGGAATAATCACGAAAACTGACCATGATCGTATTAACAAAGTGCTTCCAGTTTGTGAAATGGCTATTAAGCTTTGTGGTAAGTGACATATGATAGTGTCTCTTCCTCATTTTGTAGTTCCTTTTTTTTTTCCTTCAAATTTCTTTTAGTTTCGCTTTATCTTTGGACCCCAAGACATGCAAAATTGTTAGTTAAAGTTTGCAGTTCACTTGATAATGATAACACATTAGGGATGGCTCCTTTCTGTTTTAATTTATCTTTTCGTGTTTTCTCTTCTCTAAGGTGTGGATGTCTGTCTTAGAATTTTCTGTGGGTTTATCTGTATTATGCAAGCCTGTCCGTACTTATTAGCCGCATTAGTTGGTCTCTGCTTCTTGTTTAAATGAACATTCTGTTGTTTCAGGCACTGATGGTACGGTCTCTTGCATGGCTTCATATTTTGTTTGCAATACCATATTCAGTAGCATCCTTGCGCGGGCTGGAAACTTAAATGTAAGTTAACTTTTCATTCATTCTTCAGAATGATTTCTCTTTCATTATTGACAGAATGATTTCTCTTTCATTATTGACAGAATGATTTCTCTTTAATCTATATGTTGTCATTTTCTTATTCAACATGTTTTCTGCCAAAAAAGCATGATAAATTTTTTTATCTGAAAGTTTAAAGAAATAGGTTTTCCCAAACTCAATTAAATCTGTGGAAACTGATGTGAGTTTTAACAAATGATTAATGGCCTGGGCATGCATGTTCCTCAACTTTGTTTTCCCTTAACATCAGCAGGAAAATATTCAGGAAGAAAATATTACTTTAATTATCACATTTTCTGAACATCTGTTATTCCACTAATGAGTCAAATAATGCTATGTGGAGCTTGTCATCTTTAGAGATAATGGTGCCGGAGGAAGACGGGTAGATGTGAAGTTTGACAGACATTATTTCATTGTGTAGTACTATGACATCAGAAAGAAGTGTGAGGGGAGCTTCTGCTATGATTTCTCAAACATGGAGAAATTCTTGAACCAGAAACCTGTTAGAGAGGCACTCGGAGTTGGGGACCTAAGTTTTGTTTCATGTAGCCCTACGGTGTATCAAGCCATGCTGGTGGACTGGATGAGGAACCTCGAAGTGGGCATTCCTACTCTTCTTGAGGATGGAATCCAGCTGCTTGTGTATGCCGGAGAATATGATCTAATCTGCAACTGGCTTGGTAGGTCTTTTAGCGTTATTTGATACAACTTACCAAACCATCTGTAGTAATATGTATATATACTCCTTTTTTTTCTTCTTCCTGAAATGTAATTCTTACCCATGCGTATAAATATCTGTGCGTTAGGTAATTCAAGATGGGTCCATGCCATGGAATGGTCTGGTCAGAAAGAGTTTGTGTCTTCTCCAGAAGTTCCTTTTGTTGTTGATGATTCAGAAGCAGGAATTCTTAAGAACTATGGGCCTCTTAGTTTCCTGAAGGTATCTCTCTCTCCCTCTCTCTCTCTCTCTCTGTGACATGTGTGCTCACTGAAGGAAAACTGAATTGATTCTCATTAACTTGATTGAATAATCATTACAGAGGTCTGTTTATATATACAAAGTAATAAGAGTAGCTGAGCATTTGACAGCTGTACAGTTTAGTTAGAGATGGCTAAACTAATCATATCAAATCTAACAGTATTCTGTTGAAGTTAACCACTATGATGAACGGTTGTGATCTGATCGTCTTGTATCTCTATCACTCACATCATCTGCATTTCTACCTATCCGTAGACAATGATTGACCTAGTTATATGGTATGTCCAACAACAAACAGGTCCATGATTCTGGTCACATGGTTCCGATGGACCAGCCCAAGGCTGCATTGGAGATGCTGAGGAGGTGGACTCAGGGCACACTTTCTGAAGCCGCGGCGGAACCAGAAAAATTGTTTGCTCAGATGTGATTTACCTCGGAATATGACCCAAAATGGAGTGATCAGTATAGGATATTAGGGTTTCCGTGGTTTCTGAACGAACTTGTAAATATTTCTCCTGTACTGTTGAAGCTGTATTGAGGGGCTAATAGTTTCTAGACAATGCGTTATCTCTTCTTAAAGTACTTTGAAATGAATAAAAGACTGCTTGTGGATAAATATTTTGTTTTCTTAAAATACGTTCTTAAGCCATCGTTCTTTTCGAAAGTTTCTATGGTTGAACAAAATCTGACCTCTGAAAGACAATTCCATCTACGCAAATCGTTCGAATGTCCTGGGCTTCAATAATCTACTAAGTAATGGAAATTGGAAAGTCCAAGAAAATAGCAAAGAGACTCCGTTGCTGGCCACCTTTTTATTAATTTTTCAGCAAAAAATTCGATATTTTCAGTTATTTGACAAATATAGTTAGCCTTGAAGAAGCCAAAAAGAAAAGAAAAAGGAAAACATTTGAAATATTCTATTTGTAGAGTCTAGCCGAGCGGCTATACTCCGTATTTTTTATTAAAAAATATTATAGCCGAGCGGCTTTACTGGGGTCTTTTTAAAATTCTTTTTCATAAATAGTATAACCGCCCGGATTTTTTTAATAAAAAAGAGTATAGCCGGTTGATTTTTAATTCTTTTTTATAAATAGTATAGCCGCGCGGCTATTCCCCGGATTTTATTTAAAAGAGTATTGCCAGGCGGCCTAAGGGATTTTTTAAAATAGTATAGCCGCCCGGCTATACGACGGATTTTTTATTAAAAAGAGTATAGCCGGTCGGCTTTACTGGGGTTGGTTTTTAAATTCTTTTTAAGGCTTAATTATGTACATGCCCCATGTGTTTTCAAACTTATCTTAGATTACCATCTGTGTTTACAAACGTTTCAAAGTACCCCTCAACGTTTAAAAAACTGTCTCACGTTACCCATTCCGCTTTTTTGACGTTCCGTTCTAACATTACCGTTCATCCCCAAAATTCCAAAAGCAAGACCCCTCCCGTTATTCTGTTCATGGCTTATTTACCTTCAAAACTCAGAAATTTCTCATAACCAACACAACTAGCAGCAAGAACAGCTCGAGAGGTTGAAAAACCATACCGGATCGAAGCAAATGGTGCTCGGAATCGCCAAACGAGCGATGAAGATTTTGTTAAAAACCGCCAATTTCTTACTTTTTCCGTAATCAAGACGGCGGTTGGCAGCGGTTGAGATGTGAGGCTGGTAGAGGACAACATGTTGGTTCTTTTGATACCTATGTCGTCGCTTGGGGTGGCGGAGGAGGAGATGGCAGCCCAAAACTGGTCGGATGAACAATAACAAAGGGAAAGGGTGCTTTGGAATTTTGGGGGATGAGAACATTCGTAATGGAACGTCAAAAAACTGACGGAATGGGTAACGTGAGACGGTTTTAAAAGGTTGAGGGTACTTTGAGTTGTTTGCAAACACATGTGGTAATCAAACAAATTTGAAAGCACAGAGGCATGTAGATAATTAAGCCTTTTTATAAATAGAATAGCCGCGCGGCTATATTCTTGGGCCGATAATAAACCCGAAACCTGTTTATATTTCCAACGGACGTTATCAAACGAAACGTGTTTGTAATTCCGTGGAGCATTTGTTGCTAAAGCAATGGCAGCTGCTCCTGCTCTTGGTTTCTCTCTAAATAATTCGCTGAATTCTCGTCTGCTTTTAGCTCCTTCAGTTTGGGTAAATTCTTTGGTGGTTCCAAGGATTTCAACAGTTTCTTCGTCTTCTTCATCAGCAAAGAAAACCCATCACTTGAAGCTCAAACACTCCCCGAAAGCTTCTTCTGAAGGTACTTTCTCATCTTCTCAACTTGAATTTCATTCATTCTAAAATGACTGGTGATGGCCTGGGCACCTCCTCAATTCGTGTATGAAGCCAAAGGAATATAATAAGATGTTCACTGGAATTACTTCAAAGCTTATCTCTCAGAAAATATATTTCAGCTGAGCTAAAGCTCTAGGCGGGCTAGGCGGGCTAGGCGCTGGGCAGCCCCTCCATCACAAATTAATTATATAAAATAAAAATAAATAAATGCCTGGGCGCCCTACTAGGCCTCGATTACTCCTCTAGGAGCTAGGGTATTTAGTTTCTAGTTACCCGAAAAAAGCTTGTCTTTTTATGTTACCATCAAGATTCACTTTCCATAACTTGACTCTTCTTTTCTTTTATTCTCATTTGTTTGAAGGCATATACTGCCTGCTTATATTTGTTTCTGTGTAATTTTCTTTACAACTTTACAGGAGTTCCTAGTGAGTTGATTGAAGATTCAAAATTCGTTCCTCTAAATGCTGATGATCTAATATATGGTCCACCTGTAAGTTGTGGTTAGTTTCACTCCAATTATGATAAATGCTACTTGCCTATGTTTGCCTATGTTTCTACTTTAGAAGATTGCCAAGAGTAGAGAAAAGTTGGACATTTGGTAAAATCTGTTCATGATAAACTTTAAAATACTTGAAAGAATCTTTTGAGAATATTTTATCTGCTACTAGGAGTAAACGTACTGTGGAATTATTACATAAACCTGCCTTGCAAATGTAAATCATTGTTTTTTCCGTAGATGTGAGCTGATGAAATGCTATTCCAATAGTAATGAGGTTGAAGACTCAAACTTTCTCTTTTCCAGGCTCTATTATTTCTAGGCTTTGAAGTGGAAGAAGCTGGGAAGGTAACTTTCGCTTGCCCATTCTATTTCAGGTTTTTAGACTACTTTTATTGTTTCCCCATTTCTGTCTTGACCAATGCATCACAACAGTAGAGTTTTCATTTCTTCTTCTAAAACTGAAACCATTCACAAGGATTGCTGCGCGAAAGTTTCAAAAACCAGTTTTCTGTAAACGCTGCAAGGAACCTTCGTCTCATAAAGTAGATTGTTCTTGTAGATAAATTAAATGGTAATTTTGTAGTGTCACACCTATGAACAATAGTTCTGGCTCATCACTTATGTGTCTTCTGGTGCAGATACAACAGTTTCTGAAAGAGTTGGATGCTGAATTCCTCAAGGTAACCTCCTCATATTTTTATCATTATGTTCATTTTCTATGTAAAAAGGCTACAAAAGAACAGAAAATAGTAAGTTTTCCCTTTCAGGGTTGACCTAAGAAATTGAAAAGGTCAGTCAATTGTTTACCAATTTCCTGTTTGATCTTAATATCAGTTTTTGTAGGTTATTTATTGCACTGAAGACATGATTACTCGTTCACTCTGGGAAGCAATGAATACAAGCCAACCCAATTTGGAAGCATTGAAGGTTGAAGTCTTTATCTTGCTGATTCTTTTATGTTATCTTCCTTCTTAAGTCCTAACTTGTAGCCAGCCTCCAATAATTGACATTTTGTATTCTGAAGATTGCCAAGGGACTGCCACGAATCTGTTTCTTATCTGGTCTTAGTGGGGAGGAGATGATGGCGTTCATTGATTCTTTCCCAGAAGCAGGTACCTTAAAGTTTCTCTATCAATCAAATGGCCATTCTGTGCTGGTCTCATTTTTTAAGCCACTTCTTGACTGAGAATGGATTTCATTTCTTGTTTGGAAATGGCCAACAGCCAAATAACATGGATGAGTCTGTATGATTAAATATATCTACGAACCCAACAAAGTTCTCTTTGAAGACAATTTTTATGTCCATGTATATTTACTGGCATTCTTCTTTTGGTTTACACAGGACTAGGGCTGCCTGTTTTTGCAGCCCTTGTACCCAACAGTGCTGATAAACTGCTGGAGGAGTTGATAGAAGAGATTATGGAGGACCATGAAATGCTAGTGAGTAGTATATCGTCTTGCTCTGTATGTATAAATATACGAAAATCGTCTGTCCGTATCTGACTTGTACATTATTATTCCCATGCAGACTGCAAAGCAAAAGGAAAAGGCATAGGCTATGCAGATTCGATGGTTGAAGATTTGAGTTTTGTTTCTGTGCTTGAGATTTGTATTTAGTGTATGTCAAAGAGATATGTGAAAATAACTAGTAACTATCATCATTATATCTTTGGAAATGTTTGGAATTCATATATTAGAAACTGCAATCATACAATTACAAACCAAGGAACGGCCTTTCTTTTTAAGCATCTCTGTCACTCGTGCCAAAAGTGATCCAGGCCATCAGCAACAATATTGCAACGCTGTTGCGAGTAAATCGATTAGAAGATGAATGTACGGCAGTCTCCTGCCAAAAGCATGAATAAATTGGAAGATTTAGAACCTAATGAACATGAGAAACTGCTGTTCGGAAGCTAGTCCTAAATTCATCAAATTCTATGAAGCTAACTATTGTGTTTACAATATAGCCGTCAAACAATTCCGGTAACAAGATAAGAAGATGTTTTCTAAAACGAAAACGCGAAATTTGACTTAACTTGCTCGAAGAATTCATATCATCATGGGAAAAAAGACTTTATACAGCAACCAAATTTGTCAAAAGATATGCAGCAAATACAACAGTTCAAACCTAGCTCATTATAGATTTTTTTTTATTTCTCTTTTCTTTAATTAAAGTTCACATGGCTTCTAATATGAAATAACACAGTGGGTACTTGAACCCATGATCAGATCATCGGGGTGCTTAAAATTGGGGGATCAAATAGCAAAGAACCAGGTTTATGCATATCAAGACAGTGCAAAATGATGTTCATAATTGCTTAGCTTCAAGGATTTGTATCAAATAAGCAAAGCTATCTGATCATGCTCTTCAATTAACATAAATTGAAACAAACAAGCATCCAAAATTATCTGAAACTGCAAGTAGCTAAACTAGGATCCAATTGATCACTGTTCTTAATCATACACAACAACAAAACTAAACCAAAATATCAAAACAGAAAATTAACAGAAAAAGGCATACCTTGAATGACCCAGTTGAAATCACCCAAGTTCCAAGCAAAACCCACATCACAAAATCAACCAAACCATTAATCACTAATCACCCATCTTCATCATCATTGTCACTCTCATCACTAAAGTAACTAGCTTTCTTCACACCCTTTTTCCTCTTCTTCTCCTCCAACTCCTCCCCCACCAGCAACCTCTGGTCGGCTCCACTATCCACCACAGACGCCCAATTATCATCCTCAAACCTCTCACCTCCACTGTCCCCCTCGGCCTCTTCCACACGCGCCGCCGCACTTCCACCACCACCACCGCCACCTCTCCTCACTCGCTTCGGCGGCGGCCGCTCCCTGGGTCCCAGCTGGTTCTTCGGACACTCGTACGACAAATGCCCTTCTTCACCGCACTCGTAGCACCGGCTCTTGTCCTTGTACTCCCTCTTCTTAATGAACTCTGCGGCTCGGCCGTTGTCGGAGGCGATGGAGGCGGAGAGCTTCCGGCCGTTGAGAATCTTCCCGTGCATCTCACCCGCCGCCGAGACCGCGTCGGTGCGCGAGACGAACTGGACGAAGGCGACGCCGCGGCTCTGGCGGGTCTCGCGGTTTTTGAGGACCGTGACTCGGGCGATCTTGCCGAAGTGGGAGAAGAGGGTGTGGAGGTCCGAGTTGGTGAGAGAATAGTCGAGGTTTGAGACGTAAAGGGTCGATTTTGATGGAGCTAGGGTTCCTGAGCCCGACCCGCTCTGCTTGGTTGCGGATTTTCGAGTCTCCGGGGCAGAGGCGTATCGGTAGTAGAAGGTTTCGTCTTCGTCTTCGTCGCTGCTGTTCTTCTTCTTCTTCTTTTCCACCATTGTCGATGTCTCTCTCGAAGTAAAGCTCTCGACTTGAGAGCTTTTTCCTTATTTTCTTTTTCTTTTTGTCTATTTTTGTCAGAGCACGTGGAGGTCACGTGAGATTTGCAAAACCAGAAATAAAAGGAAAAAAAAAAACGTTGTCTTTAGTTGAGCTGGAGAGATATCAGATTAGAGAATCGGTTATGAGTGTGGAGAGAGAAAGCTTCCACAAATTGAAAGCTCGACCGCTGAAGAAAGAGGTAGCTGAGAAGAAAGCTTCAGATGTTTCAAAATCAGAGATTGTTCTGCAATAAGACACCAGACCAGTTTTAGGGTTTCCTGTAAGCTAATATCCCTAACTCCTTCTCTCAAGGTACCAATTTTTTCCTTATATTTCTCTGACATTTTCTTGTTTTTCAGCTTCCTTATCAAGTAAATCGATGAAAAATCTTATCTTTAGAATTGGGTGTTGGATGTTTTGTTATTTTCTGAGATGGGTATTGATTGAAATCCATCGTTTTGTCTTTAGGTCGATGATTTCGATTTCTGTAAGTAGAGTTTAGGCCCCGTTCCTTGCTGCACAATAATTTGAAAGATAATAGACAAGTAATTTGATTCAAGCTAAAGGCTTTGACAGACGAATAGAAATATCCTAGTAATCTGGTAGAGGCTACAAGAAATATTGAAACTAACATACGAGCCTCCAAAAATTTGATGAGCTTGCATTTACTATCATGACAAGAAAATAATCATGTCACTTACAATGCAGGCAGTTGAGATATAAATTTGTTTATTACAGTTGAGCTGATTCGGCACATGATAAACAGCATTCTGATATGTAAACCAAAATAATAGAGGGCCAATAAGTGTAAGATTTCACATATTCTTTTCAGTTGGTAATTTACAAAATCTCTAGTGCCACTAGTAGTTTAATTTCCTTTATCATTCAGTGAAGATGCACAAAGCTGCTGTATTATTGCCTGTGTCGATTAGTTTACCATATACGTTCTCCGATTTACCATTTCACTCTTCTTATTCTCTTCAATGTTTGACAAAACCAGTGATGAACTGCCTTTGGCTTTGAAAAGATGCATGGATTCTCCACTGTTGATGGCTTTGTGGAGATAACTGAAGGCTTGGCAGAGATGATTAAGTACGTGGCAAATGAACCGTCAGTAGGGCTTTTTTATATTCAGCAGCACACTCAAAATGCAGTTCCCAATCTTGTTAGTCTTAGAAATACCGTTGTGGATAGGTCCCGTGAAACAACTTTGCACACTGAAGATTCAGAGGATTCCATAGCCACGGTGAGATCAATGAAAGAATGCGGATTCCCCATTGCTGATGAGATGATTAGAGACATAAAAAAATCTCTAGCAGTTATGTCAACAAAGCAACCAAAGAGAGGGCTAATTGATAACCAAACATCAAGTTTTCAGATGGGAAGAACAAGCTCTTGGAAACCAGCCAGTTGGGTTCGTTCCCCAAGTGTTGCCCAGCAGGACACTGAAAGCGGCTATTTTTCTACTGTGATCAAATCTGCAAGACAAAAGGCGAGCAACTTCAAGTGGCCGCCACATGATTCTAAAGAATTAACACAGGCTTCTTATCCTAACCCAACACTGTCAGTTGCTTCTGCGAGCACTAGTTCATCTCTGCCAGATGTGGAAGCTGAGGAATTGCCCGTGTCAAGCCATGTTGCAGATGAGCAACAAGAAGACCAAGTTGATGATAGCTTGTTGACTCATAATTTATTACCAATGGAAGAAAACTTTGATGAATTCAAGGCTGATAAAGAACTTAAACTACAAGAGTGGTTGGAAGGGACTGGCAACGTAGATAATCGCAGAAGAGCAAGTGCTGCAGAAATATTTTAGTTTGTCGTTGTTAAGATACTGAAACCGCTTTGTCATGTACATACTGTTGTGTCTTTTGTTATTATCTATGGATGATAATGTACACATGATTGTTTGAATTTTCAACGGTGATAATAAAATTTTTCTCTGATTCTTAGTTTTGTGGCATGGCAGAAGTCATCAAGCCGCCATAACTTTGTCTGTGTCTCTCTCTGATTCAATATAAAGCTCCTAAACTAGAAGGAAAGGCACTTGTTTGATGTTGGCTATGTGGTATGAGTTTTTGCGCATGTAGTACATGCTCAAACATTTGGCAAACGTGCGAAAGCCTTGCCGTATTATTGAACTGTCGAACGTGGTTTTGAAAATTCTACCTTTCTCCATATTCGTTCATTATTCAACCCGTAGAAGAAAAAGAAAATGGGTTTTGAGTGAATGAGAAATGCTAAAAGGGCCTTGTTCTGGTTGTTATGGACGAGGAGGAGAGGTGGACCAGTTGAGTGGTAAATCTGAAGGGCAAAAAACTGCTCTGCCAGTAAATGTAAATTCGGCAAAAATTGAGTAACTAAAATAGGTGATGTGGAAGATGACTTGTATTGCCAGCATATACACATAATTTTCGCATATTATTGAATAAAAAAATAATATAAATAAATTAAATAAATCATAATAAAATATTATATAGTGGCCAAACTTATCAGTTGTAATTGTCAAAATATTTCCGAATCAAATACGTACTACGTATTTTATTCATATTTTTCTCATTCTGTGTTTTACTAACTATGAAAGAATGTGAGGGGCTAAGATTATTTCTTGTTGTAACATAAATGCAAGATGGGTGATTTTGCAATCTCTTTGCCAACCAAAACAACAATTTCAAACAAAGATTTATAGGTATAGTAGTAAGTGAGGTTGTAGTATTCTTCATGTAAAGTGGTGTTTGAAATGTGAAGCAATTATCAAGAACACTCTAACACAGCATGCAATTCTCTACAACAAATAATGTGTGCAGTAACAAAATTTAGTAGCACTCGAGAGAACGAGGTAGACCAAAGGCAAACATTCCCACAAAAAAAGAAGAAGAAAAATTAAAGTCTCAAATTGATTTACTATGAAATTTCTCTCTCTTCAATATTTGCTTCGGAGATGTCAAAACTTGCAAATTAATATCTATAAACTAATGCAACTAGAATGGACCTTTTCTTTTAAATTTTTTTAACAAATAGTATAGCCGACCGGCTATCCTTTTATTGACACTTGGCAACAAGTCCTAGGCAGGTCCTTTCTTCGTTTTTTTAAGTAGGATAGCCCTACGGCTATACTTGTGAATTTTTTTGAAAAGATAGCATCGACGTGCGGTCATACTTTCATTGACACGTGCTAGGCGGATCATCTATTTCTTTTAATAGTATAGCCGGGAGGCTATACTATGGATTTTTTTTAAATAAAAAAGAATAAAGCCTCTGGGGTCCTTTTTTAAATTCTTTTTTTTATAAGTAGTATAGCCGCAAGGCTATACACTTTACATAGACACTGATCTTTTTTTATCATTGTTTTTCCCCGATGTTTGTTTATCGATAAGAGTAGTTTAGAGCATTATCTATTATTATTAGGCCATTACTCGGTCTTTATTGTCCATTTTTGAGTTTTTCCTTTTCTAGAGTTATTACCCGTATAAAGAATTTAGCATTTTCACTTTTAACACTCTTATCGTACACGTACGTATGTATTTTTCAAGTTTAATACACTTCTTTTTTACTAAATTTTTAGGAATACAAACACAATTCACGTATTATACACAAAATAATCGCATATTATTGAATAAAAACAAATTTTATTAAAATATTTAAACACTAATTACTCATTAAGTAAATAGTAATTAAAACATAACTACTAATTAAAATAATTAAAAATAGAAATTCGGATTATGCCGCACAGCGATACTTTTTAACAAATTCTATTTGAAATATTCTATTTGCAGCGTATAGCCGGCCGGCTATACTTCTTTCCATAAAAAGATACACGCGCTGGGCGCTAGGCGGTTCCCCTTTTCCATTTATTTTTTAATAAATCGTATAGCCGATCGGCTATACTCTAAAAATTTTATAGTAACGCCGCCTGGCTTTACTGGGGTCCCTTTTCTTCAATTATTTTTTATAAATAGTATAGCCGCAGATTTGAAATATTCTATTATAGAGTATAGCCGGAACGGCTATATTCTTCTCCCAACAAAAAAAGCCACGCAAGGTTCCCCCTTCTTCTCTCTTTTAATAAATAGTATAGCCGCGCGGCTATACTAAAAAAGCGTACAGCCGTCCGGCTTTACTGGGGTCCTTTTAATTATTTTTTATAAATAGTATAGCCGACCGGCTATACCCCTTTCCAAATAAATAAATAAATAAATAAAAAAGGAGCTGGGCGCTAGGCTGTTCCCACTTTTTCTTTTCTGTTTTTATAAATAGTATAGCCGGTCGGCTATACTAAATTTTCTTAATTTAAAAATAGTAAAGCCGCGGGACTTTTCTGGGGTCCTTTTTTTAATTCTTTTTTATAAATAGTATAGCCGCATGGCTATAATCGTTACATAGACACTATTTTTTTTTAATAATTTTTTTTCCCCGATTTTTGTTTATCAATAAGAGTAGTTTAGAGCATAATCCATTATTATTAGGACCATTACCCGAGTCTCTATTGTCCCTTTTTAAGTTTTTACTTTTCTAGAGTTGTTACTTGTATAAAGATTTTAGCTTTTTCACTTTTAATACTTGCATTGTACATGTACATATGTATTTTTCGTGTTTAATACACTTTTTTTTAACAAAATTTTCAGCAATACACACACAATTCATGTATTATACACAAAATACTCACATATTATTGAATAAAAATAAAACTTATTAACATATTTAAGACTAATTATTCATTAAGTAAATAGTAATTAAAACATAACTACTAATTAAAGTAATTTAAAAAAAAATTCGGATTATGCCATTCAATGGGTACCTGCACTATTTATAGAGTATAGCCACCCGGCGATACTCCTTTCCAAAAAAAAACCACGCCCTTTGGGCTAGGCGGTTCCTTCTTTTTCTTATCTTTTTTATAAATAGTATAGCCAGCCGGCTATACTCTAATTTTTTATTATTTAAAAATTTTTGTCCTTTTTTCAATTCTTTTAATAGTATATCCGCACGGTTATACTCTTTACACAGACTGATTTTTTTTTTTTTATCATTGTTTTTCCCCGATTTTTGTTTATCTATAAGAGTAGTTTAGAGCATAATCCATTATTATTAGGCCATTACCCGCATATCTATTGTCCCTTTTTGAGTTTTTACTTTTCTAGAGTTGTTACCCGTATAAAGAATTTAACATTTTCACTTTTAATACTCATATTGTGCAAGTATGTACGTATTTTTCGTGTTTAATACACTTGTTTTTACAAAATTTTCAATAATACACACCAAATTCAAAAGTTGATTCTCTGGCATTATTGGAATATTTTTTTGGTCATTAATAAGACTTGCAATATGATGGGGTGCATGTCTACTGTCTACAAGCAAACATTAATACTGAATATTCTCAAAACAACGTCTTATAAATAAAGAGTTCCAGGCAGCACTGGTTTGCATCCAATTACTAACCAATCAATCGATTGCTACAGAAGTAAAAGCATTTTTGCATATTACCATATAATCTGATCATTATAGTACAAGGAAAATCATTATCATGTTTCATCAATTTGTTTGCTTTATTTTGTAATTTTGTTAAAAAATAAAAATAAAAATCAACACAGCAAATCCGCAGAGATTGCTTCCTTAACAAGCATTAACTCAACAAGTTGTGGACATGGAAAGATTACAACCCTGATATAATTCCACCAGTCAACAATCACTGGGATCTCGTCATAGAAGCCTCGACCATTGGCTCACCACAATCAGATTGGTAACAATTGTCCTGGACAGTAGGTATAATTGTGGCATGGTTCATGAGTTTCATGTTTACGTGCTAGGCCAAACATGTTGCCACGATTGTCATCTCCGTTTAATTTGGGCTTCTTGAAAGATGGCTTGGAGTTGCTCTTGCTCAATGTTCAATTTGTTACAGCATTTGTCATTGGCCCGAGAAGACGAGAGCAAGTGGCACCATTTTCTTCTACGATTGAGCATGCTGGCGGTTATTCAGCCAAAGAACATGCTGAGCGGAAAATAGCTTTCACAAGTCTTTGGTAGCAGAAACTTGTAAAGTCTTCATGGTGGCCACTTGTACGCAGACTCAAAGGTGAATAGAACAGTCCCATAAATTGGGAAAAGCATGCACCACAATGGCCGACTCCCCTAAGCCAAAGGATATGGATCTCAACGCTACAAAAAGTAAATAATGCTCACCGAATGGAACCACTTTCAAGGTAAAGAAAAGTTAATGATATCTCACCTCTCATCATAAGAGGTCATCTACTCATTCTTCAACATGTCGGAATGATTTTGCCCTAACAAAATACAGAAAACAATGTTTATTGGAAAAATGTATATTAACAAATGCAGAAGAAAAAGAAAGACACAGGCATTACCACAGTTGGCAATATATAAGCTTACAAGTTTAACTGCACTGTACTATGAAAAAGTAAAGAAAAAAACTTAACAAAAAGAAAAAGGTAAACTCGAAGATTTAGGGAAGAAAAAGGAAAAGGAAACCTAGGACTTTGTTGCATGCTCTGCTAAAAAAGGGAAGAGGGGGGGTGGGGGGCGAGGGATTATGTCCCACTAATTTTCTTAATATGCATTGAGTGACACAAATTTGTAAGAAAACCCTCAAATTTACCTGAACCAAGTGTGTTAGAGGGTGCTTGACTTGTGGTTTTAGTTTCGTCCGACACTTTATCATTCACTGAGTTTGAATTAGCAGAAGGTGCAGACCCATTGCCATGGCGCATTATTTTAGCCTTTCTGGGAAATTAAGGAAAATAACCACAGTATAAATAATAATTTAACTGACTTTGTAACAGAGATATCTTTCTCATGAGAGAAAAAGAGATACATGAATCCAAGTAACAGAATATTCAAAGCTTCTACCTGACCAGTTTTCGTTTCAAAGTGCCAGCTTTCAGCTTTGATGTCCCTTCAAAAACAACTTTAATTGTTATTTACTAACTCTCATATTTTGCACGAAAATATATTGATAAAAATCAGTGTTAACCACTCACCAGACTTTAAAGCCAACGAAGTCGAAGCTGGTTTACGAATGCCCCTTTCAGCTTTTATTAAGGCAATTACAGAATCAGCAGTAGGCCCCAATCCTTTTCTCCCCACCAGCTTCACTCCCAGCTTTTCACAGAGGTAATTCAACCTCATCTCATCACCTCCTCGCACCTCTCTGAGGTCAAGAACCTGCTGCCTAGATAACAACGTGTAAACATGAAGTTGCTGCTGCTGATTAAAATGTGACTGAAGCTGCTGAAAAAGTAACTTATTTGAATGCTGTTGATCAGGTTTTGCACTGTCATGACTCTTCTTCCGAGGCTCATTAAATGTCACTCTCAAAATTGCCGTCGACTTAGGATCAGCATTCCTTCGACAAAAGATAACAGAAAAACTCCCAAATTCTAAATCAGGCTCCCTAAATAAATCCGCAAGAAGAGAAGCACAAGAATGGGCATTCTTTGATGGGTTCCTGTTAATTTTTATCCTCAGGGCACGAGCGTTAGCATAGTGAGCCATATTTGCAGCTTCTCTGAGCCCACTAAGAAAAGCGCCATGCATGGTTGCAGGATATCTCCGATTGGTAGCCTCACCTGCAAAGAAAAGCCGTCCATCTCCTACACTTTCTGCTAAAATATCATAATCATCTCCTGACGCCCCTACTGCCACATTAGAGTAAGAACCTAGGCTGAAGGGGTCGCTTCCCCATCTGGTACAGACTGTTTGGATGGGCTCTGGGACACTAATTCCTTGTGGTTCATATATACCTGCATTGATATTCCATAACTGAGTAACTGTTATGAAAACTTGTGAATTTGCAGAACTTCATATGTGTGGAAAATAGCTTTCATTTACGAAAAAAATAAAAATAAAGCCACATATATTATAATCCAAGTTCAAAAAATGAATGGATTACCCTTGAGAATCTGAATAACCCGGGTCACAGCATCCGTAGGGGGCATGCTCTCAAACTTATGCGCAGCTTCACCCGCTACTAAAGCAATCAAAAGGGGACCGCCAGCAACTGTTGCATAGCTGTAAAACAGGAAGAACTCCCCTCGACGGCTTGAATCATCAGAAAGGTGGCCAAAGGTATCAAGATCTGTGCCCCAGAACACATGAGGAAAAAGCATTGCAACCTTATTCAACAGTCCGAACCCAACCTCTTTATTCCATCAAGCTTTCTCTGAGGCAACTCTGGAATAAACTTGATGGACCCACTCTTCAAAACCCCAAGTGGAACAGTGGACAATGCCATATCACCCTCAAAAACCTGGCTGCCAGCAATAACCTGCACTCCATCACTACCATACCTAATGGTGTGCACAATTTTCTCATATAAGATCGGTACGTTCTCTGCCAAAGCCTGCACCAACCTTCCATTACCTCCAGGCAAGAAGCAATGGTCCCCTCCCATATCATACGGATCATCTTGGTCCCAAAATGCAAGTGAAAGATTTGATATTAAACCTGCATTTGCATATTCCAAATTTGCAAGATGCCAATTAAACATGTTCATCTCCTCAGCATTCACAGCATCCCCATAAACCTGCCAGAACGTTTCCAATGCTGCACCAAGAGACACGTCAACTGAAACACCTCCCATTAACTGCCTAAGCCTACTTGCCTTATCTAGAAGCTGGTTAAAAGCAGTTTCCACCTTCATATCCATATCAGGATCTACAGGCTTCCCATCAAAACTATAAAGTGGGCACTTATCCCTCACTTTATGAAGCACATAACCCAATTGGCGTGCAACAATGCCAAGTGGGTTCCCTAATGTACCAGTCAAAACACTCCCCCCTAAATCCGCCGCTGCACATACCCTAATTCCTCCCTCCATTTTCTTAGTATAAACCCGCCCACCCGCTCGCTTCCTACCCTCCAAAACAGTCACTTTAAACCCAAAACGCATCATTTGCCTGGCAGCAGCCAGACCAGCAAGCCCAGCACCAATCACAATCACATGTGGTTTACTGGGTTCAGCCGGAATCTTCTCTTTGATAGCCGGAGCAACCCCAAAGTTAATATAACCATGCGAAACCAGATATTTATAAGTAGAATCCAACAGGGAATGACAATGTTTAGGTATAGAATCAATAAATATATCTTTTGTGACCCAATTCGACACATTTTCACGCCATTTAGCAATTATGTGGTTCCTAATGAGAATGTAATTGACCTGCTCTATGCCCCCAATAACTCGAATTACCCCGAAATCAATTTCCTCCTCGGTGAGCGAATCAGCAGGAAAACCAGCCGACAGCGCGATCAGCGCCTCCGCTGTGGACTCCTTATTGATCACGATGATCTCGTCGGACATATCAGGCATGGTTCTTGCCAAAGAACCAGGGATTTCTACATTGTTTCTAGAGGAATGAGCTGAAATTGAACTGGTAAAAGAAGCAAGACCGTTGTTATTACTGTTGAAAACGCCGTTGGGAATTGGAGGTAACTGAAACGACGTCGGAACCCTATGAGGCCTGCCTCGTCTTCGTTTCTTGGGGACCGAGAAGGAAAGAAGGTGAGCTGAGCTAGGGTTTTCGACTGTATTTGGAATTGGCGCTGCGTTTGAATTGGGGTTAGGGTTTTCTGGGGGAACAAAGAGGGCGAATGGGATTGGAGGGAACGAAGAAAAATCATCGGGGAATTCGTTAGGTGGATCCATCGCCGTCTGTACTGGTTGGGGTTGTAGTGGTGAAGCAGAGGAATGAAATGAACTGTTTGGTTCCCGGGAAAATTTTGGCACGGTAACTATGTTAACGGGTTTTGATCCCGTAAGGGTTAAATTGAATTTTAAAGGGATAAAAGAGTTTAATGTAAAAAGACTATTAAGTAATTTATGAAATATTTAAATATTAATTATTTATTCGGTTTTATTTTTTATAATTAAGTAATATCTTAGCCTTTTTAATTACTTTAATTATTATTTCTTTAGTGAATAATTAGCATTTAACTATTTTATTAATTTCATAAATTACTTAATAAACACTAAATTAATTATTTTAAATTATTTTGTGTACTTTGGTTTTATTTATTTTTATACAAAATTATTTTATTTAGTTTAATATTCGCAATGAGTAATATCTTAGTCTTATTCAATTATATTAATTATTATTTATGTTTTAATTATTATTTATTTAATGAAGAATTAGTATTATTAATTTATGAATATTAATTAATTATATTCACTTATCTTAAATAATTTTGTGGACTTTAATTTTTAAAAAATTTCCCAATATATTTTTAAAATAGTTTCAACTGTTAGAAAATTATTTTAGTATTAGAAAAATGAATTTGAGCATCCAAACCCTAAATCCAAGTTTCAAACATTTCTCAAGCCTCGAACCCTAACCATAAGACTGGGGCCCATATGACTCAATTAGGCCTAGATATTCATATAACTCGACATAGGGTTTTACGAATAGAGTTTCGATCTTAAGATGTAGTTATTACGATATAACTGGATTTAACCCTTTGAGGTAGATTTTAACAAGTGATTTGTTGTTGGAATCTCACAACAAAAGGTGCCATTTCCTCATCTCTTCATGTATTTCATTTAAACTCGAACAAGTAGTTGATATTATCGAATCACGTTGTGACTTGGATTTAGAATTTGGAGGTTAAAATCGATATACTAAGAACTCGATTAGTCTCGGACATGTAAATAATAAAAGTCAAGGATATCCTAACACTGTAGAGGATCCGAACTCATTAAAAGTTTATAATTATTTAAATATATAAAAAAATAATATAATAACAACATATTAAGGTAATGCTTGACTTAATCCAATATTAAGAGTCGTTTAGATTTAAAATGAAATTAGTTATTAACAATTATTTATTGTTAACTTCCTAATTTTGCTAGAAATTTACTAAACGTCGTTTTAAACCTTGTCAACAAAGATAACTTATATTTGGAAACCAAAAAAAAAAAAACTAACTAATATTTATCTTGCCTATTTTAATTGGATTTATATTCAGACAAATTAACATTCTATCACAATTTTTCATAAATTGGTGTGATCGTTTGTGAAATTGTGATAGTGAGTTACTTATTATTTTAATAAACTTATTGCAATTATATTTATTCCATTATTTTTCTGGTACCAATTTATCCATTCATAGTAACTATTTTTTTTAAGGGAAACATTCAGCGTAATTGTAAAAGGTGTCATTTCCTTATCTCTTCATGTATTTCATTTAAACTCTAACTAGTAGTTGATATTATCAAATCATGTTGTGACGTTGTGACTTGGATTTAGGTTTTGAAGGCTAAAATCCATTTTTGGAATACTAAGAACTTGATGCTCAGACATGTAAATAATAAAAGTCAAGAATATCCTAACACAACAAAGGATCTGAACCATTAAAAATTGCACAACACATTAAAAGTTTATAATTATTTAAGTATATAAAAAACAATATAATAACAACATATTAAGGTAATGATTGACTTAATCCAATATTAAGAGTCGTTTAGATTTAATATGAAAGTAGTTATTAACAATTGTTTATTGTTAATTTCCTAATTTTACTAGAAATTTATTAAACTAAACGTCATTTTAAACCTTTTCAACAAAGATAACTTATATTTGGTAAAAAAAAAAAAAAAAAAAAAAAAAAAGAAAAAAGAAAACTTATACTTCTCTTGCCTATTTTAATTGGATTTATATTCATACAAATTAAAATTCTATCACAATATTTCATAAATTGGCGTGATTGTTTGTAAAATTGTGATAATCAATTACATATTATTTTTTAATATCTTATTGCAATTATATTTATTCTATTATTTTCTAGGTACCAATTTACCCATTGAACGTAACTATTTTTTTGGGCAAACTATCCTACCCGTTAAATCTGAATGCTATTTATTTATTTTAAAAAAGAAAAAAATTAAAAAAATTAAAAAGAACAAGAAAAAATAGTTTTTTAGTTATATACCCACTTCTACTATGCATATTATCTATATATATCCTATTCAGACCAAAAAAAAAATTATCTATATATATCCTAATTTATCTAATTTAGATTAAAAAACCTAAAATCATGCAGCTGTCATTTATCTAACTATATTTTATGTATGAAATTACTGTTTTATTCTTTTGTATGAATTTGAGAGACAAAAAAGCCCAAATTTGCCAGCTGGATTAAATTTAGACAAAAAAAGCCCAAAACGATTTTAATTGCCTCTAAGAATTTACTTAATTGCCCTTTTAGCATTTTGGTTTCCTGATTCTCCTTTTCTGTCGTTGAAAGCCAAAGCAAAGCTTTTGGACGAAGCTCAGTTCATTTCCACGAGCTCCGATCTCTGCCCTTCGTCTCAAAACTCCAATCTTCAGTTTTTTTGCTTCCATTTCGTTGGGAAATCGTTTTTATTCTGGTTTTTTTTTTTTTCGGATTTTGTCAAATTGAGATGACCTTCGCTCAAAGCCAAGATTCTGATTCATGAGCTCTACGTTTTGTTCTTCGTCTCAGAGCTTCGATTTTCAAGATTTCTAGTTCGATTTCTTGTTCAGAAGTCGTTTTTATCCTCTTATGCTTCTGATCGTTGGAATCGAAGTAAGTGATATATATATATATATATATATATATATATATTTCATTTTTTGGCAGTTGAATCAGACCTAGTTTTTATTCTTTGTTTGAGAAACACAAAAACAATTTGTTTGTGATTTTGTGCAAGTTTAGAGTTTCAATTTGCTTTCAATTTAGGATTCTGATTTACAATTGCCAATAGTTAATTTTTATCTTTATTGATTTGAAATTTCTAAATATTTTAGATGGCATTTTTTTTTTTTTTTGGGTCAGAATTGATTTAAGTCTGATTTAAAGATGTAAATAACGTTCTGATCAGGTTTTGGGTTTTGGTTTTGATTTGTGCAGGTTGGAGTTTCGATCTCTGTATTGTGTGATTGGTGAGATTTTTGCTTGAAGACGTTTATTCTCATTGGATTTTCAGTTGAGCTGAGGTATACATGGTAAGCTTCGGTGATCAGTTTATCTTTTGTTGCTATGTAGTGTTATTTATCTCGTTTTTTATATCCGAATTTGGTTCTGTGACGTGTTATTTTCTTGGTACTGTTTGTTGCCTCGTGTTTCCCGAAAAAAGTTTGCTAGTATCTTATATGAGAATGAGATTTTGGGAATTCCTTTTATGATTGACTCGAAAAGAAATTGATATCATACTTGAAAAAAAATTGATATTGAAGTTGCTATTAATATAGTGCAATAACCTAATTGCAAGGAAACTTTAAGTTAACTGATCATTCTATTACAATTTCATAGCACAACTTATGCAGCAGGAATTTTTAGAATCCTGCAGTTTAGCTGTTTTGCATTGAGCATTTGAAGTATTGTTTAAACTCGGAATTCTTTGAAATTTTGACATAATTTAGTTTCACATGCCTTCTTCAATTCTGGAAAGTTTCGTGCCTTTTGGTGCAAAGCTCAATTTTTGGTGCATTTTATCTTACAGGACGTACCTGCAGTTTTTTCCTTGTGGCTAGTAAAATCAATGAGAAGTTTCTAACCATTTTAATCAATGAGAAGTTTCTAACCATTCTAATCAATGAGAAGTTTCTAACCATTTTAAGTTATTTTAAATTTGTTGATTTCTTCCATTAATCTTTTACCAAATTTTTGTATTGAAACGTCTAGTAGTTTAAAATATCCTTGTTGTTAAAAAAGGTTGAAAACAAAGTCCAACCAACTAAGTTTAATTTTATTGGTTGTTTCCATACCAGCAGTACAGACTCAATATTTTATCAATAATCTTTCTATTCCTATGCTTTTATTTGACATTTATTCATTTATGCATCCCTTTAACTCACACCTCAGTTTTGGGGTGTGACAGATTTGGCTGTTACTGCAGATGAATGCATATAGCTTGTTGTATTTTGGCTTCATGTAAGTATTTTTCAAGAATTTATGTGCTTTAATCTTTTTGGAAGAATGGTTTTTTTTGTTGTTGTTGTTGTTAAGTCTTTGAATTTCTTATAGGCATGTGCTACATTTTTGCTTCAATGATTTGTGAAGTTTCAGTGGAATTATTATACTTTTCTGGGTGCACTGTTATTATCGAAGTCATCTGTTATTAGCTGTAGTCCACTGCTATTACCTTCAGTCCACTGTTATTACCTGTAGTCCATTCTTACCTCCTTTAACTACTCTTTCTTTTTGTTACAAGTCCTAATACATTCTTTGTCATCATCATTCTTGGTTTTAAATCTGATAATGCTATAATATATGCCATGGTTTTGGGAGTGGCTTTTGGTGTCTGTGGTCTAGTTTTTGTTGTGGCTTTTGGTGTTGGGGGTTTGGTTGTGAATCGTCATCTTCTTCTGTTGCTGTTGGTGGTGGGCTTTGTTCTTGTGATTCTTGTTCCTTTGATCGTTGTGCTCTTGTTTTGTATCTGAGCCTCACGATTTTTTTCCTGACATATAGTAAAACAAAGCAGGAATCAGTGGTCATTACAGTAGTTTTGTTGCTAGGTAATAGAACTACAACATAGCTAGATAAATGTGCATTTGGATGTGTGAACACTAGTAAAAGAAAGCAGGAATCGGTGGTCGTTACTGTAGTTTTGTTGCTAGGTAATAGAACTACAACATAGCTAGATAAATGTGCATTTGGATGAATGAACATCTAGTTAAAGAAAGCAGGAATCAGTGGTCATTACTGTAGTTTTGTTGCTAGATAATAGAACTACAACTTAGCTAGATAAATGTGCATTTGGATGTATGAACACTAGTAAAAGAAAGCAGGAATCAGTGGTCATTACTGTAGTTTTGTTGCTAGGTAATATAACTGCAACATAGCTAAATAAATGTGCATTTGGATGAATGAACATCTGGTTAAACAAAGCAGGAATCAGTGGTCATTACTGTACTTTTGTTGCTAGGTAATAGAACTACAACATAGTTAGCTACAACATGTAGTGGTTTTAGGTATAGAAAATTCAGCTCTATTTTGCCAAGTACTTGTGTAGAGCTTAGTTGAAGATAATCTAATTCTGCATCTTTGAAGATACTGCTTATGCATTTGGAACTGGAGTTTCAATAATGCCCTCTTTGGTTGCTCACGTTTTGTAGAAAAAAAAAGAGGAAAGAATTTAATATAAATTAGAACATACTTTTTTGGTTGTGTTGGTTTAAAAAAACTAAAAGTCTTAGTTCAACGAAGTATCCTTCCAGCATTTGCTTTAGTTAGTTTTGTGTTGAAAGCTAATTGTTATGCCTTGGATTGAAACAAAGTAGTAGCGTATGAACAGTGCCCCTTATTTTCAGTTGCTACTAAGCTGTGCCGGAATGATTTGAGTTGTACAGCTCTTCCGAGGTGAAAGCTCAATATGGGAATTTTTGATGGATTGCCTGTGTCTCCAGACAAGGAAGTAAGTTCAGTTCATTCATCTTATTGTACTTGTTAATGACTATTTTTGTGGTTGTGTGCACTGGATATGGAGCTCATATTCCCATTTTTCACGTTTGTATTACCTGTTGGAATTGAAATATTGTATTCTCCTCCCATAACAAAGAAGATGATACACAACAACATGCATGTAAGCTTTTAGGCAAAACCTTATGAGAATTCACGTAGTGTTATTTCTACTGATCAGAAAAAGAAAAAAAAAAGAGCTGGAGGTTTCTATATATTCATGTCTGGCGCCCTGCATAATGTCAATTTATTGAAATTATACCAATAACCTTGTGAGGTAAGAGCATACAAAGAATTTACAGTAATACATTTCTGCATCTAGAGCTAGAAGCATGGACCAACATATGTAATACAATAATTTAATACAGTGATTATACTTTAGCATGTATGCCATGTTGTGCATTCTGCTTCTTGATGTTACTTTCTCATTTTTCCTCCTGTTATATTATGGTAATTTCAGCACTTGAGGGAAGAGATTGCAAATATAGATGAGAGCTGGGCTGCTGCTCGTTTTGATTCATTACCTCATGTTGTCCATATTTTGACGTCCAAAGATCGTGAAGGTGAAGTCCAGTTTTTAAAGGAGCAAAGTGATGTTGTTGAGGAGGTTGTGGATGAAGTTGTGCATAACTATCACAGTGACTTCAACAAAGCAATTCAAAATTATTCTCAGGTTTCTTATAGTTTTCTTGATCAAAATTTATAGCATTTGCCCCTTTTTTCTGTAGTCTTTCTTTAATTGCCTTTTTTTAGCATCCACGGTGATAAAAAACTGAATCTTTTAGGTGCTTAATACATTCATATGTTTTCATACAAAAAATAAAAATGTTAAGAATGTTTTATTTAAAAAAATTGCTGGATCTGCGTTTTAGTTTTTTCTTTTGGAGGAAGTGGGGTTTGTCGGAAACAAGAGTTAGCTCTTGCATACTACTATCTCACTCTTTTCAATTCCTTCCAGATCTTGCGGTTGTTCAGTGAATCTACTGAAAGTATTGGTGTCTTAAAGGTTGATTTGGCTGAAGCAAAGAAGCGTCTTAGTGCACGCAATAAACAACTGCATCAGTTATGGTACCGGTCGGTTACATTGCGTCACATAATCTCCCTCTTAGATCAAATTGAGGGCATAGCTAAGGTTTGTCTTATCTTTTCCTGTCTTGAGACCATATCAGGATCAATGGTATTGGGATAGTTTCAGTCAGTCATAGTAAACTCTTGACCATGATCTTAGCTTTTTGGAGTGTGTGCCAACAGCACTCTTTTTAATCCATTGTACATGAGTTGTAATCATATTAGTTTCTCATACTAAATAAATCCATGAACATGCATGCACGTATGGATGTATAATTTTTAATTTGATACATGTTAGCGTGTTTGTATCCTGACCAGTGACCTTTAAAACTCATGAATTAGAAGTACAATTGCAGATTTAACACACACACACACACCCCCCCGCATACACCTTACTACTTATGACTTAGCACTATAGTTGCAGATTTAACACTCATGGTTTGATACATCTTCATTGTCTGGTATCCAGACCTAGTCATTGAACTACCAGCGATAAAAAAAATTCCAACTGAATGATCTTCATGCCATTAATTGTAAATTCTGAAGATCTATCATCTATTTCAAATTGTGGCTCAGGTTCCCGCTCGGATAGAGAAGCTGATTGATGAAAAGCAGTATTATGCTGCAGTTCAATTTCATGTTCAATCAATGTTGATGCTTGAAAGGGGGGGGCTTCAAACGGTAGGTTTTTTTTTTTTTAAAGAAGCATCAAATTTTAAGTTCAATAAGTTTGTCAACTCTTTTTTATTTATTTTTAAGGTGGTAATTTAAATTGATAGCTTCTCTTCAGTTGCAAACCTGGTGGCATTATTCCGATGATAATAGATATTGCATTGTTGTCTGCCTGATGCTCCAGTCTCTTTCTAAAATTTGCCTAAGGGCATCAGGACAGGGCCTTAATAGATTCATGCTTTCTCATTTTTTTTCCTTGACACAATTTAGCACTGAGAGGAAATATTTCAAAGATACCATAGTTGTGTATATGAGTTGGTAATTATAATTGATTGGCCCAGGTTGGTGCCCTTCAAGATGTTCGCTCTGAGTTGACAAAGTTGCGAGGAGTTCTGTTTTATAAAGTGCTAGAGGATTTGCATGCTCATCTTTACAACAAGGGTGAATATAGGTATTTACTTATCTCTGTCTTGTGGGGTACTTTCTTATGCCTTAGCATCACTTTAGAAATAGTAGTTTTAAGGAAAAAAGAAGAAACATATTTTACATTTTTACGTTATAATCTTCAGTTGTTTTGCATACTAATAGGGTGGTTCGGAGGTTTTGTGCTGTTTGGCATTGGGGCATTTTTCTAACATCTATTGGTTTCTATATTTATAGAAATTCATGTTGGCTGTACATTTTCTGTTTGTTGCTGCTGCTGCTGTTGTATGCTACTCTTGAAGTTTTTCGGGTTTGGGGTAAACCTAACTTTGGTTAACCAATCGAGAAAAGGAAAAAGAAAAAAGAAACGAAACTAATTAAGTTCTTTTGCCTTTTCGTCGTTTACTTATTCAATGGAAATGAACAAGAGAAGGTGGAGAAATAACTAGTTTTCCTCTCAAACTCTCTCTCTTTTGAATTGGTGAGATTTGAGAAGAAAGGTCTATAGAAACAGTGGTTGCTAGAATTGTATTTTCTCTTTCTATTCTTTGCATAACAAAAAAAAGGAATAATATTAAAACCTTATGTGCCATTTATTTTCTCAAGTGAAAAGTGAACCAAACCTTGAGTTAATATCTTACTGTCTAATTGACTCAGAATTTTATACAAACCTATGCCATTTTGAGACAGAACTCCAACTTTGGGAGCACTTTTTCTTCTTCTTGAGGAAATTGGTGATTGATTAATTTGCTAGATTTGTAAATCTTTTTTTTTCCTGTCCTATACCATCAAAAGCTATTTCTCAGATATATTGTCCTTGTGCTGATTATTTTCTGCAGCTCAGCTGCTTTGAGCTTGCATGAAATGGATGATGAGGTACCAACCACCACAGCTGTTGTATTTTCAATGAGTAATTCACAATCCCTGTCTCGAAGAACCAGGTTAAAAGGTGACAATCAATTTGGTATTCATGGAGATGGATCATATAGGACAGGTTCCATTGATGGGGGGTAAGATTAGAAAATTATCTGTAACAGCTTGAAGCTGCTACTATCTTTATTGTTGCATGCTGGGTTTTCATTCAACCAAAAATTTGATTTTCATTATATTCATTTGAAAATTCTATTACGTGGTAATTTGTGGATTTCTTTTTGTTCATACTCTCCTCTAGAATCAACGCATGTTCCCATGTCTCAAATTCTTACTTGACATTTTTTCTTTAGCTGGCTTATTTTATGTAGTTAATTTTCTCAAGATCCTCCTGGAAGCATGTATATGTGAGTAGGACAATAATTTCGGTCTTCAGATATGGGGAAGATCCCCCACAGGGTTAAATTGTTGGAGAGAACTTTTTATTGTCTGCTTAATGCCTGTTTAAACTAGTGCTTGGAAAGAAGTTAAAAAATGGTTACTATGGTTTCTCAACCCTAATAAACGGCCAGTTCTATTTGTGTCTAGGCTTTTCATGATATCCTTTGCAACATTCTTTTACATCTGTTCGATTGAAAATTTAAATCTACTATGGATGAATTCTGTTTATAATTAGAAGATTGAATTTGAAATATTATTATATTGTGCTTTTCATTTGGTAAATTTATATTAAATTCTGAATGTTCTGTTCAGTTCGTCTTTTGATGGCCCTGATGAGGAGGGCACTCTGGAACTGCATGACGAAGCTACCTCAGATGGGCATAGGGTCAATGGTGATGTCAAAATTGTGCCTCGTGAGATGCCAACATGGCTTCAGTACTCCACCCCGGACGAATTTCTTGTATGAAGACTGATTAACCACATCACATTTTAGCTTTTGAATGAATTTCTCATTCTTCGTGCTGAAAGTTCTGGGTTTTTATTTGGGTGTAGGAAGCAATAAAGAAAAGTGATGCTCCACTTCATGTCAAGTATCTGCAGACCATGGTTGAGTGCCTTTGCATGCTTAGAAAAGTTGCGGCTGCTGGCGCTATAATATGGTTTGTTCTCTTGTTGATATACTTTTTCCTTGTTTGGTTTGTCGTCTGCTGTATTTCAAGATGATTAATCAAACAACTTCTTCGATATTGTTTTCTTCCCCATAACAGCCAAAGATTGCGACCTACAATTCATGAGATTATCACATCCAAGATTAAAACTCATGCAGAGCTTGTTAATTTTTCAAGATCTGGCATTGGGCAGGCTGCTCGACCTGGAAGTGCTGGTCTACGTTTCATGAAGGGACAGTTACAAAGTTATCAGTTGCCAAAGCAGAAGCGTCAGAATGGGATATCATTGTCTGGAACTCTTTTGGCGGTAAGCCCTGTCTCACCTGTGATGGCTCCCGCAGGGAAAGCACAGGCCGCGGCTAAAGAACTTCTTGATTCGATTTTAGATGCTGTTGTTCGGATATTTGGTGAGTTACTTTCTGATTGTTATTGTGTTCTTATTATTTCTAGTTTTTAGGTTTTTATTTATGTACATAATATACTTTTAATGTCGAAACTGAATTCCCTAGCATAATTCTTCAGAGAACCATGTTGTTGTTGGGGAGCTTTTGGAATCAAAGTCTTCTGTTCAAATGGACATGAGCACACCAAAATCAATGCCAACAGATGTAAATTGGAATCCCGATTTGGAAGCATCTCAAGTTACTGGAGGCTACAGCATTGGTTTTTCCTTGACAGTATTACAGGTAATCTGTTTCAAGTTTTCGATGATTAATTCCAGATGATGTATCCCGTAATCTGTTTAGGGACATGCATGTTGGTTCTAAAACTCTTTCATATCCTTTTCTTTTCATGTGTTAAAAGAGTGAATGTCAACAACTTATTTGTGAAATCATGCGGGCAACTCCTGAAGCTGCATCTGCCGATGCTGCTGTACAAACTGCTAGACTTGCAAACAAGGTCCCTTCCAAAGACAAGAGGCAAGTAAATTTGTTTTATTTTCATCTAACCATATAATATTCCTTGTTGATTCTGCTTTTACAATATTTAGGTTTTGTTGAGTTTCTTTTCTGTTAAGGTTATGTGTAGAACATTGAAAGTGATAACATGGTGGGGAATGTGTTCATTATAACCAACTGACCATGACACATTAGTTAGGTCGTGTTTCTCCGATGGCTGTTGTGTATGGATTTCTGTAAGTGGTTGAGGAATAATTCTATAGGCATAATTTGTCATTGGCGACATTAGCTCCCTTTTCTTACTCTTCTGGATATCTCCTTTTGCATGGAGTTACTATCTATATGGACTTATACCATTTTTTTCATGATGATGGGTAACAGGAATGGTGCAGAAGAGGGTCTTACCTTTGCTTTTCGCTTCACGGATGCTACTATTTCCATTCCCAACCAAGGTATGCTGGATTTTGCTCCTGCAGTTCCTTTTCCTTTATACACCCACACATGGGCATCACTTAAATATTCTGTATCTATCCTGGCTAGAATGTCAACCTTATCTAATGGATAACGTCAAATTATGGCGTTCTTGAATTAGATTGATGGTGTGGTTTCAACAACCTTTGTTAGGTTTTATATAGAAATTTAAAGGCAGTTCTGTGTAAGTGATGGTTTATAAATAATTAAATATGAGTGATATGAATGTTGCAAAGTTACTTGGACCCTTCACTTCATCTTGTTGCTTTATACGGCTGTCAATAAGACAGGACACAGGTCAGTGTTATTAATAAATTGGAGAAGCTTATGAGATCCTTTCTTTGGGAAGGAGTGGAGGAAGGAAAGAGGGACCATTTGGTTAAATGGGAGAGGGTGGCCAATTCTAAGGAGGAAGGTGGGCTTGGTGTGGGTTCTTTGAGGGAAAAGAATGAAGCTTTGCGAGCTAAATGGTTATGGCGCCTTCCTAGGGAACCTATTTCCCTATGGGCTAATGTGGTTAAAAGCAAGTATGGGTCAGCTTCTAATGGGTGGGATGCTATTCCCGCCACTTCGGTTACTTCTCTCAGAAGGATATTTCGGCAGGTTATCAATCCTTTTTACAGTGCTGCAGATTTGAGGTGGGAAATGGGAATAGGGTAAGGTTTTGGGAGGATAGTTGGGTGAAGGAGGGGTTGTTGAAGGGACTCAAAGCAGTCCTTAAGCATTGACCGTTTTGTTGATTCTCACGTTTTTCCTCATAATTGGGACTTTGGGTTTAGGAGAAATCTGAATGATAGGGAGACTGCCGAGGTGATTAAATTGCTGGAAGTTCTGGAAGGTTTCAGATTGTGTGCTTCTAAAAGGGATAGGAGAAGGTGGGATCTTGAGGTGTCGGGTTTTTTCACCTGCAAGTCCTTTCAATCCTTTTTACGCAACAAGGGGAGTGTTGTGACCTTTCTTCCTTTCTCTAGTGTGTGGAAGGCCAAGTCCCCCCCTAAGGTCAAAGTTTTTGTTTGGTTGGTGGCGCTTGGGAAAGTTAACACTTCGGATCTTGTCCAAAGGAAAAGAACTTTCATGTATTTGTCTCCTCAGTGGTGTGTGTTATGTAAGCTTGGTGAGGAGAGTGTGGACCACCTTTTCTTACATTGCCCCTTTTCCTTAAGTCTTTGGGGGCTTTTGTGGAGGGAGGTTGGGACCGTTTGGGTGATTCCGAAAGGGTGCGCTGATTTCCTTTGTTCTGATTTTGAGGTGTGGGGTTCGGGGAAGCGCGCCTCAACCTTGTGGGGCTGTCTGGTTCACTCTGTTTTCTGGAACATTTGGATGGAGCGTAATAGGAGAATTTTTGAAGACTACAAGGGGTGGGAGTGAGTGATTTGTGGGATAGAGTTAAGTACTGGGCAGCTTTGTGGGCTTCTGTTACTGAAGATTTTAAAGATTATTCTGTTTCTACTATTTTGAGGGATATGGCAGCAGTGGTTATGTGAGGGTTGGGGGGTGTGTTGTTTCAGTGGTTTATTGGCTTTGTTCCTCCCTGTTAGTTTGGGAGGGGTTGGTGTTGTTTGTTTCTTTGTGTGTTGGTGTTGTTCTCCGGTTGTGGTTGCCTTATCCACCTCCGTGTTCTTTTGCTTTATAAATTTCATTTCTTCTCAAAAAAAATAAGACATGACACAGGTAAGTGGTAAGGGGCACTAGGAATTGCAGATGCATAGAAGACCTTCGGAGAAAGACAAACCCTGATATACTTGGGCATCGACCCTACTCCCATACCCAAGTTCATGTAACATATGTGTTTGCACGAACTCCTTAGGAAATGAGCTCTATTTGCGTAGTTATTTGATGAGCTACTTGTTATGTATATGAGAAGCCTAAAATTCACATCAGAAATCTGATGACAAAGGTTTTTTTACTTCTAAGGTCCTAATAAAGTCGTTTGTTTTTCATGATAGACACAATAGATTGATATGGTACTTGCTGATTACTGAGCTTGTCTGATGTGTGTTAAAGGTTACTTAATATATTTTTTCATTTATCTTGCTGTTGTTTCCTATATTGCTGGACATTAGCATGATCATGGAGTATGCAATGGTTAATTTTGCAAATAATAAATCAGTGCTTATCACCCCAAGGATTGCATAGAGCGACCTTATTGCTTAGATCGCTTTCGCCTTTTTCTTATATGTTTGAAATGATTTGTTGTCTGTAACTGAAGATACAGTAGATAATGAAGAAGGATGCTCTTGCCCATCCTTCCACAAATATGAGTCAGTTTGTTTTGCGGTGGGTTTTTCGAAATCATTTGCTTTGTGGTGTTTGATACCACAACCAATCCTCAAGTTGGAGTTTCTGTTTAAGACTTTCTTAGGGGTGCTTTTCTAGTTTTAAGACTTTTCGATAGGCTGCTGCTTTCATAAGAAACATTCTTCTGGACTATAGTATTTTATTTTATTTGTGTGTCTGACATTTCTATTAGTTATTAACATGTTATCGTGGCCTGCATCTTCCATTCTCCAGGGGTTGATCTCATTCGTCAAGGCTGGAGTAGGAAGGGTTCAAACGTATCACAAGAAGGTTATGGGTCTGCAGCTATCTTGCCTGAGCAAGGCATATATCTAGCAGCATCTATATACCGGCCTGTTATTCAGGTTTAGATGTTGTTCTTAATCATGTCTTTAAACATGAGATGTATGATTTGTGCACAGTGGGTTCTTCTTTTGGCCTTTTCTGACTTTCTGTGTTCTTCAGTTTACAGATAAGGTCGCATCAATGCTTCCCAAAAAGTATTCCCAGCTAGCGTAAAGCATCAAAACCTTTTTTTTTTTTTTTTTTGTTTTTTTTTTGAGTGCTTATGCATATGGCATTGATGCTAGTGATTCTTAGTGACTGTCACACTATTTTACATTTTCTTGCTTAATCAAATATTCATCGGCATGCAAAGTGAAATATGTAGGTAGAAGAAAATCCTGTCGAGGAAGGTAAAAGTCGCGTGTGTCCAGTAATTATCTTGTAGGTGGTTCAGTTGTTCCAACTATATATCGAAGCCTATAATTCCTCATATTCATATTTGTATCAACTGTTTCTCAGTTGCCTATCATATATCAGTATTGATTCGTGAGTTTGGGTAGACAGCCAAGAGTCTGAAAGCCATCAGTTTTTGTTAAACACACAAGGCAATATGTGATGAAACCCTTTTCATACATAGTCACAATGATAAAGGTTTAACTATTTTAGGGGCAATGTTTCAGGAATATGGGTTTGAAGTTTGGTATCTCTCAACCATAATTTGTAGTCTTACTAATCTCCATGCGTAAGCACATACTGTGTACTTTAAATATTGGAATCCTCCAAAATTTGGATTCTTGCTGTTTGAAGTTGGTTATGCTTAGGGTGTTAGAGAAGAACTATTGATTAAGTGATCTCTTTGTTTTGTTTATTGATCCACATATGAATTTGGTTCATCTTCTTCATTATCTACTATTCTCCTGTTATTATAGGTGTTGCAATTCCTCCTTTTTTTAATTATCCATTTGCTTTACTGGAAAAAATTGTAATGCCAACTTCTGAATCTGCAGTAATGATGGATTGCTGGCTTTTGTGGAGAACTTTGTGAAAGACCATTTCTTACCAACGATGTTTGTAGACTACAGAAAAGGCGTGCAGCAAGCTATATCAAGCAAGTTCCATAACTAGTTACTCTAAAATGACTCCTTTTGTTTCTTTTAACTTGCATAGCATGAAACTTTGTTGGCCAAATGATTTCACTCATGTGTAGATACTTAAATGTTTAATAATATTTGAGTGTAAGCTATCTCTCTTAAAGGTATCTTACCCAAGTAAGAGATTAAAGACTCATGCCCTTTTGTATAATTCCTAATTGTTTGCAGACACCATTTCTGTAAACAATAAGATAGAATTCTATTATTACTGCCTTGCACATTCAGAACATTGAACACAAGTTTTCTCGTCCATAATATAACAGTTACTGTGCAAGAAAGCAAGTGGAGGAACAGGAATACATAGTTTCTTAATTGTCTAGACATGTTTATTAAAAGAGAATTCTTATTTACTAACTTTTCAAAATAATTCCTGCTACTCAAGTGATTTTGAAAGTTGCACTCTGGATTATGTCATAAAATTATGTAAAGATGAGTATGTTTGTGTGACTCGTATGGTCACCAGTCCTAATTATTATATTTTTTAAACACCTGATATGGTCATCAGGCTTTTGGGATCTTCATTTGCAATAAAAGATCTGATTTCGGGAAGCATTCTCATTCTTATAGGTCCAGCTGCATTCCGGCCCAGAGCACATGCTGCTGCTTCTTATACTCCATCAATTGAGAAGGGTCGACCTGTCTTACAGGGACTGCTGGCAATAGATTATTTAGCAAAAGAGGTAAGTTTTAGCTTTTTTTTTTCAGAGAATTCTTATACTTTATAGTATTGCAGTGGTGTCTCTCTACTCCATTGTAGAACATTTTTTTAACATCATGCTCAAGTTATTTCACATTTATGGATGAATAATCTCCTTTGAAATAATTTGCTCTAGGTGCTTGGTTGGGCACAAGCTATGCCTAAATTTGCTGGTGACCTTGTGAAGTATGTGCAAACTTTTCTTGAGCGAACCTATGAAAGATGCAGGACCTCATACATGGAGGCAAGGATGTTTCCCTTTTCACTTTCCTATTGACTTAGCACAACAATATTATTTTTGGATATGTTATTCTTTGCTTCTTTTCCATTGATTATTTTGTGTTTACTTCTTGTTTTTCTTTATGTTAATGTTTAGAGTATTTAATGTTCTTCTGGATTGGTTGTTTCAGCTGTTGTAGACAATTGTTATCTCTTTCTTTTCTAAGGGAGGAGATGTGGAGTTTAACGGACAAACACTAAATTGACATTGTGTTATAAAAAATTTAGTTGCTGTACAGTTTCTGGAATGGTGCCAATCCTAATATAACTTAAATGAATGATGCCAACTGTACACAAATATAAATATCAACAATTTTAGGTTTATTTTCACATTCTGTCATTTATAAGTTCTTGATTTCTGCACCCTGATAAATATTACTTGAGATGGTTCATAGCCAGTGGGTGGCACATGCCATGACAAGTGATCGCCTTTATTGTTTCATTCAATTTTTTGTATTCTTCAGGCAGTTCTGGAGAAGCAGAGCTATATGCTCATTGGCAGACATGATATCGAGCAATTGATGCGTCTTGATCCAGCAAGTTCATGTTTACCAAATGCATTTGGTCAGTCAAATATTGAAAACCATGCTTCGGATTCTGAAAATCTTGAAGTTGAATTAGAACTAAGCGATTTGTTATTGAATTTGCGGCCTATTAAGCAGGTATTTCAATTGCTGTTTGATGGTACATTCTTTCCATTTGAATGTTCAACATGTCATTTTTATCTTGTTTCTTGTTTTTTTTTTTTTGTTCAGTAAAAGATTTTAGATTAACTTCTCTTCAGATCATGTAGTATTGAAGCCTTGCTAATGAAGTAATTGATTTATTCATTGAATGTTAAGATTATGGATTGACTTTCTTTTTCAACTCTGCCTCTTACAGGATAATCTAATCCGTGATGATAACAAACTGATATTGCTGGCTTCCCTTAGTGATTCATTGGAGTATGTTGCGGAGTCTATTGAAAGGCAAGCTCTCATCTGGCCGCAGTCTAGAATTTATTTTGGAATTTTCTTTTATTAGTTTCAGTAGGTGTGCAAATGATCACATAGTGGAAAAACAGGAAACTTGTTAGTTTAACCAAGAAGCAGAAAGATCCTATTCTTAGTCCCTATGCTCTTCTCCATGCGGAAATGAGTTGTGTTATATAATGTGTTATCATGAGAATAATTATGAATCTACTTGTGTGAACGTTATGCTAATGAAATTGTTTGATGCTAACTGTCCTTCCCTAGAAAATGGAAACGCATATCCAAGAACTTATGTTACCTTTATGGATGCGAAGAATCTGTTTTTAGAAGTTTGGTGTTTCACACACTCATGAGGGAAGTTTTAATTCTTTTCAGAACTTGAGCTAAAAGAAGAATCTACAACTCCCTCATTTGCTGATTGATCCCATTTGTTTTCAATTTGCACAAGTCTCAACCTCAAACATAGGATCATTTTGATATTTTTGTTCAGTTTGGCATCCTACATTTGTTTCATATTTCATTGAAAAGTTGGCTTTTAAATCTTTTCAGTAGCAATTTATTTATGATAGCTTAAATGGAGCACAATTTTGTGCATTACATAGGCTTGGGCAGACAACCTTCAAAGCTCCAAATCAAGTAGAAGAGAGTGGCAAGAATCATCATCAACGAACAACTAGTGCTGCATCCAGGGATCTAGCATCATTTGCAGATGAGTATAGAAAATTGGCAATTGACTGCCTCAAGGTTTTACGTGTTGAGATGCAATTGGAGACAATTTTCCATATGCAGGTATGTGAGATGTTCACAAATACAGTCTAGTTTGAGAGCGATACATGTTAGAATTGTCCTGCAATAAGAATAGCATTTTAGGACTGAAAATTGTGGTTTAAACAGGAAATGACAAATAGGGAATACATGGAAGACCAGGATGCGGAAGAACCAGATGACTTCATTATTTCACTTACTGCACAGGTTAGCCCATCTCCAGCTTTAGCAGATTGGAAACACTAAACACTACTGCTTTTGTACTTTTCTCTCTTGATTTGGAGGGATATGCTAAACACAGAAATGACTATACCCTACTGCTTTTTAAAGGAAATGTATTTTAATAAAGGAATTAATTCCTTAAGAACCACTTTTTCTGAGTGCCACATTTTCTGGAAATGGACCTTACATTTTATTTGTGTTTCTCTACCCATAGATAACACGCAGAGATGAGGAAATGGCACCTTTTGTTGCGGGAGTGAAGCGGAATTACATATTTGGTGGAATTTGTAGCATTGCAGCAAATGCATCCATCAAGGTTTGTACCTTCTATAGAATCTATTGTTGGATCATTCATGAAATTCCATCTGCCGGTGTTGCACATTGTAGTTTCAGAGATATATACTGTATACTATATATACTTGTACATTTCTTCTATTCCTTTCGGACTGAATTTTTTTTTCCTTCTGTTGATTGCCGAATGCTGATGAGAGATAATGCAATCTTAACAGGCTTTGGCTGATATGAAATCCATCAACCTTTTTGGCGTTCAGCAGATATGTCGGAATTCAATTGCACTTGAACAGGTAAGTCATTTTCTAATCCATATCTGATATGGTTTAATGCATTTCCTAATTGCTAGACATATTTGATAAATCTCACTCTCTGTTAATACTTCAGTCTGTCAATGAGTAGGTCTTGCCATGAAAGTTTTCCTTTTAAATAGAATATCATCAAGTGGAATGGAACATGACTCTATAGGGCATATAAGCTTGTGATGAATCATAGTTTGAGTGATTGGAATCGAGAAGTCTTTTCTAAAAGATTGATCAATTGTGAAGTTGCATTGTCTTTCATGTATAAAGGGGATAGAGAGATAAGTGTTATGGTATTCTGTTTAACTTCATGCTAAGAATTGCATTTGCTTGTCATATGTTGAAAATGCCCGGGACAAATGCACTTCCCCATATACAAAACCACCTCATTAATAAATGCCCAAGGAACATGGTGAATTCCTTTACCTCCTGTCGGTCTTGCTGGAGTTTGGTATCATTCTCTAGAGGGTTGACTTTGAGTAAGAGCTAGTCGTCATATAATTTTTAACCTAGTTGGTTTTCACTTCAATCCATAAATCCTACCCCGAATGTTGAGATAAAGCTTTCTGATTTTGATCTTGAATTTAGTAACTTTACCACCTTTTTGTTACTATTGGCATTGCAGGCCCTGGCTGCTATCCCATCAATTAACAGTGAAGGTGTACAACAGAGACTAGATCATGTCCGGACTTACTATGAACTACTAAACATGCCATTTGAGGCAAGTCATCGGTATCAAAATTTTTATTTTACTCTGCAAATTTTGTATTTTCCCAGTGATCAATATTCTCTACCTATTTGTAGGCCTTGCTAGCCTTCATCACAGAGCATGAGCACTTGTTTACAACCTCAGAGTTAGTCAATACATCTCTCTTAACTATTTATTATGGTCAGACAAACAAGTGTAGCTGCCGAATAACAAGTTACATTTCTCTGACAGGTACGCAAATCTTCTAAAGGTCCAGGTGCCAGGAAGGGATATTCCTGCCGACGCTCAAGATCGTGTATCAGAGATTTTATCCCGTTAGCGTTCTTTTGGATTTCTTTTTTGTTTGTCAAGATTGGTGGGTTCTTTGTACTGGAAAAGGTGCTAGCATGCATGTAAAGTGTTGGTCATTATTTCTCAAATTGGCGGGCGCAGCAAAAGCAGGTACAAAAGCAAATTTTGTGATAGTTGCCACCCAACATGGGAGACCATGTTATGGCAATTTTATTTTTTGTTGTTGCTGAACTGTAGAATGACGAGATTAATATCGTTCTTTCTGTTTTTATTATTTGATGTGGTGTCAATTTTATTATTATTTATGTTTGCAATCTGTAAGAACTTAATGCTTAGTATAAAAGCCAATGTAAATTTCATGGTAGTTAATAATAGTAAATCATTTGTATCTCGATGTGTCAGTTTATCCAAGTACTAGGACTGGGCCTCAACCCGGTTGATCAAATTTCACTTTGAATATCTGCTGTTTGATTGAAAGTGTTTTTAGCTTTTCCAGAAGCACTCCTAACATGCCCTAAATAAATATGGTTCTGCCGTGTGAATGATTTACTGACATCGTGATTTAGCTCTTGTATGATTGTATTACTTAGGGATGGAATGAGATTGGACATTGTTTTTCTTTAATCAAAATAACTATGTAAAAATGGTCTGAGTTCGAAGCCCGAGGTTCAAGATCCGACTCAGGGTTTAAGCCTGAGGCCTAGGCCAAGATCTTGGGGTAATTTGGGTTTTCAGTCCAGTCAAATCCACCTTCAACTGCTGTTTCTGGCCCCAAAACAAGTTTTTGATTTTATGAAATAGAGTATCACAACACCAGTACTGTTTCTTCGTAAATCTTTCCCATTTAATTTTTTTTAATTTTAATTTTGTCGATATGTCCTTTCTGTATTTTCGGCCTTATAAATGATTAGCAAAAGAACTGGGCTGGTAATAGCATTTCGACGTAAAAATCATTGTAGATCTCCCAATCCATGCATCACGCAAAACAAAGGCCCAGAGACTTCATTCTTTCAAGTCCTGACTTCCAATTTCAGTTGATAAAAAAACACATATGGCTACAAAACAATATGCTACAGAGGTTGTGATTCTATACACGTTACTATTCAGCATGCATCTCATTGTGAAATTTTGAATTCACTCTCAACGCCTTCTTTGCTAAGTTGCGGATATCTTCCCTACTGGATTCGACTGATATTCGTACAATCTCGTTCAGTCCTCCACTGGAAATGAAATCTCTTGCATTGTCCTCTGCATGAATAATAGATAATAGAATTACTGCCTTGGTAGTTTATGATCTAAAAGGTAAACAGGTTCAGTCATCATCCTAAGCATCAAAATTTCTAAACCTAGAAGTGCAGCATCTGACCAAATTGCATACGAATTTGTAACACCCGTCACAGTTCTTCTGCTGCTTGTGTTTACTGGTTGAATTATTCTTTAAAACTTTTAAAAACTTGAGGAATGTAATGTAATCACTATTGGTTGTCTGATTGATTTGAAATAATGTAAAATTCTCAATCAAAAATGCTCAAGTCCAGTCAGTGGGGTTATTACCATTTTGTGCCAAATGGCAGAGAGCAAGCTCCATATGGCGTTGTGTTGAA